>NW_006408534.1:15239728-15241520 GCF_000296735.1 Chrysochloris asiatica | reverse complement strand
CAATCAAGATGTATTGATAATTACTGGTGATTGGAACACAGAGGCTGGAAACAAAGAAAGATCAACAGTTTGAGGCTGGAGATCACATGATAGAATTTTGCAAGGCCAATCACTTCTTCATTGCAAATACTTTTAAACAACACAAAAGAAAACTATACACATGGACCTTATCAGATGGAATACAGAAAAATCATATTGACCACTCTGTGGCAAGAGACAGTGGAAAAGCTCCATATTAACATTCAAAACAAGACTGTAGAACAGACCATCAATTGCTTATATGCAAGTTCATGTTGAAACTGAAGAAAATGAAAACCAGTCCAAAGAGCATATTGTGAAAAAACTATTCATGGATTTCAAAATTATTTTACACCACAATAGACTCAACTAACTTGTCATAACATGCTTGAAGAAGATCTAGTTTGAGGCACTAAGAAGGATAAGACACCAGTTTGAAAAGAGTCTCCCTATTAAAGCAACAGGAAGTCTGCTAAAATTGAAGCAAGAGCAAACATGAAACTTATAGTGAAACTTGAGTAGAAAAATCACTGATGCTTTAAAAAAAAGCTTAAGGGGACAATGCCCTAAAGAAATCAGCAGTTTAAAATTTAATAGCTCGTTTTAAGAAGGGATGAACACATTGAAGATGAAACCTGCAGCAGCAGACAAGTCACATCAGTTTGTAAGGAAATAATTCATCTTGTTGGTGTTCTAATTGAAGGAGAGTAACAACTAAGAGCAGAAATAATAGTCAATACCATAGACATCTCAAATGGATCATATCAACAATTCTGAACTAAACATTTAAGTTGAACAAACTATCTTTTCAATGGGGGCCAAAACTGTCATGCCCAAATCAGCTGCAGGCAGAAAATTTAAACAAGTGGGATCTGGCTCCCGAAGCATTTCTTAGAACTGTAACAGGAAATGAAACATGACTTCACCAGTACGATCTGAAGACAAAGCACAATCAAATCTATAGCTACCAAGAGGTGGAAGTGGTCCAGTCAAAGCAAAAGCAGACCAGTCATAAGCAAAGTCCATGGAAAGTGTTTTGCGATGCTTAAGTCAGTTTGCTTGTTGATTTTCTGGAGGGCCAAAAAATGATAATCTCTGCTTATGAGGAGAGTGTTCTGAGAAACCAGTAAAAGTTGTAGTAGAAAAAAAGCCTGGAAAAGCTTCACCAGGAAGTCCTTCTCCATCACAGAAATGCTCCTACTCATTCCTCTCATCAGACAAGAACAATTTTGTGAGTTTCCATGGAAAATCATTAGGCATCCACCTCACTGTCTTGATTTGGCTCCTTTTGATTTCTCTTTTGTTTCCTAATCTTAAAAAATCCTGATCTTGCCAACTAATTTTTGACCAAACACCTAAATATATCGCATGGGGAGGTGATCATCTCTTCAACAGATGGTGCTGGCAGAAATGGAAAATGATATGCAAAAGATTGAAACAAGACCTTCACCTCACACTTTATATAAAAACCAACTGAACATGGATTGAAGACCTAAATGTGAATCCCAGAATTATGAAGGCCATCAATGAAAAAATAGGGACAAATGTGAGGGCACTAATTCAGGGTATACACAGACTACCAAACATTTTGAAAAGCACACAAACAAAAGTAGACAAAATAGATGAATAGGACATACTAAAAATATAAAAACTTATGTGCATCAAAAGACTTCACCAGAAGAGTAAAAAGGGAACCCACAGAATGGGAAAAAAATCTTTTACAATGACACATCAGACAAGGGACTCATTTCTAAAATATACAGGAAACTACAAC
>NW_006408534.1:15232238-15233441 GCF_000296735.1 Chrysochloris asiatica | reverse complement strand
TGTAACCATGGCAATGAAATGATGTATATACGGTAGGGTGAATGTAAAGCTAATGTTCTCCCATGTAAACTATCACATAATTCACAATAAAACATTAAAAACAAACAAAAATCCTAATCTTAAGGAGTCTTGAGTGGTACTGCATGATGGGCATTGAAATGTTAACCACAAGATCAGTGGCTCTAACCCACCAGCTGCTTTATGGGAGAAAGACGAAGCTGTTTGAGCTCATAAAAAAGATTTAGTCTTGGAAATCCTACACAGGATCACTATGAGTCTGACTCAGATGGCAATAGGATAAATCCTTAAAAGTCTTTAAAGGGCACTCATTTTTCTTCAGTTAATAATGTACTGATATGTTAAATTTCCAGGACTCTCAGTCTTTAGGGGTGCACTTAATAGCCGGCAGTGCTTACCAAACTGCCTTGACCTTGATGAAACCCATCTTTGAGAGAGAGAGAAAAAATATTTATTTTAATTTTTCAATTTCACTTTCATGAACTTTTTAGAGTCCCCTCATATATCTTTCCCTACTCAGATTTCTTATAACATAATACCCGTCCTGCTTATTAACACTGTATAACACTATTTGACTGCCTACTAAATTATGTTTTGTTTCTGACACTAGATTATATGGATGAGATCTTTGTCAACACGTTTTCAAAGTAGGCTTCCTTCTCTGAATGGAGCACTCTTACCCTGTGCTCTGCATGACCAAATCATTGTAACACTAGGAAAAATCCAAACAAGTTGTTGTTATTAAACAAAAATATTGAAATGTGAAGCTATTTTTCTTGACATATCCTTCATCTAGGTCTATAAATTTCTGAAGGCACCATTTCCAGCTCTCTAACCCTTCCCCTGAAGCATTCTTCATACTTCAATTTACACCACATCAAAAAGGTAGTTCTGACATTCTCAGGGGACATAAATCATGTTCCTTTTAAACGCTCTTTAGAATCCTGGAACCAAAAGAAGATGGAGGGGCAAGATCAGGGCAATGGGGTAGAGGGTAAGGATTCCTAGTGAGAGTTTTGCAGAACATCTCTTGATACCCTTAAAGAATGAGCAAGTGCATTGTTTTAATGAAAAAAAAAAAAAATTCCTCAGTGCAAATTTCCTGGCTTCTTTCTCACCAATGCAGCTTTCAATTTTCCTAAAACTTCTTCCTAATAATCCCCATGAGTGGTCTTTGTCCTTTGA
>NW_006408534.1:15229272-15231693 GCF_000296735.1 Chrysochloris asiatica | reverse complement strand
AGTCAGTTCCGATTCATAGCGACCCTGTACAGGGTTTCCCAGGTTATAAATCTTTATGGGAGCAGAAAGCCTCATCTTTCTCTCGCGGAGCAGCTGGCAGTTTCGAACTGCTGACTGTGATGTTCGCAGCCCAATTCGTAACCACTACGCTACCAGAGCTCCTTATCGATACATATTAATACTGTTTAAAAACAAGAAAAAAATAAGGAAGGATAGTTAACTGGAAAGTAAGTCCTTGTTGGTGATTATATGATAGAATTTTGTAAGACCAGTAATTTCTTCATTGCAAATGCCATTCTTCAACAACATAAAAGACAGTTTTATACCTGAACTTCACCAGATGGAGAAGTTCAATATTATCAGTCAAACCAAGTTCAGGGGCCCACTGTGGAACAGACCACAAATTGCTCAGATGCAAATTTAAGATGAAGCTGAAGAAAATTAAACAAGTCCACCTAAATTTAGAGACCATCTTAGGTACAGCTTTGATGCATTAGACACTAATGACTGAAGACTGGAGGAGTTGAGGGATGACATCAAGAACATCCTATATGAAAAAAGCAAAAGGTCATTAAGAAGACAGAAAAGAAAGAAATGACCAAAATAGACGGCAGAAAGACTCTGAAACTTGCTATTGAATGTAGAAAAGCTAAAGTGACTGGAAGAAATGAGGAAGTAAAAGAACCGAACAGGAAATTTCAAAGGGTAATTTGAGAAAACAAAGTATCATAATGAAATGTGCAAAGACTTGGAATTAGAAAACCAAAAGGGAAGAGCACACCTGGTATTTCTCAAGCTGAAAGAACTGAAGAAAAAAAATCAAGCATATTCAGCATTTTGCAAGCTAAAAGAACTGAAGAAAAAATTCAAGCCTCAAGTTGCAATACTGAAGGAGTATATGGGCAAAATTTTGAATGATGCAAGAAGCATCAAAATAAGAAGGAAGGAATACAAAGATTCACTGTGTCAAAAAAAATTTAGTTGACGATCAACTATTTCAAGAGGTACCATATGATCAATAAGCGATAGTTCTGAAGTCCGTGTGGCACTGAATGCATTGGCGAAAAGCAAGGCTCAATAAATTGAAAGGTTTCAATAAGCTGATGCAGCACTGGAAGCTTTCAGTCTTCTTTACCAAGAAATTTAGATGACCTGGCCAACTGACTAGAAAAAATCCATACTTACACCCATTCTAAGGACATCAAAAGGTGACCCAATGGAATGAGGAAATCATCTAATAATATCATTAATAACACATGCAAGTAAAATTTTCCTGAAGATGATATAAAAATGGTTGCAGCAATATATATAGTCAGGACGCTGCCAAAAATTCAAACTGGATTCAGATGAGGACGTGAAATGAGGGCTATTGCTGATGACATTAGATGGATCTTGGTTGAAAGCAGAGAACAATGGAAAGATATCTACTTTGTTTCACTGGCTATTCAAAGGCATTCAACTGTGTGGATCATAATAAACTATGGATAACATTGAGAAGAAAGGGTATCACAGAACACTTAATTGTGCTCAAAAGGAACCAGTTCATAAACAAATAAGTCGTTCCAACAGGATAAGGGGATACTGTGTGCTATGGTTGTATCCTTTCACCATACGTATTCAATCTGTGGAGTCCTGGTGTGGCTCTGTGAGATAAAGCACTACACCATGAGGTTGGTTTGAACCATAGGGTAGGTGGTTTAAATTCACCAGATGCTGCTCAGAACCCTATACAGGATTGTTATGAGTCAGAACCGACTCAATAGCACTTAACAACAACAACAACATTCAATCTGTATGTTGAGCAAATAATCTGAGAAACTGGGTTATATGAAGAAGAAATGTGGCAGCAGGATTGGAAGAAAACTCATCAACAACCAGTGATAAGCAGATGACACAATCTTGCAAGCTGGAAGTGAAGAGGACTTAAAATACTTATTAGATTAAAGTAGATCAAAGACTACAGCCTTTAGTATGAGTTACACCTTGTACAGAAAACAAAAATCTTTACAATTGAGCCAGTGAATAACATCATAATAAATGGAGAAGAGACTGAAATTGTCAAAGACTTAATTTTTCTTGAATACACAATCAATGCTCATGAAAGCATCAGACAAGAAATCACATGATATATTGCATTAGGAAAATCTACTGCAAAAGACCTCTTTAAAGTCTTTAAGAGTAAGAAAGGAATAGCCAGAAACATCACTATAGAAAGCTTTTAAGTCCGTCTTCTGCCTATAACTGATTGAAAACACCTAAAATTGGGCTACAACAGGCCCAGTGAAAACACCTAAAATTGGGCTACAACAGGCCCAGTGAAGAAGGCTTCCTGCGGAGCCTCTGCATTACATAAGATTATAGGTGGAAGCCTGAACCACATCCAGATCTCCAGAGATGGGAAATTCCCACTTGAAAGGACAA
>NW_006408534.1:15226392-15228282 GCF_000296735.1 Chrysochloris asiatica | reverse complement strand
ACTGGGGGGCAGGCTTGTAGTTATACCCTTTGGCTGGTTGATCAATGAACCGATATACGATAGGATGAATGTAAAACTAATGTTCTCCCATGTAAACTATTACATAATTCACAATAAAACATTAAAAAAACAAAAAAGTATTAGAGAGCAAAGATATCACTTTGAGAACTAAGATGTACCTGACCCAAGCCATGATAAAAAGGTTTTCAACTGCCTCATATGCATGTGAAAGTTGGACAATGAATAAGGAAGACCAATAAGAAGAATCAATGCATTTGAATTATAATGTTGGTGAAGAATAATAAAATTACAACGAACTACCACAAGAAAAACCAAATGTGTGTTGTAAGAAGTACAGCCCGAATGTTCCTTAGAAGTGAGGATGGCAAGGCTTCGTCTCATGTTGGACATGTTGTCAGGAGGGATCAGTCACTGAAGAAGGACATCATGCTTGGTAAAGTAGAGGGTTATCAAAATAGAGGAAGATCCCAAAGGAGATGTTATGACACTGGCAGAAATGATGGGCTCAAACATAGCAACCATTGTGAGGATGGTGCAGGACCAGGCAGGTTTTCCTTGGGTTGTGTATTAGCATTGTTGAGTCAGATATGACTTGATGGCACCTAACAACCACAACAACTGCAATATAAACTAAGAAAGAGTGTTGTTGTTGCTGGTTTTTGTCAAGTTGTCAAGGAATCTTTTTTTTTTTTCTCTAACCACTGTAATTTGATGAAACTCTACAGAGCAAATTGGTTTTTCACTCAACAATTTCTACACATTTTGTGATATGGATTGTAATCCCCTCAATATAACAGCACTGTTCCCACTTCCTTCCTAGCTCTTGTTTCCATTATTTCTCTTTTCAGGCCCCTTCTTGCTTCTGGACTTTGTTTATAGGCAAATGCTGCCCTTCTGCTTCTCACATGGTTGATAGTACTGAGAAGTGTATTTCTCATAAGTGTTTCTGTTCACTGTATAGGCCTGTCTATTGTTTGGCTGAAAGTTGATCCCTAAGGGTGGGTTCAGTTCCAAGTTTGCAGGGTGTCTAAGGCCTACAGTCTTAGGATTCCACCAGTCTTTAGGAGAACAGTAAGTCTGGTCTTTTTTTTATGAATCTGAATTTTGTTGTTTTGTGTGTGCGTGTGTGTGTGAATCTGATGAGAGTAGCTGGTAGTGATAACCAGGCATTATCTAGTTCTGGTCATAAGCTAGTGGAAGCTGTGGTTCATGTGGTCCATTAGTCCTTTGGACTAATTGTTTCCTTGAGCCTTTGATTTTCTTCACTCTTCTTTGATCTGGATACTGAGAGACCAATTGCTGTATCTTAATAGCCGTTAGTAAGCTTTTTAAGACTCTGGTTGGCTATTCACCAAAGTAGGATGTTGAACATTTTCTTTGTAGACTACAGTATGCCAATTGACCTAGATGTCCCCTGAGATTGTGGTCCTAAGTCTCCAAGTCCAGTGACTCATTCTCTTAGGGTATTTGATTGTGGCTAAGAACTTTTCAGAACTTTGCCTCCTGTACCTTCCACCGTATCTTTGTATATATTTGCAGTACAAACAAATACCAATGTAGAAATATGCTCTTCCAAGCCTATACTAATGGGTGCGATCCTCTTCCCTTCTCACATCAGTTCAGTTTGCATGTCTACAATGATTCTACTTAGCTGCTCCTCAAAAACCTGATACAGGGTCGTTATATTAACTCCACGGCACTTAACAACTATAATAGTAGGATTGCTATGTAACAGTATTTGTTTCTGAGGTGTTTTATTCTTGTGCACCTCCCACTATCCTCCCTTACCTTGATCATTTACTGCCCTCCACCTAACTGTATATTGCCTTTCCTTTCACTTAAGTTAATACATGTCTACTCTCTAGCTTA
>NW_006408534.1:15225206-15225792 GCF_000296735.1 Chrysochloris asiatica | reverse complement strand
CACACAATCGAAAGCCTCTGTGTAGTCAATAAAGCACAGGCAAACATCTTTCTGATATTCTTTGTTTTCAGCCAACATCCACTGGATATCCCTCGTTCCACGGCCTCTTCTGAATCCGGCTTGAACCTCTGGAAGTTCTCTGTCAATGTATGCTTGCACCCGTTTCTGTATTACCTTTAGCAAAACTTTACTCACATGGGATATCAAATATATTTTCTGATGATTTCCGCATTCGGTTGAGTCACCTCTCTTTGGAACGGGCACAAATACAGATTTCTTCCAATTAGTCGGCAAGATAGTTGTCTTCCAAATTTCTTGACAGAGATGACTGAGTGCCTCCTGTGTCGCCTCACTTTCTTGAAAGATTTCAATTTTTATTCCATCAATTGCTGGTACCTTGTTCTTTCCCAATTCCTTCAATGCACCTTGGACTTCTTTCTTCAGTATCATTGGCTGTTAATCACATGCTACCTCTTGAAATGGTTGAACATCAACCATTTCCTTTTGGTACAGTGACTCTGTGTATTCCATATTCTTTTGATGCTTTCTGCATCATTCAAAATTTTGCCCAGAGAATCCTTCAATA
>NW_006408534.1:15205860-15224751 GCF_000296735.1 Chrysochloris asiatica | reverse complement strand
ATAGTGAGGTTGGCCCAGGATCGGGCATTGTTTCGTTCTGCTGTGCATAAGGTCGCTATGGGTTGGTACCAACTCAACGGCACCTAACAACAACAACAACTCTCTAGGTTAGTGGTATTCTCTTCCTTCTCCTCCCATTCCTGTTAACTGTCAAAGAATTGTGTTCTGTGTGTAAAATTTTTTCTTGACTTTTGATAACTGTTCATATATTATTTGTCCTTTTGTTGATTAATTAACTTCATTCAGGATAATGTCTTCCAGTTTAATTCATGTTACAAGGGGTCTTGTGGATTCTTCATTATTCTTTAACACTGAGTAGTATTTCACTGTGTGCACCATAGTATGTTTAACCATTTTTCCATTGATGGGCACTTGGGTTGTTTCCACCCTTTTGCTTTTGTAAATAATGTTGTGATTAACATGGGTATACATAAAGCTATTCTTACCACAGTTCTTATTTCTGTAGGATATATACCTAGCAGTAAAATTGATGGATCAAATGGTATTTCTATTTCCAACTTTTTAAGGAAGCGTCATAACGTTCTCCAGAGTGATTGCATCAATTTGCAGTACCACCAGCAGTGTAAGAGAATTTCAATCTTTACATTATTACCAGAATTTGTTTTTTGTTTTTATTTTTAACTCTGTTGTTATTGCTGAGGTGAGATGATATCTCATTGTTGTTTTGATTTGCATCTCTCTAATGACTAATACCCAGAGAATTTTTTCTTCAGTTTCCCCAGCTTGAGAAATGCTGAACGTGCTCTTCCCTTTTGGTTTTCTGACTCCAGATCTTTGCACATTTTATTGTAATATTTGACTTTATCTTCTCGAGCTGAGCTTTGAAATTTTCTGTTCAGCTCTTAGACCTTCTCATTTCTTCCATTTGCTTTAGCATCTCTACACTGGAGAGTAAGTTTCAGTGCCTCTTCTAACATCCATTTTGACCTTTTCCTTCTTTCTTGTCTTCTTAATGACTTTGCTTTCTTAATGTATGATGTTCTTGATGCCATCCCACAACTCTTCTGGTCTTCTGTCTTTAGTGTTTAATGTATCAAATCTGTTCTTCAGATGACCTCTAAATTCAGGTGGGATATATTCAAAGTCATATTTTGGCTCTCGTTTTCATTTTCTTCAGCTTTAGTTTGAATTTGCATATGCACAATTGATGGTCTGTTCCACAATCTGCCCCTGGCCTTGTTTTGATTGATGATATGGAGCTTTTCCATCATCTCTTTCTGCAGATGTAGTCAATTTGATTTCTATGGTGAGGTCCATGTGTACACCAACAAATTACTAATGCTAGTGAGCATTTATGTGTTTGTTGGCTGCCTATGTGTCTGCTTTGGTGATATGTCTATTCCTGTCTTTTATTTTTTAATTAGATATTTTGTCTTTATGTTATTAAGTTGAAGTTTTAAATAAATTTAAGAGGTTATTGCCTTGTCTGATATGCAACCGCCAAAATAGTTTTCCTTGTCTTTTGGTTCTCTTTTTTATGTGCATTAAGTGTATAATTTTTAGTTGGTCTAATCGTTTAGATTATCTTCTGCTTTTTGTGTATTTTCAATTTCAGCTTGATAGTCTATTGGTGCAATAAATCAGGACCCCTACATTTTTTTTTCCTATTTTTTCTTCTATGATATGTATAGTTTTAAGGTTTTACATTTAGTCTTTTGATCCATCTTGAGTTGGTTTTTGTCATGGGTGTGAAATATGGATTCTGTTTCTTTTTTTTTGCAAATGAAAATCCAGTTTTGCTAGCACTGCTTGTAAAAAGACTATCTCTTCTTCATTTAATGGATTTTGGTCCTTTGTCAAAGATGTTCATACGTGGATGGATTTATGTCTGAGTTCTCAACTCTGTTCCATTGGTCTTTGTGTCTGCTGTTGTATCAGTACTGAGCTCTTCTGACTATTATGGCTATATAGCAGGTTCTGAGATATGGTAGTATGAGGCCTCCTGTGTTGTTCTCTTTTTTTCTGTAATGCTTTACTTATTCATGGTCTCTTTCCTTTTCATTTAAGATTGGTGATTAGTCTTCCCACCTCATTAAAGAATGCTGTTGGAATCTGAATTTGAACTGCATTGTATCTATATAATTATAGATTATAATACTGGCATTTTCACAATGTTAAAGTTTTCTTGTTCATGAACATGGTATGTTTTTCCATTTATGTAAGTCTCTTTGGGTTTCTTGCAGCAGTGTTTTATAGTTTTCTTTCTATAGGTCTTTTACATTTCTGGCTAGATTTATTTATAAGCATTGTATCTTTTCAGGGATATTATAACTGGTATTGTTTTAAACTAATAAGGCATTTGTCAGATTCCTCCAAAAAACAAGTCCTCTTGGAATTTTGATTGGAATTATACTCAATTTATAGATCACTGGGGAATAATGAAAAGGTTTAACGTATTGAGTTCTCCATGTGTTTGTGGGTTGAAAAGGAAAGAAGCAAAATAGTTTAGCTTGGTCTGCTTATGTTTTCTATTTCTCATCAAGTAAGTTGTCTTTTATTTTATTCTATTTTTTATTTTTTTAAAAACTCTTTATTATGAATTGAGTGAAGGTTTATAGAGCATATCAACAGTTTTACATTCAACAAATCATACTCTTTGTTTCATCTCAATGATTATAATCCCTTGCATGTAACAACAGTTATCCCCCTTCCTCCCTTATTTCCATTCCACCTTCTTTCCCAACCCTTCTGAACTTGTCTTTAGGTAAATCTTGTCCTTTTGATCTTGAATGGTTGGCCATTTATGGTGAGCATATATTACTATTGTTGTCCCCACTATGTACCTAACTACAGCTTGGCAGAATATGAGGTCATGAGGATGTAAATTCAGTTCTAGACATGAAGGGTGACTGAGGGCCATAATCTTGGGTTTCTCTAGTCCCTTTCTTACCAGTAAGTCCAGTCTTTTTTGTTTTGTTTTGTTTTTAATATAATTTTGAATTTTGTTTCATATTGTTTCCCACTTTATTTCGGACCTTCCCACTTTATTTGTGATCCCTTTCAGAGCAGTTGGTAGTGGCAATTGGATACCATCTAGTTCTTCTGGCCTCAGAGTCCTGGAGACTAATGTTCCATTAGTCCATCGGATTAACTGATTCCAAGTGTCTTCAATTTTCATCACTCTTCTTTCCTCCACATATGGATACACAGTTATACCTTAGATTCTTTTATTTTTGTTCGTCAATAAAATTAAATATTATATTCATAAAGGTATTGTACATAATTATTATATTTAGTCCTAGATACCCAATTAAGTTTTGTTGCTAGTATGAATGGGACCTTTTTATCCTTTAACTTTAATGTAGCTGAATTTACCAATTTCTTTGTTTATGATTAGTAACTCTGAAAATCTATTTTCTGTTCCAAAACTTTAAAAAATTCTCCATTTTTGTCTTGAAGTTTCAAAGTTTTGTCTTTCATGTTTAATCCATCTGGAGCTGGTTTTTGTATATAGTAAGGGGTAAAGAGCCAATATGCTTTTTCCATATGCAAGTGTTCCATCTACTTTCTCCAGCTGCTTTTGAGATCAAATCCTTTCTGGTTTCTCAGGCTTTAGATGCTGCTTGGACTTAGATTGAATTCCCGCTTCTTGTTGCCTTATGTGACAATGTTACATTCAGCCCTTTGTCTACCAAAGCTATGATATATTTCAGATCACTCCGGCTTAACTGAGACTTTTTGCAATCACAGTTCCAGTAACAGACTCAATATGACAAGTTATTTTTTGCTTTTCTAGATACAAAAATAGTCACTTGTGCCTGAGTCAAGATGGGGAAAGAAAATAGGTGTATCTTATGCTGATAGCCTAGAGTTGTACTCTATCTGAGTCAGCACCATATGTTGTCCTATCCTTCCTAGTAGAACACCAACTGAACTAATATCTCAGCTATGTGACAGGAGACCACACAGCAACCAAAATCTCAGCCCAACTAAATTTAGAAGCTAAAATGAATTTTCAGGAGAATAGGAGCCTCTATTCCTGTAATGATTTTCATCTGCAGAGTTTAAATTTGTTATGGCTTGTATATTATCTATATGAATTGAAATAAGAGAAAGAGCCCACTATTAAGAAATCTGGAGTCCTGGAGTGGTGCTGTAGGATAAGTACTAGACTACTAATCACATGATCAGTGATTCAAACCCACCAGCCACTTCTTGGAAATCCTACACAGGGTCACTATGAGTCAGAACAGAGTCTTGGTGTAGCGCTGTAGGATAAGCACAGGACGGCAAGGTTGGTTTGAACCATAAGGCCAGTAAGTCAAAGTCACTAGTTGCTCTTTGGAAAACTATATTGGGTTGCTATGGGTGGGAACCAATTTGACGGCATGAAGAGCAAAGACGTCAGCTTGAGGACTAAGGTGCGCCTGACCTAAGCTATGGTATTTTCAATAGCCTCATATGCATGTGAAAGCTGGACAGTGAATAAGGAAGACCGTAGAAGAATTGATGCTTTTGAGTTTTGATGCTGGAGGAGAATACTGAAAGCGCCATGGGCTGCCAAAAGAACCAACAGATCTGTGTTGCAAGAAGTGCAGCCAGAGTGCTTCTTAGAGGCCAAGATGGCCAAACTTTGTCTCTCATACTTTGGACATATTGTCAGGAGGGACCAGTCACTTGAGAATAAAATCATGTTTGGTAAGGTGGAGGGTCAGAGAAAAAGAGGAAGACCCCCAGCAAGATGGATTGGTAAAGTGGCAGTATCAATGGGCTCAAGAGTGGCAACAATTGTGAGGTTGGCCCAGGACCAGACAGTATTTTGTTCTGTTGTGCACAGGGTTGCTATAAGTCGGTACCAACTCGATGGCACCAAACAACAATATTAAGAAATATAGAGGTCTGGTAAGAATAGGAATCAAGTCACAAAATGATCTCCAAAATGTCTTTACTTAGAGAAGAGTACATACACATCTCTCTAAGACACATAAGAACGAAGCTCCTAATCATACTGACTGGATTATTCTCGTGGTATGCTGTCTGGGAAGACATCTCCATTTCTTCCAAAAAGAGCACTAAATTTACAGACAAATTGTTCTCTACCTCAATTGTTTTTTTCAATAAATTTTTAAAACTTTTATTATGTTTTAGAAGTAAAAGTTTAAAGAACAAATTAAATTCTCACTCAGCGATTCATACATAAATTGTTTTATAACATTAAAACATGGTTTAAAATCCTCAAATGCACTATAAACATTTTGACCCCATGTCCAGTTTCCACCCTTTCCATTTCCCTGGTCTTCTTTGCATTTTCATCTTTGTATTGTTATTTTTAGATGCTGTTGAGCTAGTTCCAACTCAAAATGAACCAATATACAATAGAATGGAACACTACACAATTGTTGCTATGTTTGAGTCCACTGTTGGAGCCACTATGTCAATTCATCTTGCTAAAGGTTTTTTTCTTTTTCACTGAACCTCTCCTTCACCAAGCATAATGTCCCTTTCCAGGCACTGGTTCCTCCTGAAAACATGTCCAAAGTACATGACACAAAATCTCACCATCTAAGGAGCCATTCTTGCTTCTAAGGAGCATTCTGCTTATACTTCTTCCAAGGCAGATTTGTTCATTCTTCTGGTGGTAGTGGTGGTGGTTATGAGCCTTTGAGTCGGTTCCAACTCATAGCAACCCTGTGTAGGGTTTCCAAGGCTATAAATATTTACAGGACCAGAAAGCCTTATCTTTCTCTCAAGGAGCGGATGATAGATTTCAACTGTTGACCTTGCAGTTAGCAGCCCAACTCATAATCCACTATGCTACCAGAGCTCCTTTTAGTCTTCTGGTTTTTGTTAAGTGTCATCGAGTTGGTTCCGACCCATAGCGACCCTGAACAGGGTTTCCGAGGCTATACATTTTTACAGGAGCAGAAGTCTCATCTTTCTCCCACAAAACAGCTGGCAGTTTCGAACTGCTGACCTTGTGGTTTGCAGCCCAATTTGTAACCACTACACTACCAGAACTCCTTCTGGTCGTCCCTGCTATATTCAATATTCTCAATGAACACCATAATTCAAATATGTTGATTCTTCAGTCTTAATCATTGTCCAGCTTTCATACACATTAGGAGACAAAACAACTTAACTTGGGACAAATGCCACTTAGTTCTCAAAAATGGTAGCTTTAACACTTTAAAAGAGTGTTTTTGCAATAGATCTGCCTAGTGCAGTATGACATTTGTTTTTAACCTTTTACTGTGAATTGAATGAAGGTTTGCATAGCAGATCATCAGTTTTACATTCAGTAAATCATATACTTGGTTTCACGACATGATTGCAATCCCCTCCATGTACCCTCAGTTAACAGTATTTGCATCTATTCCCTTTAAGTCTTGCATTTCTCCCTGTGTCTTCTACTACCTTTATGTTTCCTCTGCCAACCTCCCTTTTGTTGTAAATTGCCTTCCCCATCACCCAAGTTAACATGTGCCTAGCCTGTAGCCCATAAATAATTTTCCCTTCCCACCCCTGGTAAAACAAGAATGCTTCTTTTATCAAGAAATCCTTTTCTTTATAAATATTTCTTGAGAATATATAACAAGTAGAGGGATTTTGGGGTCACATAGTATTGCTATTTCCAACTTTTTGAGAAAGCGCCACTCCGTTTTCCACAGTGGTTACACCATTTTACAGTACCACCAGCAGTGTAGGAGAGACCCAGTCTCTCACACTTGACCAACATCTGTTGTTTTCTGTTTAACTTTGTTATTAATGTTGGGGTAAAATGATATCTTATTGTTTTGATTTACATCTCTCTAGTAGTTAATGATCACAAGAATTTTTTCATGTGTGTTGGCCACCTGAATGTCTTCTTTGATAAAGTATATGCTCATATCATCTGTCCATTGTTCAATTGGATTACCTGTCTTCTTGTTGAGGTGCTGAAGTGTTCTATACATTCTAGAAAGTAGTCCCTTGTCTGGTATATGTCACTGCCAAAAATTTTTTTTTCCATTCTGTGGATTCTATTTTTAATCTTTGGGTGAAATATTTTGATGCACATAAATGTCTAATTTTTAGTAGGTCGCAGTCATCTATTTTTTCTTCAGTCTGTGTGCTTTCAGTTATGTTTGATATTGGCAATAAGACTTTTAATTTGATTGCTGTTGCCCTGGGTAAAAATGGAATCCTTGACAATGCTAATATTTTTCCCATTACCATGATGTTTCTTATTGGTCTAGTTGTGAGGATTTTTGTTTTCTTTACATTAAGGTATAATCCATACTGAAGACTATATTCTTTGATATTCATCAGAAAGTGCTTAAAGTCTTCTTCACTTTCAGGAAGCAAGGTTGTGTCATCTGCATGTTGCAGGTTATTGAGTGTTCCTCCAATCCTGATGCCATGTTCTTCTTCTTATCATCCAGTTTCTCAGATTATTTGCTTGGCTTATAGACCGAATTAGTATGGTGAAAGGGTACACCATGACAATGCCTTTATTGATTTTAAACCACACAGTATCTCCTTGTTATATTCAAACAACTGTCTTTTGATCTATGTACAGGTTTTAACATGAGCTCAATTAATTGTTCGCGAATTTCCATTCTTCTCAATGTTATCCATAATTTTCTATGGTTCACACAGCTGAATGCCTTTGCACAGTCAATAAAACACAGGTAAACATCTTCCTGGCATTCTCTGCTTTCAGTCAAGATCCATTTGACATTAGCAATTATATCCTTCCTTCTATATATTCTTCTGTATTTGACTTGAATTTCTGGCAGTTTCTCACTGATGTGCTATTTCAACCATTTAAAAATTTTCTTCAGCAAAATTTACTTGTGAGTAATATTAATGATATTGTTCAATAATTTCTGCATTCTGTTAGATCATCTTTCTTTCGAATGGGCATGACTATGGATCTTTTCCGGTAACTAGCCAGGTAGCTGTCTTTCAAATTTCTTACATAGATGAATGAGTGCTTCCAGCCAACCATCTGTTGACACATCTCATTTGGCATTCTGTCAATTTCCAGAGCCTTGTTTTTTGTCAGTATTTTCAACTCAGCTTAGATTTCTTCCTTTAGTACCATTGGTTCTTGATCGTACACTACGTTTTGAAATGGCTGAATGTCACCCAATTCTTTTTGGTACAATGACTCTGTGTATTCCCCTTCCATCTTCTTTTGATGCTTCCTGCATGGTTCAACATTTTACCATTAAAACCCTTCAATATTGCAACTCACGGTTTGAACTTTCCTTTAGTTTCAATGTGAGAAATGCCAAATATGTTCTTCCCTTTTGGGTTTCTGACTCCAGGTCTTTGCATATTTCATTATAATACTTTACCTTAGACTTTTTGAGCTGTCCTTGGAAATTTTTTAATTCAACTCTTTTACTTAATTTCTTCCATTCTCTTTAGCTACTGTAGAGAGCTAAAGAGCAAGTTTCAGAGTCTCTTTTGACATTCATTTTAGTCTTTCTCTTTTCTTTCTTTCTTTCCAGTCTTTTTAATGACCTGTTCTTTCTTCATGTATGATGATGTTCTTGATGTCATCTCACCACTTGTCTGGTCTCCAGTTATTAGTTTATTAGCGGTCAGTGTGTTATATCTATTCTCGAGACGATCTCTAAAGGCCATACATAAGTCCTGTGGACTTTTAAAAATTTTCTTCAGTTTCAATTTTAACTTGCATACGAGCAATTGGTGATATGTTCTGCAGTTGGCCTCTGGCCTTATTCCTACTCATAATACTGGATTTTCCCATAGTTTCTTGTTATTGTTGTTGTTGTTGTTAAGTGCCGTTGAGTCTTGCTATAGATGTAGTCAATTTGGTTCCTCAGTCCATCATCCAGTGAAGTCACATTTAACAGTTAGCATTTATGTTATTGATAAAGGTATTTGTAATGAGTAAGTTGTTGGTTTTGCAAAATTCTATCATACACTCCAGCACCATTTCTATCACCAAGACCATATTTTACAGCTACCGATCCTTGTGTTTCCAACGTTCACATTTCAATCACCAATAATTATCAATGCATTTTGTTTGCATGTTTGGTTGAGACTGCTGAAATTGATTTAAAAAAAAAAATCACTTTCTTCATCTTAGGCATTAGCGATTGTTGCATAAATCTGAGTAATAGTTACATTAGCTGGTCTTCCTTATAGATACATGGATATTATCCTATCGCTGACAGTGTTGTATTTCAGGATAGATCTTGCAATGTTCTTTTTGACGATGAATATAACAGCATTCCTCTTCACCATGTCATTCCTGGCATAGTAGACCACATGGTTATCTGATTTAAAATGGCCAATACTAATCCATTTCAGCACACACACCCAGGATATTTTATGCAGTCCATTTCATTTTTAACAACTTCCAGTTTCCCCAGATTCATATACCTGTACATTCCTTATTGATTTGGACTCATAGTGACTCTCTAGTATAGGGTAGAGCTGCTCCATAGGGATTCCAAGTTGTAAATCTTTATGGATGTTGACTGACTCATTGTTCTCCTATAGAGCATAAAATGGATTTTAATCTCCAATCTTCTGGTTAGCAGCCCACTGCTTAACCCACTGTGCTACCAGGGCTCCTTACATTCCACATACCAATTATTAATGGATGCTTGTAGCTGCTTTTTCTTATTTTGAGTCATACCACATTAGCAACTAAAGGTCCTCAAAACTTATTTCATCCGTGTCATTAAGGTCAACTCTAATTTGAGAAGGCAGCTCTTCCCTACTATATCTTGAGGGAGAGACTCATCTTCTGGTACTGTATCAGTACTCATATTCTTAGTCTGGAAGTTCTGCTGAAACCAGTCCACCATGAATGTCACTGCTGGTATTTGAAATAATGGTGGAACAGCTTCCAGTATCATGGCACATGCAAGGCACTACAGTATGACGATCTCGTAAGTAGTGGTTCTCCTATTTGTTTTTTTGTAATTGATGACTGTTTGGTCTTATGTAGTTGATTGTTTAAAGAAGCACATTTCTTATGTATACTATTGTTTAATTTATTCTTTGGTTGAAAGGTGGCCTGTGGGAGTGGCTTCAGTGCCAGGTTAGTAAGGGTATCTTAGGGCAACAGTTTCAGAGATTCCTCTAGTCTCTATCAGTCCTTTATTCTGGTATTTTTCTTTCTTTTCAGTGAACTTGAGTTTTCCTCTATATTTTTCTCCCATTTCACCTAGTACCTTCTGTTGTATCTCTGGTTGGAATAGTCAGTGTGGTAGTTGGGTACCATCTAGTTTTTTGGGGTCTCAGGCTAGAAGAGACTGTGGTTCACATGGGCAACTAGTCCTGTGGACTAATTTCTTCCTTGAGTCTTGGGTTTCCTTCACTTCCTTAGCTCCAGATGGTTAGAGACTAATAGTCATATCTTAGATTTGCTACCAACTCTGATCCTGCTTTGTTTGTTTCTCTACTCTTGAAACAGTTCATATTTATGTTGGTGCAAGGATTCCCCACATGATTTTATGTCTCACAGGCTGTGTGCATGAAGCAACCCTTTCTTGCAGCAGAGACATGCTCTTTGAAGTGTCAGTCTCTAAAGTAAAATTAATTAGCAAAATAAGAACATGGACCATAGCACAAAGTCTTCTTAAAGCACTCTCAAAAATACAAACAGTGCATTGCTGGCCACAGAGCTGAAGGACTGGTATTTACCTAGTTCTGTAATGATGGCTGATGTTCTTAAGCAGGTTCATAGTTGAACCCAAGTATCTAAAGCAATAATTGAATGAGCAACCATCTGTTCTAATAGGACTACCTATGCTGATAAACAGATTCTCATCCATTAATTTGGTTTCCTGAGAAATACATTCCTATGGAAGTACATTACAGTTTGGAGACAATGGTAATAACATTTCTACTTACCTCAGCAGTCGCAATTCGGCCAGCAATGTGGGATTCTGCTGGGCCTTCTCGGGAGTGGGTTGGGAGGCCTGCTCATGCTCCAGACGCAGACGCTGAATCTCTTGTAGGATCTCTCTGGGCAGAGATGGAAGTAAGAAAAGATGTGTTCATAATGCTTCATAGTTCTTCATCCCATTAGACGTCATGACTCTAGAAGTACCTTCCCTACCAGCCTTGTTCTGATTGTTTCCAAACGATTAGAATGTGAAAAGGCACCTTCGTAATACTGAGTCTCTCAATACCATTTCCTCACTGAAAAAACCTTTTGCTACAACAACAACAAAAGCTATATAAAGATACTCTTCTGAAAAACGTGAAAGTCTTCATGAAAGGAAAATGACAACTAGAGCACTTCCTCCTCTCCAGGGAGAAGACAATTCCTTCCAATATCCTACTGCAGGTCCTCTGCTGACACCCCCTGCCTTTCTCTATCTTCCTGACTGATGGGTGACTGCTATTTCTTCTACCCATGCTAATTACATTAGATCCACTCTCCTTGTGCTGGGATCTACCTTTCAGTGTATGATGGTAGACTGTCTAGTCTTCATCCTTTAAAAGTTTTTTGTTTGTTTTCATGATGCAAACAGTGACACATAGTAACAAGAGGTAGAACAGATGACTAGATAGACAAAAAGGCTCCTGGGAAGTAGAGTAGAGAAAGGAATCATGACATGGGGACATACTGGATGGGTGGAAGTGGGCGCTGGGAAAAATAATCTAGACCCGAGGGCACATAGCAGGATTTTGGACTACTAGAAAAGCAACATACTAAAGGATATATGACGTTCTGGTGTGGCACCACGGGTTAATGCACTGGACTGCAAGGTCGGTGGTTCAAGCTCACCAGTTGTTCCTCAGAAATGCTACACAGGGTAACTATGAGTCGGAACTGACTTGACGGCACTTAATAACAACAACATTGGATATATGAATATATACAAATTAGTGGCATTTAGTGAACTTGGGCTAGCCTATGTTCACTGAGGTGGGATCTGCCTTCATGGCCAAAAACCATCCAGTATGCAAGGAAAATGAGAAAAAGACATATAAAAACCCTGGACTTTGGAAACTGCTCTGACCTCTGCATTCTTACCTGTTTTTGTTTTCCAGTTCTGCAATAAGCTGTCTTTGTTGTTTGTTGGCATCAAAATTAAAGCTCAAATCAGTGGGAGGACGAGTCTAAAGTAGCAAGAAAGTAAGTTTAGTTTTTTCTGCCTAACTCAAGTATATTCAGAGACAGACTGGCTGTTGATTTAAAAAAACAAAAAAACAAAACAGATTTCTGAGATATAATTTACATACCATAAAATTCACCCATTTAAAGTATACAGTGCAATGAGTCTTAGTAAATTTAGATAGTCATGCAACCAATCATCATAGTTCAGTTTTATAACATTTTTCATCACCACAAAAAATTCCCTCAGGCCTATTTGTAAAGAATTGCGACTCTCATCTTCAACCTCAATCAACCACTAATCTCCTGTCTGCCTTACAGATTTCCCTTCTAGACATTTCATGTCTATGGAATCATAGTATAGGTGATCTTTTGTGACTGACTTTTTTCACTTAGCATGTCCTTTAGGGTTCATCAATGTGGTAGCATGTATCAGTACTTCTTCAAGGCCAAATGATGTCCCATTCATTAGTGGAGAAACAGGTCATTTCCACTTTTTAGAAATTATGATTAGGGTGGTCATCCGTGTAAAGTTTTTGTGTAGACATGTGTTTTTATTTCTCTTTTCATTTCAATTCTATCTAAAAGTGGCTACATTATTTTATATTCCTACCATCAGTGATATGGCCAAAATAGCTCAGTTAGGAGAGTGTTAAACTGAAGATCTAAAGGTCCCTGGTTCGATCCCAGGTTTCAGAAAATGCTATATGAGGTTTTTGGAGTCGTGGTGTGCCTCTATAGAATAAGACTGCACTATCAGTTTGAAGCGCAAGGTCAGCGGTTCAAACTCACCAGCTGCTCCTTAGAAACTTCCTACAGCGTCACTATGAGTCAGACCCAGCGGCACTCAACAACACAACAATACCATCAGTGTGCAAGAATTCCAGTTTCCCCACATCACTTGCAAATGTCAGTCTTTTTGATCATAGGCATCCTAGTGGGTGGGAAGGAGTGTCTCACTGTAATTTTTATTTATATTTCCGTAATGACTAGTTGGAGTCCTGGTGTGGCATTGTGGGTTTAATGTGTCAGACTGTAAAGCTGCTTGAACTGCAAGGTTGGCGGTTCAAGCTCACCAGCTGCTCCTCGGGTTGCTATGAGTCAGAATCAACTTGACAGCACTTAACAACATTAATGACCAGTTGTCCTGGTGTGGCACTGTAGGATAAGCATTGCACCACAAAGTCAGTTTGAACCACAAGGTCGACAGTTCAAATTCACCAGCCACTCCTTGGAAACCCTACACAGGGTCACTGTGAGTTGGAACTACCAACGCGACAGCACTTAACAACAACAACAACGACTAATATATATAGTGCTATAGGATAAGTACTAAGGAGCTCTGGTAGTGTAGTGGTTATGAATCAGGTTGTGAATCTTCAGGTCAGCAGTTCAAAACTACCAGCTGTTCCACAGGAGAAAGATGAGGTTTTCTGCTCCTGTAAAGATTTACAGCCTCGGAAACCCTGTACAGGGTCACTATAAGTCGGAACCGACTCCACAGCACATAACAAGAAGAAGAAGAATAGGATAAGTACTGGATTGCTAACCACAACGTCACTGGTTCGAACCCACCAGCTGTTCCTTGGAAACCCTATATACGGTCACTATGAGTAGAACCAATTCCACAGCACTTAAGAACAATGACTAATGATGTTGAGAATCTTTTTCATATACTTTATGGCCAGCTGTATACCTTATTTGGGGAAATCACTGTGGTTCTTATTTGCATTTTCCCTGATACTTTTTACCTTCTCTAAGAATCTATAGTGGAAACAGAGGACCCTAAGGCCATCAAGGGAGAAGAGCAGCAGCAGAATGCGGGACCCTATTCAGAGAAGCAGCGACACCAGAGACGGAGGCAGAGATGGGGACATGGAGAGAGGGAGCAGCTGAGGACTCTGGACTCATGGAAAGAGAGGGACTAAGAGCTGGTGGCCAGGAGGCAGGCTTGCAGAATGTGCCCTTTGGTGGCTTAAATTATTATATATGCCTGAGTGTTTAAAAATAAATAAACAGTTAAAATGAATAGAGAGAAATACTGTTGTATGGAGGGGATTATAACCATCATAATGAAGCAAAGATTATGACTTGTTGAATGTAAAACTGATGATCTGCCCTGTAAACTTTCACTCAATTCACAATAAAAACTTTTAAAAAAGGAAAGAATCTATGGTAGGGAGTCCTGGTGTGGTGTTGCAAGATCATGCGCTGGACTGCAAGGTCAGTTTGAACCACAAGGCTGTCAGTTCAAAACCACCAGCTGCTCCTTGGAAACCCTATACAGGGTCACTATGAGTCAGAACAGACTCGATGGCACTTAACAACAAGAATCTATGGTAGCCAATCAACACAAAATAGGAAGAAGGATGGCTAGATGATAGCTCCCTTTTATTGATTAACCAGAATGGAAGCTCTCGAAGGTTCTGTAACAACTATGCTTCACACTTTTTTTTTTTTGTAGTGCAAATATATACTATACCCATTCAACAAGTTTTGCATGTACAGTTCACTGGCAATGGTTATATACTTTACACTGTGGTACCATTCTTTCTATCTCTGTCCCTATGGTTTTACCACACTGAATTTAGACTCTCGGCCTCTTTAAAGTCCTCAACTGTTTTAAGACTTAACTGCTGTCCATTTAATTTCATACAGGTAGTTATTTAAGAGTGTAATGCTCAAGGTAAACATTCTTTATCAAATGAACTAAATTGTTGCTTTGTTTAAAGATGACTTTATGGCACAGCTTTGGTTCCAGGCTTAAAAGTTTTTTCCAGGCAATAGATTCAAGGGTTCCCCCAGTCTCAATGTATACTTTATGTTGTGTTTTCTATAAAAATGTGAAGTTCTTGTCCATATTTCTCTCCTTTTGATCAATGTTCAGTAGTGGTAGTTGGGCACCATCCTCTGCTTGTGGTCTCAAGGCTAAGGAGGCAGTAGCTCACTGAGACAATTACATCTGCAGTGTTTATTTCCTTTTCCAAGTTTTGGGTTGCTTCCTTCCTCTGTTACTCCAGGTGACTACAGACTAATTGTTGTGTCTTGGTGGCTATTCTTAAGGGTTTAAGACCCCTGGTATCACTCACTGAATTAAGACAGAGAACAGAAACTCTAAAATTAGTATTAGGCCAAATGACTGGAGAATCTTCCTCATATTCTTGGTTCTGCTCAAAACATAATCTAAAATAGAGCAAAAACCTTGTTTCTAATCTAGAGTTTGAAGATTAAGTAAGTTATTCTTTTCACAGGGCATTGCCTAAATTAAAGGGAGCCAAATATAACGTAACAAATCTGGGTTGAAAACTTTTCACCAAATTACCAAATATCTTTTTTTTTTTTTTTTTTAGAGTCTGCATTGGTCTTTATTCTCAAAAACGTGCCTGTGGAGGGGGACCGGAGCAAAGAATTTTATGATAAGAGGGCTAGATCGGGAGTTAAAAGATCTGCATTTACTGCCTGGTTCTGATGCTTTTTAATTGTGCTGCCTCAGACAAGTCACTTGGCTGAGGCTTAACTGGCTTCATCATCCAGTCCAGCTGGGTGGCCTGAGGATGAAATGTGGGTATGAGCCAGTTCTTGGTAAGTTGTACAGGGCTGTCCATGAGAAGCTATTGCCAATACTGAGCCTCTTGGCTCACTGGCTGACTCCTATACCCACCAGCCTGCCTGCCCTATTGTTGTGAAGATTCATCAGGGCTATGGCATCCTTTCCCTTCTCCAGGCTGTCCACAAAGAGTTTGGAGATTCTTTCTCCAAATTCCACATCATCACTGCAACCTCTCCAGATCCAGCCGTGGCCTCCTGTTTTTCCATTTTTTGACTCATCGCAGCCACAGTTTCAAAGTCTCCCATGCTACAATTCTTGGTGATGGTGTACATGACCCCAGCAGAGCTGATCGCATGAATGAAGGAAGTCTCCCTAGTGGCACTTCTCAGCGTGTTGTGAGTGGACAGCTGGAGAGCATTTTCAGGGCAGTTCCAGCGTTCCCAGGCAAACCAGAACTTGCACTCCTCAACACCACTCTGGGCACCCAGGGCCACGCTGGCAGTATAGGTCAGATAGGCCTTGGGACCTGTCATTAGGAAATTGTTCACTGACCAGGCAGAGGTGAAACAGCATATGCCCATGGCCACCCAGAACATAAGCATGTCCCCCATGGCCCTGCCCACCCACAGAGGACAAGGGCCAGTCCAGGGCCAAGTCCAGAGAATGAGTCCCAAATATCGGTTTTTTCCCCCCAATCTTTTCTATGTTTATTATGATGTTTATTGGTCCAATTTTGAGAATTTTCATTCTTCTTTACATTGTGGTGCAATACATACTGAAGGCTATCATCTTTGATATTCATCAGTAAGTACTACAAATATTCTTCACTTCCAGCAAGCAAGGTGTCATCTGCATATCATAGGTTGTTAATGAGACTTCTTCCATTCTGATCGGCAAGTTCTTCTTCATATAATTGAGTTTCTTGGATTATTTTCTCAGCATATAGATTGAATAAGTATGGTAAAAGGATACAACCCTGGTACACACCTTTCCTGATTTTGAACTATTTAGTAAGCCCTTGTCCTGTTCTAAAAATCACTTTGTGGTGTATGCACAGGTTCTTTATGAGTACAAGTAAGTGTTTTGGAATGACCACTGTTCGCATTCCAAATACCTTTTTAAAAAGATTTTTCTTCCTCTACAGACATATGAAACAACAGCCACTGAACAAATTTTTGATAATATACTCAGAGTCTTTTGACAGCATGAGTTGAGCCAGAGAAAAATGGTTTGCTTGAGGCAGAAGCTGCATATGAATAATAGGCTTCCAATTCCTAAAAGCCAGAGTTATAACTGTTGGCTCTTTTGTAGAGTGGAAACGGGAAACATTGTGGATAAGGAATTGGGCTCTAAAAGAAATTAGTTCATATGATGACACAAACAAAACACCTGTGGTAACTGGGTTACCTGTGGTTTCACTGAAATTTCTCAAGAATCTTTTCCATTTTAAGTGTTTGACTAAAGTGCTGCGGCATCTCTCATAGAGGGGATTGATAAAGGTTATCAAAAATCTTGTGATAGTTCACAGGATTCACTGGCACCAAGAAGCACTGTTATTCAAATGGGGATTGAGGAATACTTAATACAAAACCTGAGGCAGCAGTCTCCCCTGGAGCAGCTAGAATCCTAGCAGGGTTGTAGTCCCATACACAAACATGACAACAAAGAGAACTCTCCAGAGGTAAGTGTTTGATAATGATTTATTTCATCCAATCAAATTTCTTAAGCTACCTTCAAAATCATAGACCAAAACAATCAAACCCAAAGCCATCGAGTCAATTGGGACTTACAGCAACCCTGTGCAGGGTTTCCCGAGACGACAAATCTTTACAGGAGCAGTCAGCCTCATCTTTCTCCCACAGAGCTGCTGGTGGGTTTGAACTACTGACTTTGTGGTTAGAAGTCCAGTGCTTATCCTACAGTACTACACTAGGACTCCACAGTGCTTCTTAAGAAAACCAGAACCAAACAACAGTGCTCCCTTCTGAAAATCCCTTCAGGATACTGAAGGAACAAAGGCAGAAAGGGAACTATTAGTTTAGAAAAATACAGAAGCCAGAAGAGACTTAATTATTAATTCCAATAAATAACAATGAATGAATTGGTCATTTGTTTCCCTAAAAATATTTCCTAAGCTCCTTCTGTGTGGTTGCAGGTAGTTTGAAGAGCTATGAATGCTTCAGTCTATAAGGTACAGTCCCTGCTTTCAGGGAGTTTACATTACATTGGGAGGGAAAGAAACATACAAAATAAATAAATGAGTGGCTTCAAAAAGATTGTGGAAAAATTCCATTGTCTTTTCATTGAATTTTCCCAACTTTTTGAAGCACTCTCCTATAACACAAGTGATAAATGCTATAAAGAAACACAGAATGAGGGAGTAATGTGAATTGTAACACAGAACTCTTTTAAATGAGGTCGGTATGGAAGAACTCTCAGAGAGAACCTTTGAGCAGAGACTCCATGAAGCAAGGAAGCAAACCTGGGGTAAAGATCGTACCATGCAGAAAGAAGGTCACATGCAAAGGCCCTACAGCTGTTCTAGCCTATAATGTTCATGTGGTTAATATGCTGGACTGCAATGTCAGTTTGAACCACAAGGTCAGTAGTTCAAGCTCACCAGTTGAAAGTAAAAGTAGTGGGGGAGAGAGGGGCGGTGCTTCCCTGACCGGCCAGGACAGTTGTTTGGCTGTTACATAGCCTCCCTTTTGCTTTTGGAGGACTCTTTATCTCCCTATATTACACAAGAAGAGTCAGCAACCAATGCCGAAAAGTCAAGCTGCAATCACACCTTATAAAATACCAAAACCCAGGCAAGAACCAATACCAGCAGACATATACCAGGGAAACAAACAACACCTGTGAAAGTCACTCTGAGTTAAGCAATAAGAAGAGGGAAAAGAGAAGACCACACCCTGATCACATCTCCCTGGAAACAATCATAAAGTATAAAAAAGCACCAAAATACATACTCACTTAAGTATCAGGGCCACAGAAAAACAGCAAACATGCCCAAGAAGCAAAAACAGATGACCATATCAGCACATGTCCAGAAAAAAGATAAAGTATCTGAGAAAAATGACCTAGAAGTAGACCTGGAATCCATTATGGAAGGACGGCAGGCCTTGAAAATTCCTGAGAAAGAATTTAGAAAAATGATTATGAAATGTCTCAAAACACTCTACAATGGAGTTGAGAAAAATAAGGAAGAAGTCAGGAAAGTGCTACAAGAGCAATCAAACAAGATAGATACAGCATTGGAAACAATTCAAAACCTACAGAAAGA
>NW_006408534.1:15183867-15200202 GCF_000296735.1 Chrysochloris asiatica | reverse complement strand
AAAAGAAAGTAAAAGTAGTAAGAGGAAACCTGTTAGCCATAAAGTGGTGTTTCCATTTTTTTCTGAAACTGGTATAAAAGTCACTGCAGCATTTTGAACAGGGATATATGGAATCCGACTTTATGTTATAAAAACATTGGTCTCTACTGATATAAACAAATAAAATGTATTTATAAATGGGTGATGGTGATGGTGGTTGTGTGCTACTGAGTCAGTCGGTTCCAACTCATAGCGACAATGTACAGGGTTTCCGAGGCTGTAAGTCTTTACAGGAGCAGAAAGCCTTGTCTTTCTCCCATGGAGCAGTTGATAGATTCTAATTGCTGACCAGCTGGTAATCCACTATGCTACCAGTGCTCCTTTATAAATGGTAGAACAGACAAATCTGTGCGGAAGAATTCCAAATAATGCATGTAGATACTCCCCTCTCAAGGAGGTGGAGCCTAACTCCCAATTCCTTAAGTGGACACTGTACATAGTGACTTTTCCCCAAGAGTACAGTGTGAAGGGGAAAACATAGTAATCTTATTGTGGAGAAGCATGACAAATACTACCTCAGCCAAGTCAGCACGGTCAACATCAACAGTGATAATCATATTAGTATGTAATCTTGATATGGACTAGGATAAACACTGGATTACTAATTGAAAGGTTGGCAGTTCAATCCACCAGCAACTCCTCAGAAACCCTATACAGGGTCACTATGAGCCGGAAATGACTTGTTGGCACTTCACAACAACAATCTTGATAATACTGTGAAAAATGGTACTTTATTTCTATGGTATTCATCCCTAAAATCCATAAACTCAGTAAAATCATGAGAAAAACATCAGACAAATCCCAACTGAAGGATATTCTATTAAATACTCCTCAAAACTGTCAATGTTATGAAAAACAAGGAAAGTCTGAGCAACTGTCACAGTTAAAAGCAGCCTAAGAAGATGTAATGACTAGATGGTATTTAGATCTCTAGATGGGATTCTGGAACAGAAAAACGATATTAGGTAAAATCTAAGTTAACAATAACATGCCAATACTGGTTCAATAATTACAGCAAATGTCATACTATGGAAGATGTTAAAGGCTAGGGGAACTGGGTTCCAATTATAGAAAGACTTTGTATTATCTTCACAGTGGTTCTGTAAATGTACAACTATTGTGAAATTAAAAGTTCATTTAAAAAACAAGAACATTGTTTTGGCTATTAAGTGGAGAATTACTGGACAGGAATAAGAATGGCAGTAGGGAGATTGGTTGAGATCCTAGCTTTGCTACTTACTGGCCATATGACTTAAGAGTTATTTTATTGTACCTTCGTTTTCTTGTGTAAAATGGGAATTTTTACGAAAAGTGTTATTATGGAAAGGACTTAATGATACAATGTGGTGGCAGCACAATGCTCTACAACGTTGGTTGTTATAACTCAAAATAAAAATGTAATCTAATCCTTGTTTGTACACCTACTATATGCAAATATAGTAATAGACACAAAACTAAGGAACTGAGGATTTAAAAAAAAAAAAATCACACTGTGATGCTTACTTATATGCAGGGAATAGATACTGGAGTTTAGTGAAATCCTGGGGTCTTCATAGGCATGATATAATGTACACACCAATAAACTCAAGGACACTCTGAGGTCCAAGGATTCATGGGTAGAGCATCTGGAGCAAGACAAGCCCAGAAACAAATTACAGAGGAAGGTCTCTTAACTGACCTCTACTGAACACACATAGCAGGTTTACTTGAGTGACTTCCACCGTCTCTGGAAAATATATGGCTAGCAGGCTACACTCTACAAGCTACACTCTAGTATCCCATACACTTCTGTTCAAATTAGCTGAGTTGCATGCTTAACCAGATGAAGTTGTTTGTGTTCTTAGTTGTACTTCCCTTTCTGTTGTTCTTAAGGGTCCCCCAAGATGGTTTCCACTCATAGCAACCCTGTATAGGCTTTCTGAGGAGTGGCTGGTGGGTTTCAACCACCAACCTTGCAGTTAGCAATCCAGTGCTTATCCTACAGTGTCACACCAGGACCCCATCAATCTATAATTGAACAAAATATTACAAAAGCCAATGCAATATGAAGATGAAAAAGATTTTACTATTTCAAGTTGAATGATTTGGAAAAGCTTAATAGAAAAAAGCATTTGGAATAAACTGCCACTGAACTAGTTGAGTGTGAGATAGCTTTAAAGATTCAGAAAAATTTTCAAGAGGGATTTTGTACTCATTGCCTCACAAGAATTTTTAAGCTCTCATTCCATTTACAGAACTGAAAATGGTAAGTTGTGCTTGCCTCATGTTAAAAGAGTGTTTATGCAAGGACAACAACTTGGAACTGCACGCACCTCCACTCAATGAAGAGGCTTGGACCAACATAAAAATATGCACAATTAGATAAAACAGTAAGGCATGTATAATTTTCACATACATATGTATAATTTTGATGGCTTTGGATTCTAACTTAATTAAAAATGCATTATTTCACTCAATTCACAATAAAAAGCCTTTTAAACAAATGAATACATTGACAATACACTCAACTCAGAAAAAAGAAAAAAAAAAAAGCATTATGAGGAGAGGTGGAGTAAGATGCCAGCTAAGTCAGACACGTTGTGTCATCCCCCTAAAGCAAAGACACAAGAAAACAACTGAAACAGATACAGATAACAATCTTGGAACCCTAAGCAACAAATAGAAGACTGAAGAAATAGACTGAACATTGAACTGAAGCAGCAGCTGGATGAAAACAGGACAAGGACACATAGAGATGGATGATAGGTGCCCTACCAGCTGGCTTGACATAGCATGGCCATCTTGAAAGAAAGCACACAGTGATTCTGAGTGAGAAGTACAGGATGGCAACTCTATAGAACCCCAACAGGAGACAGATAAACAGTGTGGGTAAGTGTGGAGGGAAATAAGGCAAGCAGAACACGAATTCCTATTTAAGGAGGGGACGAGCAGGAAGCTCTTTCCAGGGATCCAAGTGATCACAGAGCAGGGAGAAAGCCAGAAAACAGGAAAATAACTACTCATCAGTAATGGTTCTTTGTTGTTTGGGTTGAAGGTGATCATGGTGGGGAGTGTCCATGGAATGGTGGCTCTAGACAGTGGACTCCAGACAACTCGGTGACTCACTGTACTGGGCTGAGGCAGGGCTCTGATTGCTGGCTGCACTTAACGAGTAACCTGGTGTCCACATGGAAGGAGTGCACTCTTCCCTCTCCTTCCCACCCTCCCGGCGACCAGAGGTGCAATTACATGAAAAGATGCTAATGATCATTAGTCATTAGAGATGCAAATTAAAACTACAATGAGATATTTCAACCCTGGAAAAATGGCAATGACAATGAAAACAACAAATGCTAGTGAAGCTGTGGGGAGATTGAACGCTTATATACTGCTGGTGAGACTATAAAATGGCACAACTGCTAAGGAAATGACATGGTACTTTCTCAAAAATCTAGAAATATAATCCAGCAATCTCAATTGTAGGTATATATCCAAGAGATATAACAATAGTGACAAGAATGGACACATGCACACCAATGTTTATTGCATTATTCAAAACAGCAAAAAGATGGAAATAACCTAAGTGCCCATCAATGGATGAATGGATCAAAAACTGGAACATCCATACAATGGAACACCATGCAACTATAAAAAAATAATGAGGAGTCTGTAAAACATGTTATAACACGGATGAATCTGAAAGACATTATGCTGAGTGACATAAATCAATCTCAAAAGGACAAAAATTATATGGGCTCACTATTAAGAAAATTTAGGAATGTATACACAGCAAGAGACATTCTTTGATAGTTATCAGGAATGAGAAGGTAAGGGAATTATTTTCTAGATAGCAGACATTAATTTTGACGATGGGAAAGACAATACTAAATAAAGGCAAAGACACTTCATTTAATGAAGACAACTCATTAAAGTAAGACGTTAAAAAGTATCTAATAAACAGGGACGAAGTTGGCAAATGCTATTAACAAATTTAATTTTGCAACAGTAGTAACAGGCAAAAAATATGTATGTGGGTGCATTCCTTACTATAAGGAGGGATATATAAGTGCACCACATGTAAGCATAGGTGTATCTACTGTTGTTGTGAAGTGCTGTTGAGTGAGTTCAAACTGACCTTGCAGTGCAATGCATTATCCTGCAGCACCACACCATGCTAGGTATATGCAAACACAGGTTTGTATATGCACTACGTATGTATGTTGTTAAGTGTCGTTGAGTCATTCCAACCCATAGCAACCCTGTATAGGGTTTCCGAGGAGCATCTGGTGAACTTGAACCACTGATCTTACGGTTGACAGAAACTTTTCAGTCTAGCGCATTAGCCCACAGCACCACGTATATCCATAGATATAATAAAGCCCATAGGATCACAGTTACAGAGATTTCCTAGATATATCCAAATAACTAGTGGAATTGGTTTATTGGGTTGAAGGTTTTAGGATCACAGTACCACGGGATAACAGTCAGCTGGTACAGCATATTTCATAAAGTTACAGTTCTACACGCAGTTTGGTGAATAGTGTCTGGGGTCTTAAAAGCTTATAAACTGCCATCTAAGATATAACTATTGGTCTCTGTTCATCTGGAGTACAAAAGAATGCAGGAAATCAAAGACTCAAGGAAGAAATTAGTCTAGAGGACTAAGAGCCCACCTGGATCATGGTCTCTTCTAACCTGAGAACAGAAATCCATGATATCCACCTCCAACTAACAACTGTTCTAACCAGAACACAACAGAGACTCTGACTAGAATGGGGGAAAAACATAGAACAATACTCAAATTCATAAAGAAGACAAGAATTACTGAATTAAGAGGAACCCCAAAACTATTGTCCTAATATAGTTTTTTTTCTTTTAAAACTTTTTATTTTGAATTAAGTGAAGGTTTATAGAGCAGATCATCAATTTTACATGAAAAAAACCATACACTTAAGTTTCATCTCAATGAGTGCAACCCCTTCAATGTAACATCACTTATTCTACTTCCTCCCTGTGTTTCTTGCTTCTATCCTTTCTTTCCCAACTCTTTTAAACTTTGTCTTTGGGTAAATGCTATCCTTTTGCTCTTGAATGATTGATCATTCTATGGTGTGCAAACCTCACTAATGTTGTTGTCCTTCCTATACAATGTCTATTGGTTGCCTGAAAATTGAGCCAATCTTCATTCACAGGGCTGAGTCTAGTTCCAGACCTGAAGGGTGATCAATGGCCAGAGTACTGGGGCTCCACCAGTCTCTATATGATCAGAAGCCTGTTTTTCTTTTTTTTTTTTTCTGAGGTTTGTGCCGTATTTTCTCCCACTCTCTCTAGGACCTTCTAATGTGGTATCCCTTTCATTTTCATGAACTTTTGGAGCCTGTGTGTTTGTGTCTAAAAAAAAAAGGACCAACAAAAGGAACTGTTTTAATTATCTGGTAGTAGTGATAGAGGGAGTCCTGGTATGTCTGTAGGATTAGCACTCAACCTCAAGGTGAACCACAAGGTCAGTGGTCCAAACTCACCAGCCTCTCCTTAAAAACCCTACACATGGTCACCATGAGTTGGAACTACCTCGATGGCATCCAACAACAGTGACAGAGAGAGGCTTTGTGAAAACTACACAGGATTTGCATTTTGGGATATTCTTTTTCTAATATAAATTGTAAGGTTTGCTATAAAATTGTTGTTAAGTGCAGTTGAATTGGTTCTGACTCACAGCAACCCTTATAGGGTTTCTGAGGAGTGACTGGTGGGTTTAAAGCAAGGACCTTGTAGTTAGTAGTACAGTGCTTTTTCCTACAGTACCGTACCAGGACTCTATTAAAAAGTTGTTGTGAAGTGCCATCAAGCCAGTTCCAATCCACAGTGACTCTGTCTAGGGTTTCTGAGTGGCTGGTGGGTTTGAATTGCCGACCTTGTGGTTCAAACTGACCTCATGGTCCAACGCATTACTCTGCAGTACCACAGTTGTTGCTAAGTGCCGTCGAGTCAGTTCTGACCCATAGCGACACTGTATAGGGTTTCTGAGGAGCAGCTGGTGAGCTTGAACCACTAGCCTTACAGTTCAAATGGCTTTGCAGTCTGGCGCATTAACCCACAGCAGCAAGCATAAATTAGCAAATAAAATTGGTGTAAGTAACATACCTTTTTAAGAAGATCTGGTAGCACAGTGGTTACGAGTTGGGTTGCTAACTCACGGTCAGCAGTTCGAAACTACCAGTTGCTCCCTGGGAAAAAGATGACGCTTTCTGCTCCCTTAAAGGTTTACAGCCTCAGAAACCCTAAGCCGGGTCACTATGAGTCGAAACAGACTCCATGGCACATACCCAGTAATAGACCTTTTTAACCTAAAACTAAAACACTCCCAGAGGTCACTTCCAGCCAAATAGTAGATCGGATTATAAAATAAATATCATCTGTGAGTAATGTCTCCCTTAAACAATTAACTATATGAGACCAAAAGGAGCTCTGGTAGCGTAGTGGTTATGAATCGGGCTGCTAACCTCAAGGTCACAGTTCGAAACTCCCAGCTGTTCCACGGGAGAAAGATGAGGCTTTCTGTTCCCGTAAAGATTTACAGCCTCGGAAACCCTGAACAGGGTCCCTATGAGTTGGAACCAACTCCATGGTACTTAACAACAACATATGATACCAAAGAGTTAACACTTGTCCAAAGCAAATATGAGAAGGCAAGGAGGAGAAGGGAAGCTAGATCAACAGTAAAAACAAACAAACAAAATGGAAAGGAACTACTGAAAAGACTGATATATTGTGAAAACTGTTATGGAACAATCTGTATAAAAACTGTTAAATGATAACCAAAGAGTTGCTGTAGGATCAGCAATGGACTGTGAACCACATGGTTGGTAGTTCAAACCCACCAGCTGCTTCTCAGAAACCCTATACAGGATCGCTATGAATCGGAACCAACTCGATGGCACTTAACAACAACAACAAAATGTGAACTTTAACCTAAAAAAACAATACTTTAAAAAGGAAAAAAAGTATATTATGAATATTTTAAAGCATAGACAAAAGGAGAGAAAATAATATACATACATTTAAAATTTAATTAAAAATTATTTGTCACATTTGCGTTATTTGTTCCCATTTCATTATCTTTGCTTAAGTATTTCAATCTCTGGTTGTTGTCTGTTGTTGGTTTTCAGTCCAAACAACTCCCTTTAGGAGGTTTTGAAGTGCTGGATAGGCTTTGACAAAATCTCTTAGCTTCTGTTTATCCTGGAATGTTTTGATTCCATCATAGTATTTGAATGACAGTTTTGCTGGATAGATGATTCTTGGTTGGCAGGTTTTTTTTCTTTTAAGGTTTTATATTTGTCTCCCCTTTGCCTTCTTGCCTGCATGGTTTCTGCTGAGAAGTCAGCGCTTAATCTGATTTGCTTGCCTTTTTAAGTAACATATCTCTTTTCCCTGGGTGCTTTTAAGATTCGCTCCTTTTCTTTGATTTTGGAGAGCTTGATTGTGATATACCTTGTTGATTTTCTTTTGGGGTCTCTCCTTCCTGAGGTACGTTCAGCTTCTTGAATGTTTACCTTCTCATCCTTCAAGATGTTAGGGAAATTTTCTTCCAACGGGTCTTCAACTATCTCCTCTGTGGACTTCTGTGATTCTTCCTGTTCTGGAACGCCAATAATTCTTAAGTTATTCCTCTTCATGTTATCCAGCATGAATCTTAAGAGACTCTCTTCAGATTTTTTTTATCCTTTTTTTCTGTTTGCTCTTCTGTCTTAGCAGTATTGAGAGATTTGTCTTCCAGCTCACTGGTTCTGGCTTCCAGCTCTACAATTCAACTTCTTTGGCCTTTCAGTGCATTGTCCATTTCTGATATTTTATTATTATTCATTTGAACCTCTTTTTGCAGGTTTTGAATTGTTTCCAATGCTGTATCTATCTTGTTTGATTGCTCCTGTAGCACTTTCCTGAATTCTTATTTTCTTCCAGCCCCTTTCGGAGCATTTGAATTTGTTTCTGTTATCATTCTTCTGAATTCCTTCTCAGGCAGATCCAAAGCCTGCTCTTCTTCTACTGGGAAGTCTGTGTCTGCTTCCAGCTCATTTGTCTCAGTTATTCTTTTCTGTTTTTGGACATGTGTTGAGATCTTTTGTGTTTTCTTGGACATTTTCAGTAGTTAGGTGGGTTTTTATGCTTAAATGATGTATGCTGCTGTGTTGTTGAGTGTCTCCTGGTATATATGATGTGGAGCTAGGCTTCCCTTTTCATGTGTAATGCCTAGCAGCTGGTATTGGTTCCTGTCCCAATGGTGGGATATTTTGGGGTATGTTTATAGCTTGGCTATATGGCCATGATTGTTGTCTTACGTTGGGTAACGTAAGGAGAAAAAGCTCCCACCCCCAGGAAAAAAAGTGTGATCAAAAGCAGAAGCAATATAAAAGTAGAGACAAAACCACCACTCAAAAATAAAACTGTAGCCAACTGACCAAGTAGCCTTTGTTGCACAGGTCAGTGTGCATGCACAGTAGAAACCTCCAGCAGTGGGTGGGGGTGTTCATTCGCTCAGGTCCTCCTCTAGTCACCACTGTGGAGGTGTGCAGATAGATATTGAGAAGTTAATGGGAGAACGATTGTCTACTGTTTTTATCTCTGAAGGTCAGTAAGGTATTTGCGTGTGTACAACGGAATTCTCAAAATAGCTGCGTCCTCGTGTATAGTAGTTGGTATTGGCTCTTGCCTTTTATGTTGAGATTTTACAGTGTTCATACGGTTTGTCTATATGGCCAGACCTGCTTTTTCTTGCTGAGTAGGCAGGAATAAAGGGTCTTCCCCAGGTCAACTTTAGGGCTGGGTCCCAGAGTCAGACATCATAAGCAGCTACCAAAGGATCAGTCCCTGGGACCAATGGGGCTCCTCCTCTCTGTGCCATGGGAAAACTGTGGGCTCAACGCTTGACCCTTTTGGGAGTGTGCCTGAAGGAGTCCTGCCTGAAGGAGTCCGGACGGGGCATAGAGGGTGTGACAGGGGAGAGGAGAAAAAATTCCTCTTTTTTCAAATGTCGCTGTGCAGGTTTTAGCACTGTATCACTGTGTCAGTCTGGCTATGGCCCTGCCCTCTGAACTCAGCCTGGGAAGAGTGGTAGCAGGGAGAGTCCCGCGTTCCAATTAATTCCAAAATCACACTATTTTCCTTTATACAGTGATTTTTTTCCATGGTGGGTGCAGGAAACTGACGCCCTGCACTTTAACTAGATCCAGAGCTGTGGAGCTGCTCCGTGAAAGCACCTTCTCTGGTGTTTCCACACCTCCCCCAAGGAGCCTATTCTACCTGACTCTGCTTCTCCTACCTCCAAAACCCTTAAGTATTTTAAGAGTCCTTGGGACTTCATGCCAATTTACCCCTAAGTACTTCAGTAGACATTTCAAAATATTTTAAACAAGCTACTGAATTAGCTGACCAACCTCTGATTTAGAGAGGGCTTCTACTAAGTACCTATTTATTCAAATAGGAACTGCCTCTCCCCTATCTATACTTTAGTCTAGAAGACCTAACAGCAAGATTCCAGAATCTTGAACAGTCCTGATTCATTTGGAATGGGACCTGTTAGGTGCTACTGAGTCAGTTCTGATTTATGATTTATAGTAATTCTCAACACAACAGAATGAAACACTGCCCAGTCCTGCACAATCCTCACAATTGTTATGTGTAAGCCCATTGTTGTTGCCACTGTGTCAACCCATCTCATTAGGGATCTTCCTCTTTTTCACTTACTCTCTACTTTGTAAAGCACATCTTCCTCCAGGGACTGATTCCTCCTGGCAACATGTCCAAAAGATGACAAAGTCTCACCATCCTTGCTTCTAAGGAACATTTTTGCTGTACTTCTTCCAAGGCACATTTGTTTGTTCTTCCCATAGTCCATGGTACTTTCAAGATTCTTCCCCAACACCAAAACTAAATGCATCTATTCTACGGTCTTTCTTATTCATTATCCAACTTTCACATGCATACGACACAAGTGAAAATACCATGGCTTTGGTCAGGTGCACTTCAGTCTTTTTTTAAACTTTTTATTGTGTAATGAGTGAAGATTTACAGAAAAGGTCATCAACTTTACATTCAACAAATGATGCGATTTGTTTTGTCTCAATTATGGTAATCCCCTCAACGTTACAATTAGGCCACTTCCTTCCTGTAATTCTTATTTCCATTCTACCCTTCTTCCATCCTTTATCAACCCTGTACTTATGTAAATGTTGCCCTGATGATTTTGAATGGTTGGCCATCCCATGGTGAGCATACATTAATAGTGTTGTTCCACCAATAATCCTATCTACTTGCTTAGCTGAAAATTGGGCCATGAGTATGAGTTCCTTTCCGGACCTGAAGGATGATCTAAGGTCATAATTTCAAGTTCCTCCAATCACTTTCTGACCATTAAGTCTTATAGATATATAATTTTGAGTTTTGTTCCACATTTTCACCTACTCTATCCAGGACCTTCTAATGTCATCCCTTTCAGAGCAGTTCATAGTGGTACCTGGGCACCATCTAGTTCTTCTGGTGCACTTTAGTCTTCAAAGTGACCTCTTTGCTCTTTAACACTTTAAAGAGGTCTATTGCAGCAGATTTATCTAATGCCATAAACCATTTGGACTGATGCTGGATCTAGATGAAGTCTTTTACAACTACAATCTGCTCCCTATTTACCATGTTATTTACTAGTCCAATTGTAAGTATTTTCATTTTCTTGATGTTGAGGTGCAACCCATACTGAAGCCTCTGTTATCTGCATATCTCAGGTTGTTAATGAGTCTACCTCCAATTCTGATACTATGTAAACTCAGGAAAGATGTGTTGTAAACTTTCACTTTATTTATTCAATCTGTCTGCTGAGCAAGTAATCCCAGAAGTTGAATTATACGAAGAACATAGCCTCAAGATTGTAATGAGACCTATGAAGCTTCATAAATTCAAGAACTACCAATCAAAACCTGTTCTTTTCATCCTAAAAACAAATCACCATGTGTAATCAGCCCTATTCTCTAAACATTTCCTAGCCAAGTCCAAAGTCAGCCTAAACTTCCAATGAGCATCCTGAGGCCAACTCTGTATCAAACTAGGTACACTACAAAATTCAGTTGAAACCACTTTCCACACACAGAGCTCAAGTAATTCTGGCCTCAAGAGTTACCTTACAATCTTGCAATAGCAGCAAAAGTAGTATTATTCACAGTCATCATCTAGATAACAGAGGTGGGGAACCTTTCTTTTGCCAAAATTTATTACATCATTCACAGGCCATACAAAATTATCAACTTAAAAATCAGCATGCTATATTTGGTCATTAATGATAACTGGAACTGCAGTTGCCTTGGAAGGGCCAGACCAAATGATATTGCAGGCCATATATGGCCTGAGGACTGGACATTCCCCAGTCCTTCTCTAAATAATTCACTTCCAGACCTCTGAATAGCTTTAATTCTTTTAATTTTCTTTTATTAAGCAACATAAAAAAATGCACATCTTTTTCATGCTGATTTTCCAACATCAAATTCTGAATATTCTTTGATGCCAGAGACTTTATCATTGATCACAACCTGGTGATGGTTATGTGCCATGACGTCGGTTCCAACTCACAATGACCCTGTATAGGGTTTCTGAGGCTGTAGGTCTTTATAGGCGTTAAAAGCCTCATCTGTCTTCTGTGAAGCTGAACTGCTGACCTTTCAGTTAGCAGTCTAATACATGACTCACTATACCACCAAGGATCCTTGTTATATAACCTATTTGGTAAAATTATGCTAACAACTCTAATGAGGCAATGCTACAGGATAAATTTTCCCTGGTGACAAATGTGGAGATTAGCAATTCAATATTAAATGGTAGGGGAGTGGAGAATGGGGAAATCTGGGGTATCTAATCAGGTTCTTCATGTAGATATCATGTCATTAAGCTCCATTTGCTCTTTCAAGGCCTTAACAGAAAAACTTTCACAAAGCTAGAATGTTGCAAGCCTGAATCTGATTTCAGAGAATCATGAACTCTAAGGGAGAGCCAGAAATGCCCCTCCCCCAGCCCCTCTCAAAGATATATACAAGAATAACTAAAGTGTGAAAATGATTAAATTAGGTTTTCTAGAAAGTGAAAGTGATTTGTTCTTGGCTGCTATCCTAAATGAAGGTTGATGGTTCAAATCCACCCTGAGGTACCAGGGAAAAAAGGCCTGGTGATCTGCCTCCATTGAGACATGAGCCAAGAAAGCTCCACGTGACGCACTTCTACTGTGTAATACAAAGAGCTTCAAAAAGTTCGAGGAAAAATGCACTATCGTCTCCCTGCCTGCGGGCCATACTCGCAATTTTTATTATGCTTAAGCCCATTGCTGCTGCTATCAATGTACCTCCTTGGGAGGATTTCCTGTTTTTTGCTGACCTTACCAACTATAATGTCCTCCAGGGACTGGTCCCTCCAATAACAATATTTCCAAAGGATGAGAGACAAAGTCTTGCCATCCTTGCCTCCAATGAGTATGCTGGCTGTGCCTCTTCTAATACAGACCTGTTGGTTCTGGCAGTCCATAGTACTTTTAATATTCTTCTCCAACACATACCTCAAATGTATCAATTCTTCTACAGTCTTCATTTTTCAGCTTTCACATGCATACCAGACTATTAAAAATATCATGTCTTAGTCCTCTAATTGTTATCTTTGCTCTTGAAAATTTTAAAGAGATTTTATGCAGTCAACTTGTCCAATGTAATACATGGTGTAATTTCTTGACTGCTGCTTCCACGAGTGTTGACTGTAGGTCCAAAATTACATGTTTGACAACTTCAACCTTTTCTCCATTTATAGAGTTGTTACTAATTAGTCCAGTTGTGAAGATTTTTGTTTTCTTGCCATTCTTTTAAAATCCATTTTTTTCCATGAACTTTTTGAAGCTTGTAAATGGGGTCACCATGAGTCAAAAAGGAAAATGCTGAGCAAGGGTAAACATGCTTTGTACATGGGAAAGATATGAATTTTGAAGGGCCAAAGGGTGCAATATGACTGAATTGTGCCCCCTCTACAAATACTTGCATGTGCTGGCATCCTGTAGGTGTGGATATAATCCCATTTGGGAACAGTCATTTTCTTGTTATGCTAATGAGGTCAAACATGTGTAGGGTTTGTCCTAATCCTCTACACTATGACTTTAAGAAGCGATTAGCTATAGAAGCAAGTACAATGGTGGTGCTGGGAGACAGATGCTGTGTGAAGTCGGCCAAGGAATTGAGGCTTGCAGAGGCCACAGAAGCTGAAGGAGACAAATACCTTTCTCCTGAGCAGACAGAGAACCTTCCCTACAGCTGGTGCCCTGAATTTGGACTGTCAGATTCTTGAACTGGAAAATGACATTTCTGATCTTTGAAACCACCATTTGTGAAATTTGTGTTACAGTAGCAATAGGTTAACTAGGACATGAACTTTTCCAATTTTTCCCTAAATAAATTTTTTTCCCAATCCATTCCAGACAATATCCAGGTTTCAGATATCAAGGAAACTTCTGCGTTCAGATCTTAGAACCTTTGAACAACAGAGAGCTTTAGCTTTGATTTGGAAAGTTTAACTGAAGTCTCAACAACTTTAGCCTTTGCTAGTTCAAGGTGAGGCGTATGGTGACTCTGTAGGATAACTACTGAAACCACAAGGTCGGCAGTTTGAGCCCACTGGCCATGGGAGAAAGATGAGGCTTTCTGTTCCTGTAAAGATTTACAGTCTCAGAAACCTGATACAGGCTTGCCATGGCTGATTCCATGACACTTAACAACAGCTATAGTTCAAGGACAGCTAAGGAAGGGCTAACTAAGGGACAAAATGTAGCCTGAAAAAGTAGAAAAGGATGCTTTACACCAGGGAACAGACAGATGGGGAAAGGAAGTAGGGGGACTAACAGAGAAATTCAACTATATTGCCATGCAGTGTACATTCTTGGGCTCTCTCTTAAAACTAATGATTCTCAACTAAGGGTCAGGCTTAATGAAAACATGCTAGGTGATTCTGGTATATTCCCAGCTCAACTGTGGCCACATAGTACAAATGCCTGGAGAGAGATTTTTAAAATCCCGATATCCAGATTGTATCTAAGAACAAGCTTATCAGATTCTAGAAGTGGGATCAGACATTGGTATTCTGGTATTCTTTAACTCCTCAAGGGATTTCAACGTGCAGCCAAGGTTCAAAGAAAAGCTCTAAGCAATCAGTTAGAGTCTTTACCTTGTTGAAACATGTACAAAATTGGGAGCTCATAGAAAATCCCTAACACATTTCAGAAAAACCAACTTACTTAACATTAAATATATTTAAAAAAAAAAAAAAAAACAGCACATGTATAGGTCAAACCCATAGGTTATTTATATTTGAAGACCCCCCCAAAGAATGGATTGACACAGTGGCTACAACAATGGGCACAAACATAACAATTATGAGTACGGTTCAGGACCAGGCAGTGTTTCAGTCTGTTGGACATAAAGTTCTGAGTTGCAACTATCCCTGTCTTGCAGAGTTATTGAGAGGACCAGAAGTAACGTTTCTAAAACATTCAGCAAAGGGTTAATAGATACAGAAGGCTCTAAAAAATTGTAGTAATTCTTTCTAGTTCTACTGCTAGGGCAAAGCAGTTACCAGGTAGGATGATTTCTGGAGAAAAAGGATTCCATAAATGTCATAGAAGTAGAAGCTGTGTGTACATTTAGGAAAGGGACGTGAAAGATCATTTATAAGTTAAATAATAATCAATTACCTATTAGTAAATGCAACCATTGAGTTTAGTGGATGGATAACAAACATAACACCAGAACATAGAAAGGCAAAAGAGTTAGGAACCTAGGGACCAGATTGTAAGAGTTAAAGCTTATATTTAAGAAAGAAGAGCAGGAATACGGTTGCACTTCATTTCAGGAAAACAGGGTGCCTCAAACTATCTGTTACAATAACATTGCTTAGGCTTAGGTAGCCTAACAGAGCTCCATCATCTTTAACGGGATGAAGAGATATTGAAGAAATACAGTACAAGAAACAAGACCTCTTTTGAGTCAAACTTGGCAAATGCTGTGACACCAAAGGAAGTCGATATAGGCAGTAATTTGTAATCTGGAAGTATGAAATTTCTGGACATTCCAAATGAGAGACTGGAGGCTTCCCACCTATATTAATTTGGCAGGATGAGCACCAAAAAGATGTGCCTGATAGTCAATTAGACATTTTTTATACATGTAAGGCAATCTACCCCTGATCCAAACTTCACTTGGTCTCTTAATTGCAGGGCTGTGGATTGTTAACCTTGTCTCTGTCTACCTCAATAACCTAATACTGTTTCCCAGGGCAGCAGATCCAAGTTAGCTGCTAATGAAAAGACCTAGGAATTGTGTCTGTGTGTTTTTCCCCCTTTAAATAAGATTCATGGTCCCAAACCCCAGAGATTCTGATTCATTAGGTCTGAAGTGAAGCCATGGGTCCATATTTAAAACACAAAACCCAAAAAACATTTCACACAAGAATACAGGCTTGCAATTATTATTTGGGGCAGGGGAGTAGGGGGCGGTGTTCTCAGTCACTAAATATGTGCAAAACACCACATTTAAAAAAATGAAAAAACAAAACAAAACACTGCCATGGAGTCAATTCTGATGCACACAACTCTATTGTTGTTGTTGTTATGTGCCTTGGAGTTGGTTCTGACTCATAGCAACCCTGTACAGGGTTTCCAAGGCTGTAAATCTTTATGGGAGCAGAAAGCCTCATCTTTCTCCTGAAGAACAGCTGGTAGTTTCAAACTGCTGACCCTGAGGTTAGCAGCCCGATTCATAACCACTACGACACCACAGCTCCTTACACAACTCTATAAAGGACTGTAAATCTTAACGGTGCAGACAGCTTCATCTTTCCCCCACAGAGCAACTGGTGGGTTTGAACCATGGGCTTTGAGGTTAACAGTTCAATGCTTAGCCCACAGCACCACCAGGGCTCCATAAACACCACTTAGATCCGATTCACCTTTAATTCTAAGAAGCTAAAGGGAGGAGAAACAGCTGCAAACATTCATTAATAATTGGAACATGCAATGTAAGAAAGAATTAATCTAGGAAAACCAGAAGTTGTCAAAAACTAAATGGAATGTATAAAGATCTATGTCCTAGGCATTAGTAAATTGAAATGGACTCGTATTGGCTATTTTGAATTAGACAACTTACATGGTTTACTATGCTGGGAACGACAAATTCAAGAGGAATAGGGTTGCATTCATCATCAAAAATAACATTTTAAGATGTATTTTGAAGTACAGTGCTGTTTGTAATA
>NW_006408534.1:15138723-15182840 GCF_000296735.1 Chrysochloris asiatica | reverse complement strand
ATAGCACTTAACAACATGGGCAAAATACTGAATGAAGCAGAAAGCACCCAAAGAAGATGGAAGGTACACACAATCACTGTACCAAAAATAAATGGCTGGTGCTCAGTCATTTCAACAGGTAGCATATAAACTAGAACTGAAGGTAATGAAGGAAGAATTTCAAGCTGCACTGAATGTACTGGTGAAAAACAAGCCTCCAGGAATTGACATAGTACAAATTAAAATGTTTTAACAAACTAATGTGGCAATGGAAGTGCATACTTACCTATGCTAAGAAATGTGGCATAGATCAATCTTTCAATTGGTCAACCAACTAACTGAAAGAAAACCTGTTTGTGCTCATTCCAGGTGAGACCCAAGGAAATGTGGAAATCATGTAGAAATATTAATAATATCACATTCAAGTAAAATTTTGTTGAAGATAATTTTTTTTAAATGGCTGCCACAGGACATCCATAGAGAACTAATAAAATTCAAGCTAGATTCAGAACATATCTTGGAACTAGGGATATCACTGCTGACATCAAATGGAACTTGGCTGAAAGCAAAGAATACCAGAAATAGGTTTACTTGTGCTTTTGACTGTCATGACAAGCTATGGATAACACTGCAAAGACTGGGTATTCTAGAATACTTAATTGTGTTCATGAAGAACCTTTACATAGACCAAGAGGCAGCTGTTCAAACAGAACATGGGGATACTGAATAGTTTAAAATCAGGAAAGGTGTGCACTACAGTAGTATTCTTTCATTATACTTATTTGATCTGTACACCGAGCAAATAATACAAGAAGCTTCATTATATGAAGAACGTGGCATCAGGATTGGAGGAAGACTCATTAACAACCTGCAATATACAGATGATACAGCCTTGGCTGCTGGAAGCAAAGAGAACTTAAAATACTGATGAAGATCAAAGACTATAGTCTTTAGTATGGGTTGTACCTCCATGTAAAGAAAACAAAAACCCTCACAACTGGACCAATAAATAAATAAATGTAGAAAAGATGGAAGTTGTCAAAGATTTCATTTTGCATGGATCCACAATTAATATTCATAGAAGCAGAAGTCAAAAACATCAAATGACATATTACAATGGGCCAATCTACTGCACAAGATCTCCTTAAAGTGTTGAAGAAAACAGATATCAGTTATAGGCCTAAGGTGCATCTGATCCAAGCCCTGGTACTTTAAATAGTCTCATACGCATGTGAAAGTTTCACAATGAAAAAGGACAGTAGAAGAATTAATGCATTTGAGTTATGGCATTGGAGAAGAATATTGAAAGTACATGGACTTTCAGAAGAACAAACAAATCTATGTTGGAAGACGTACAGCTGGAATGTTCCTTAGAAACCAGGATGATGAGACTTCGTCTCTCATATTTCAGGCATGTTATCAGGAAAAGGACATCATGCTTTGCATAATGTGGAGGATCAATGATAAAGAAGAAGACCCCCAACAAGATGGATTGGCACAGTGGTAGCTGCAATGGGCTCAAGCGTAACTGTGAGGATGTCGCAGGACTGGGCAGTGTTTTGTTCTGTTGTGCAAAGGGTGGCTATGAGTTGGAACCGACTTCATGGCACCAAATAACAACAATAACAGTATAGGAATATTTCTGGATTACACACAACTGGAGCAGTCTGACAAGATGATATGCTGTGAAGGCCAGGACTGAGAGATGTAGAAAAACAAACAAGAAGCTTCTAAAAAATGTTCAATGTTAGGCAGTATGACAATATGGGTTATGGTTTCCCCTTCTGTTTATCTTTCTTCCAATCTTTCCATTAAGAGTTTTAAAAAATGTTTTATAACGAAAAAAACCTTTATTTAAATATAAGCAAATCATCTGCTTATATCCAAATGCTGGTAATCATTATGGTAAAACATAATATGATTTATTATTATTACTACTATTTACCATACTTTGCAGTAATATTATAGTATTTAAAAAAAAAACAAAAAACAGACTTAGGCATTTCAGGAAAAGAATGAGTTAGTTCTCCAGGAAAATGGCTCATCTAAGCAAGCTGAAATTTCATTTCTCTAGAGTTAGCCTGTAGACATTTCAGTGACCACAGTTGTCACGCAGGGCGACATCCCACTCTGTTGCTACAGCACTCTATAGGAAGCATCCTGGCTACTAAAATGATTTAACAGCCTTTCTTTGTGGAGGAAGGTTTTTTTTGGGGGGGAAAAAAATCAATACAAAGCTTATCTGGCAGGCTATAAATAAATTCTTTTGAGCACACTACACCCACTTCATGCAAAGTACTTGTATCTGTGAAAGATTAAAGGATTAGGAGTCTCCTGATAAACAGAAATCCAGTCAAGAAGAATTGTCCTGATAGGCTCAATTATTTATAAGGTAACTACTTCTTTGAAAATATACCAAAGACGAAAGAGACCTTGTCCCTATCAGTGTTCAATCTAAAGACCATCCCTACAAGAATCATTTTCACAAGAATTAAGAAAACTGGCATCAGAAACCATCTGGTTTAAACAGACAACTTGTTTGAAGTGAAGGAATACAGAGATCTTTTTTCAGGGGCAAAGAGCTTTGCCACTTTGATAATATTTTTAAAGTCCTATGTAAAGCTAACAATACAATATAATGACATTAAATATATTTTATTTTTAAAATTCAACCATGACCCTGCCTATCTAAGCAATTTTGAATGATTTGAATTGTTGTTGGGTGCTATGGAGATAGTTCTCAGTCATAGAGACTCTCTCTCTCTCTCTCTCTCTATATATATATATCAACAAATCACTGCCTGGTCTCACCAGCCTCACAATCATTGCTGATTGGAGCCCATTGTTGCAGCCACTGTCAATCCATCTTGCTGAGGGTCTTTTTTTTTTTTTTGCTGACCCTTGACTTCTGGACTACAGACCACAAGGTCTTCACTCCATGGGAGAAAGATGAGGTTTACTGCTCCTGTGAAGATTTAAAGCCTTAGAAATGCTACACAGGGTTGCTATGAGTCAGAACCAACTCAACAGCAGTAAACAACAACTACTTTTATCTTAAATTTTTAATTTTTGAAATATAGTGAACAATTTAGACTGATCAAAGGCATGCTTGTATAAGGTTTAAATAATTAAACCACACTTTACTGGTTGTTTTTTTTTTCCTGACTTCTTTTTGTTCTATGCTATTCCATTTCACTAAACGTTAGAGCTGTAATGTTAGTCAGATGTGTGACTTAATATTAAACTCTTATGAAAAAGATTCTGAAATTTAAATAAATTCAAAGGGATAAAGTGTATATATATGTATATGCATATACATACATACATACATATATAATTTTAAAAAGGTACAAAACAACCTCCATTTACATATTCTGTATCTCTATTTCCTTATGAAGTAGACAATAAATTGGTATATGCTATGCGTTAAATTGTGTCTCCCACAAAAGAGATGTTTAAGTTCTAACCCCCACACCTGTGTCTGTGACCTTATTTGGAAATAACTGTCTTTGCAGATGAACTAAGAAAACACGAGTTCATCTGGAGCAAAAACCCGAATGAATCTACTGTTGAGACCATTATGACTCATAGTGACCCCCTACAGAGCAGAGTAAACTGCTCCATAGGGTTTTAAGACTGTAAATCTTTATGGAAGCTGGCTGACACCTTTTCTCCCATGGGATAGCTGGTGGGTTTGAACCTCTGACCTTTTGGTTTGTAGGTGAGCACTTTAACTACTGTGCTGCCAGGGCTTCTCTCTGGAGTAAGGAAGATCCTGGTATATGGGAGCACTAGACTAAAAGGTCAGTTTGAACTGCAAAGTTGGCGGTTCAAGCTCACCAGCCATTCCTCATACAGGGTCACTATGGGTCGAAACCAACTCAATGGCACTTAACAACAAAAATCTAGTATTATTTCTCTAGAGACAGAGAAGCCACTGCTAACTGGAAGGTTGGAGGTTTGTGTCCACCCAGAAACACCCTGGAAGAAAAGCATGTTGGTCTAATTGGTCTCTGCCAACATGTCTTGGAAGGAGATCTGGTGGCACAATGATCAAAGCGCTCGACCGGTAACTAAAGAGGTTGAACTCAGCAGGTGTGACAGTCTTCTTCCATAGAGACTACAGCCTTGGAAACCCTATGGGGCAGTTCTAGCCTGTCTTATAGTGTCACTATAAGTTAGAACCAAATAGCTGGCAATGGGTTAATTTTGTGTTAAATTTTCACCTTGGGGGTTTCTCAGAATATGAAGTAGTGGAAGGACACCCAACTCAAATGTGGAAAGGCCTGAGGTTATGAATTCCCAGGGAAGACCTCTCGCTAACACCCCAAAATACTTCTCCAATAGGAGACCCATTCGTTTTCTTGTCTCTGCTATCCGATGGTGTTCTATACCATACCTTCACCAATAGTTTGAAACTTAGAAAGGTCTAGCTTAATGAGAGTCTTGTTTCCAACTCTGCACTTGGCACATGCCCAAAGTTTTATTCCCTGCACCTCATGAACCAGAACTCATGCACAGGGTCAGAGTAGCAGCAGCAGCGGCAGCAACGGAAGCTCCTGAGCAGCTTTGGTTTTCAGTTCCCAGGAGACAGAAGTCTCTTCTACTCAATTTCACATCCCAATTCAAGTAAGACTTTCGTAGGAGAGTTAAGTACCAACCCTCACTCTCCACTAAAGATCAGGCACCTGCTATACACTTGCATAGCTCCCTGAATTTTCCTCCATTATACCTATCATTAAGGAGATCTGGTAGCATAGTAGTTTTGAATCAGGCTGCGAACCGCAAGGTCAGCAGTTCAAAACTACCAGCTGTTCCGCGGGAGAAAGATGAAGCTTTCTGCTCCCATAAAGATTTACAGCCTCGGAACCCTGTACAAGGTCGCTATGAGTCGGAACTGACTCCACAGCACATAACCGCCACCACCACCATACCTATCATTAAGGAGCCCTGGTAACATAGTGGATTACAAGCTGGGCTGCTAACTGCAATGTCAGCAGCTCATATCTACCAGTCACTCTGTGGGAGAAAGACAAAGTTTTCTGCTCTTGTAAAAATTTACAGCCTCAGAAATCCTATACAGTAACGCTATGAGTCAGAACTTACTCAGTGGCACAGAACCACCACCACCATACTTATCATAATTGGTAGGATAAGTACTGGACTGCAAACTGGACAGTTCAAACCCACCCGGCAGCGGGAGAAAGATGAGACTTTCTGCTCCTGAGAAGAGTTATAGCCTCAGAAATGGTCACTATGTGTCAGAATTGATTGGATGGTGATGGGTATATAAATTAATAGTCTGAGCACTTGTTTAATGCTTATTTCTTTGACTAGATTGACAGCTCCATGAGGACAGGAATTTTTTTGCCCACTATACTATCCAAGGACTCCTGGTGTGGCACTGTAGGATTAGCACTAGACTGCGAACTGCAAGGTCAGCAGTTCAAACTCACCAGCTGCTTCTCAGAAGTCCTATACAGGGTTGCTATGTCACAACCAATTTCAGAGCACTCAATAGCACCAATACTATCCAAGCAGTCCTGATGTGGAGCTGCAGGATAAGCACTGGACCTCAAGGTTGATTTGAACCACAAGGTTGGCAGTTCAAACTCACCAGCTGCTCCTTGGAAATCCTATACAGGGTCACTATGGGTCAGAACCAGCTCAATGGCACTTAAAAACAACACACTATCCAACCTGCGTGGGGGTGTGGGGGTGTAGTGGTGGGGGAGGGATGGGGCATGGAAAAATAAGAACATGCACTTATCTCCTCAAGGAAAGTGAAGGTCTGAAAGGGGAGAAGGAAAAGAGGAACACATTTTTATAAGTTATTTACAAATTATAGGAAACACATGGTAAATCTCTGAGTAGCCACTGTCTGTTTCAATCAACCATTACATTTTTACCATTCTTGGCTCCTTTTTCTTTTAATTGAGCAAACTGACACAGAGTGAAAGATTCTGACCTTAAGTGTTATCACATTCAATCAATTCTGACAAATACATACTCATGTAACTCACACACCTATTAAGATGCAGAAGATCTCCATCAATCCAAAAAGTTTCCATTCAATCTCCCCATCCCCAGAAACCCTCATCTCATTTCTATTGCCATAAATTAGTTTTCTTTATTCTAGAATCTCACATACATGGAAATCAAGAAGTAGGTACTTTTTTTGTGCCTGTCTTCTTTCACTCATCATAATATTTCTGACACTAGCCCATGTTATTGCATTGTAACAGTTCATTCTTCATGTGTTAAGTAGCATTCCATTGTATGAATATATATCACATTCTGTTTATCTATTTTCATGTTGAGAAACATCTCGACTACTCATCGTTTTTCACTATTAAGAACAGAAGTGTCATGAACATTCTCATAGGAAACTTTTTATGGACCTAAGTTTTACTTTCTTTCAGATAAATAACTAGGAGTAGAATTGCTGGGTTATAAGATAAATGTATGTTTATCTCTTTGTAAAAAACCTGCTACCTATTTCTCTAAAGTAGCCGTACCATTTGACCTGGCCACCAGCATGCACAATGGTAGTGCTGCATCCCCTCCACCATTTGGTGCTAGCAGTCTTTTGTACGTTAGCCCTGGTGGCAGAGTGGGTTTGCTTTAAATTGTTAAATGAAAGGTTGGTGGTTCAAACCTTCCACTTGTCACTAAGAAACATGAGGCAGTCTGCTTCCATAAAAATTTACAGCCTCAGAAACCCTATGGAGCCATTTACTCTGTCCTACAGGATCTCTAGAAGTCAGAACTGATACAGTGTGTTTAGTAGATGTGTGTTTAAAGTACTTGACTGCTTACTGAAAGGTCAGCAGGTTGAACTCATCAGCTGTTCCATGGGAAAAAGATTGTCAGTCTGGTTCTGTAGATTTATAGCCATGAAAACCCTATGGGGGCAGTTCTACTCTGTCCTGTAGCTTGCTATGAGTCAGAACTGACTCAGTGGAAATGAGTTTAGGTTTGGTTTGGAGGTTAGTGGATATGTAGTGATATCACATTGTGGTTTTAATTGACATGTTGCTGATGATTAATGATATTGAGCACTTTTATATGGTCATTGGTCATTTGTATAACCGCTTTTGTGAAGTATCTGTTCAAGTCTTGGTTTATTTTTTAAATACTTGGTGTGGATTTCTTATTGAGGTGCAGGAATAATACCTTCTATACATATTTCTGCATCTCAATAATAAATCCAGAGCCTAATAAAAAATAAAAAAAAGACTTATTTAAACAGACACTTCACAAAAGAGGATATACAAATGACCAACGGTGGCAGTACTCAATATAATTAATCATCAGGAACATGCTAATAAAACAACAATGCTTCCTTGTGTGGTGCTGAAGGATAACAATAGTCTGTTAACCACAAGATAGGCAGTTCAAACCCACCAGACACTCCTCAGAAATCCTACATAGGGTTGCTACGAGTCAGACAGACTTAACAGCAGTTAACAAGAACAGATTCCAGAAAGAAGTCCTTGGTCACACATAGGCTAACTTCTGGCTTTGTTGATTTTCTCTTCTTGATTCAATTTTCGAAAAAGAAACACAATACTACATAAAATTAAATGTCCCTACACAACAGAATGAATGTAAAACTAATGTTCTCCCATGTAAACTATCACATAATTCACAATAAAACATTAAAAAAAAAAAATATTTAAAGGTCCCTGCAATCCTCTCTCTATTCCTACTCTCCTCTTTTTCCCTTTCCAGAGGTATTCACTCCTCTGAGTTTCTATTTGTCCTTGTCCTACCACTTAAATATTGAAGTAATGCTAATTTATGCTACTCCACTATTTAGTTACTTACCATGTTTCCTGCCTCTGCAGCCAGCCGGGCAGCATAGCGAGCTATAAGCCGGTGTTCCTCATCCAGTCGGCTAGGACTGTCCAGGACACTGCCAAGGAGATAAAAATCCAACAGATAGATATTAAACATTCCCTACTCTTGTTCCCATGCATGAAAAATGAAGCTTTCTGCTCCCACAAAGATTAAAAACCTCAGAAACCCTAACAGGGTCTCTATGAGTCAGAATCAACTCGACGGGAGTAACAACAACAACTCTTGTTCCACTCTTAGAGAGAATAGGTGGGTGAGTGGAGGGAACTTATAAAAAATAAAAGAATGATAACAAGAAAGAAAAGGATGGTTGGTTGTAGATACTAGTGATCTTGAGACAAAAGCAGTTAGAAGGATGATAAGTCCTCTTCAACAACACATCTCCTCTCTGCTTCCACACAAGTAGAGCAGTATTCTTTCCAAATGCACTGGCTGAGAAGAGGAGGGATACTCAGAAAGCCTGAGACAGGGATTTCTAAGCAAACGTTTTGAAATAATTCATGACTTTTGACCTAGACCTGAATTTCAAAAGACCAAGAGAAAAGAAAGCATCATGATAAAAGACTTAACATTGACTGAGCAAGAGTGAAGGGTCCTCACCAGGGCAGACTTAGCATAATGTAAACTTGGAGAAGATTCCATGGTATAAAAATTACCTTTCAATCCATCTTTCTGATCTTTTAAAGCACTCACTCCATAAAAGCACCATCTTAGAGTGAACTGGCTTATTTTATTACTTTTTAACAAGAGTACCAGCACTCAAAAATCATTGGTTAAGTATAACCAAGCTAAACACAAAACACCTGAGTTCATTAGTCACTGGATCTTGTTATGGTTAATGAGGAGAATCTGAGCAGAGTGAGGTCACATCAAGAAATCATCATTTTATGTATTAGTTGTTGTCATTAAGTGCCATTGAGTTGTATGTAGTTTTATGTATGTAGTTGTCATTAAGTACCATTGAGTCGGTTCCGACTCATAATGGCCCTATACAGGGTCTCCAAGGAGCGGCTGGTGAGCTTGAACCACAGCCTTTGGGTTCAAACCGACCTTGCAGTCCATCTATGTACTTTTCTAGATTTTGTTTTACTTTTATCAATATTTCTATCTCTGTGGCCAATTCTCTAGGCTTAATTTGGTCTTCCCTCTAGTCTGGATTTATTAATTTTTTTTAATGTACTTTAAGTCTTCTGCCTATGACATTTGTCAACATTTTTTATTTTAGTTGTACAAATGCCAGCCTCAAGCATTTATAATTGTCCTGTCAAATGATGATCTTGGTAATTAGAACATGCTACCCCAGTGAGATATGCAGATGATACAACCTTGCTTGCTGAAAGTGAAGAGGACTTGAAACATTTACTGATGAAGATCAAAGAGCACAGCCTTCGACATGGATTACATCTCAATGTCAAAAGAAAACAAAAATCCTCACCACTGGACCAATAAACAACATTCTTATCAATGGAGAAAAGATTGAAGTTGTCAAGGACTTCATTCTTCTTGGATCAACTATCAACACTTGCGGAAGCAGCAGTCAAGAGATCAGACGACGTATTGCATTGGGCACAGGAAGTTTTTAAAGTATTGAAGAGCAAAGATGTCAGCTTGAGGACTAAGGTGCGCCTGACCCAGGCCATGGTGTTTTCAATAACCTCATATGGATGCGAAAGCTGGACAGTGAATAAGGAAGATCGTAGAAGAATTGATGCCTTTGAGTTGTGGTGTTGGAGGAGAATACTGAAAGTGCCATGGACTGTCCAAAGAACCAATAGATATGTTTTGGAAGAAGTGCAGCCAGAGTGCTCCTTGGAGGCCAGATGGCTAAGCTTCATCTCTCATACTTTGGACATATTGTCTGGAGGAAACAGTCGCTGGAGAAGGATGTCATGCTGGGTAAGGTGGATGGTCAGAGAAAAAGAGGAAGACCCCTAAAGAGATGGATTGGCCAGGTGGCATCATTGATGGACTCAAGTGTGGCAGTGGTAGTGAGGTTGGCCCAGGAACGGACATTGTTTCGTTCTGCTGTGCATGGGGTCACTATGAGTTGGTTCCGACTTGATGGCACCTGACAACCAAACCCCAGTGAGATGGATTGCAAAGTGGCAGCATCAGTGGGCTCAAGCTTGGCAACGATAGTGAGGTTGGCCCAGGATCAGGCAGTGTTTTGTTCCGCTGTACATAAGGTCGCTATGAGTCAGTACTGACTCGATGGCACCTAACAACCACCACCATCACCAATAGACTTTAATACCTTACAGTCACTTCCCCAAGGTTAGGGTGAAAAACATAATATTTGTGGCTTAAGAATTATTTATTTGAAACAAGAAATCATTCTACCTTTGAAAAGCAACAACATAATTTAGTGCTGTATGGAAATGGAAAAGTAAAGCCCACTATTTTACAATACAAGTGGATAATATTATGGAGGAGGGATTGGCCGCCTACAAAGTGTGTCCTACACAAAAGAGTTCTTCTTTCTCTATTACATGCATCTCCCTGGGAAGGTTAATCTATTTGCCCTATTATATTGGTACTGTAGGATAAGCACTGGACTGCTAACAGCAGTTCAAACCCACCAGTCACTCCTCAGAAATCCTATGCAGGATGGCTATGAGTTGGAAGCAAACTCAATGGCACTTAACAACAACAAGCTTTCTAGACAGAAACTAGAACCTTCTATTGATGAGAAGTTTAAAGGTCAGTAACCATTATTTAAGGGGTATTTAAAGTGAAAGCTAGTGCTTTAATTTTCAGAATTAAAATTCTGAAATTCTGATTGTTACAGGGACTCCATAAATAAAGAAGAGATGCAGTACTCACCTAGTTTGTGTTCTCCGAGGGCTACTAGCCAGTTTCTTGCTCAGGAAGCCTAGTCCCTAAGATTTTCCAGAGTCCATGGGACTTGTAGACCTTGGCCAAACGTACTAAAAACCTTTATAGACTGCAAATATCAGGTAGTAGATCTCTGGCCAACACTGTGCTATTTTTAACATGGAATGTTATAATCACCCTGGACAACTGTCTTATCGATTATAAATAATCTGCCCTGGCTGAGGTGAAACTACTCTATTCCTAAAGAACAGAGGCTGGGTCAGAGTCATCTGTTGAACAGAGATTCGCTCTGGAACACTTGATACAATTAGCAGGCCTTTCCATCCCTCCCATACGGTAAGCCTATTAAACATAAGTAGGAGGTAGGAGGAACCCTACAGTCTCCCTACAGCTTTAGAGTTAAGTAAATGTCAAAAAATAATGATGGTCTTTGCTTACACTGAGAAACAGTATGATGTATAATATTAAAAATAGTCCTTTTCACAAATGCTTTTCCACATTAATTATTAATTTACATTTCTATCACCACAGGGAATAGGAGTGAGGCCAAATGACCTTCCCATGTGGTCATGGCATGCTATGGGCAAAACTACGATAAAAATTTTTAAGGCGCCAACCTCCGTTACGTGTTTATTAATTATGGTTTTCTCTTTAAGAATTAGGGTTCTCAAAGCAGAGATTTCCATAACAACTCTTCTTTGCAGCTATATAGAGAAAACAAGTGACTTTAGATATGAAAAGTTTACCAATCATTCTTGAAGAATGTGGTGGGCCAGGGAATGGAGTGGATAAATGGCTTTGGGTCTGCCTGAACAGAATAACACTTTATTTGGCATGAACTCTTTCAAAGAAAAAACTATAATAGTTTGTGGCTATCAAACATTTTTCCATCTGAAACCCACTGAGGGATCAGTCATATAAAATATTTATAGTGAATCAACAACTCAGTGGTTATTGTGAACTATTACATGTAATTATTTTAATATAAGGAGGTACATGAGGGTGCAAAGTTCATGGGAAAATTCCAGTTCTTTCAATTCCATTTTTTTTTTTCATGAGCTTTTTGAAGCTCCCTCATATATAGTTTAGAAAAAGTCCCTCAGGTGATACTGATTCGGTATCACTGTTAAGAATCACTGGTTTAAATAATCAATAATGTAGATTTCTGGAAACATATGAAAGATGGTAGTGATGTGACAGGGTGGTATCAATGTCTTTACATTAGACAAAGTGATCAACACTAAACTTTGAATATCAACAGAAAGATTTTATTACTTACGCAAGAATGAACAACATCAAATACCTCTGTGAAGGTTACATCTTTGGGATCTCCGATGTCTCAGAGGTTTATATAGTTTTTAAGTGTAATCTGAAGAACGTGATCTCACTTTAAAGCAGAAATTCTGCCTGTGTTTAGGTAAGTGCCCAGACTTGGTAAGATGTCTTCTCTTTAAGAAGCGAATGCTTCAGCAAGCATTTGAAGTTTGCCAAACACAGCTGGTAGCTTCTCAAGAAAAGCCCAAAATGTAGATCATTTCCAGCTGGAAACCCCAGGTAACACAACTCTCCCTCCCTCTAATCAACCCTTAGCTCCCCACCTACTGCTGCTGCTCTACCACTAACCGTGCACAGTGCTGCAGACGGGCCACAAAGGAAGCTATCAGCGCATGCTCGTCGGCCAAGTGACTGGGTATATCTTGGCTATACTGTAACCTGGGAACGATGGAGGCAAAGACAACAAGCATGACACAAACACATACACAGGGAGAAATGAACATGGATTAAAATGGGCAAACATTAAAGAAAAATAGGAAAGATAATAAATCATGATAATGAAAACAAAACCAAACCACAATGCAAAATGGAACCAGGATTAATGGTGTTAGATCAAAGGGAATACATCTCACAAATCCTGTGGAAAAAAAAGACAGTCCCCTCTAGGGGCTGCTTTGAATTACATTGCTTTTCATAGCTTATGTCCAAGAGTTTGGATGGTTATTTCATGGTACCAGTCAAACCTATAGTACTCTTTCATGTTCGCCCATAAAAATGGGTTTCATATATACTGAAGATTCTTGCCTAGATTATTTCATAGAGTTTCAAAACACTGATGTTCCTATTTTATAATTTCTTCCATTTATGTTGAACAATGTTGGCTTAAGAAATGTAAGGCAAATGTTTGGTAATTCTTATCATTTAAGAAAATTCAGAACAATTAATACCTAGAAACCTCTAATAGTGACCAAGGAGTTTTCTGAGTTTTTAAAAGAAGCATTAGGAATTTATACACTTTTATGTATCTACTATACTTCAGTCAGCAGCAGTCAATAAATCAAATGACGTATTGCATTAGGCAAATCTGCTGCACAAGACCTTTTTAAAGTGTTGAAGAGTAAAGATGTCAGCTTGAGGAATAAGGTGCACCTGACCCAAGTCATGGTATTTTCAATAACCTCATATGCAAGTGAAAGCTGGACAATGAATAAGTAGAAGAATTGATGCTGTTGAGTTATGGTGTTGGAGGAGGATATTGAAAGTACCATGGGCTGCCAAAAGAACCAACAGATCTGTGTTGGAAGAAGTGCAGCCTCTGAGCTCCTTGGAGGCCAGGGTGGCCAAACTTCGTCTCTCATACTTCGGACATATTGTCCGGAGGGACCAGTCTCTGGAGAAGGATATCATGTTTGGTAAGGTGGAGGGTCAGAGAAACAGAGGAATACCCCCAAAGAGATGATTAGCCAAGTGGCAGCATCGATGGACTCAAGCGTGGCAATAGTAGTGAGGTTGGCCCAGGATTGGGCAGTGTTTCGTTCTGCTGTGCATAATAAGGTCGCTATGAGTCGGTATCGACTCGATGGCACCTAACGACAAAAACAACAAATACTTCAGTCAGAGTCCTGGTGTGGCACTGCAGAATAATGCGCTAGACTACAAGGTCAGTTTGAACTGAAAGATCAGTGGTTCAGACAGTCGCTTCTTGGAAACCCTACACAGGGTTCCTATGGGTCAGAAGCGATTCAACAGAGCTTAACAATAACAATGCTTCAATCCACTGCAATTCTTCTTATGAGTTATTAATTGCCCTATCTTTAGCCTTTGGGGGCCCTTGTAAATAAGGCTTCTGTGTTCTTTGGATGTGACCATTAGACCTTGTTAACTTTCTTGCTTTCTGGCACAGTAAGACATCCCAGGATCATTTTGTATATATTCTGCTACAGATCTGAAACCAGCCATTGTTCCAAGGGTTCCTGATTCCCTTTACTAGGAAATAGTATTTAGAGACCATAATTAGAGCACTAGGATGTTCACTGTTCCTGAGTAGTAACAGCTTCTAGGTCTTTTTAGTAGATACAGCAACAATATATATATAGTTTAGAAAAAAAAGATAAGTTCCTTCAGAACTTTCAAGATGCCAATCCATTTTTTTTTTCTTGCTTTGTTTGATGAAACGTTATTAGGAATTTTTATCTTTGCTCCTCTATATGTAACTTTTTCCCCCTTCTGCTTTTAATACTGTCTCTTTATCACTGTTTTAAAATGATTTGATTGTGAGAGATTTTTGGTGTGATTTTTTTTGTGCTTGGAGTTTGTTGTGCTTCTTAGATCTGTGACTTACAGCTTTCATCAAGTGTGGAAAGCTATTTACATTTTTGGAAAAAATCATATCCTTAAATATTCTTTTTTCTCTCCTCTTTCTGTTAAACTGCTTGACAATGTCCTACAAGTCAATGAGGATGTCAATTTTTCAGCCATTTTTTCTGAGTTTCCTTTTTAGATAGCTTGTATTGCTATGTTTTTAAGCTTAGTCAACTTTTCTTCTGTAGTTTCTTATATACTATTAGGCATATCCTCTGAATTTTTCATATTTCTGGTATTTATCAAGGCCAGCTTAAATTTTGTGTCTACTAATGACTAACCCTGTAATTTCTAGAACTATTTCTATTGACTGATTTTTCTTATGGCTACTGGTCTGACAGTCCTGCTTTTCCTATGTCTTCTACTTTTGTGTTGGATGATGGAAATTAAGGATATTATATTGTCAGGTGTCTGGATTTTGTTGAATTCTCTAAAGATACTTGTTGTTAAGTGCCATCGAGTGGATTCCGACTCATAGCGATCCTGTATAGGGTTTCCAAGAAGCAGCCGGTGAGCTTGAATTACTGACCTTGCAATTCAAACGACTTTGCAGGCTGGCACATTAGCCCACAGCACCACATCAGGACTCCCTAAAGAGACTAGCAGTCAGTTACTTTATTTGTTGATGGGCTTGAGGTTTTTGAGGCTTGTGTTTAGGCTTCATTTGCCTAAATCTAGCGTAATCTTCAACCATAGCTCTTTTTACCCAGCTCCTTAAGTGTGGCTTTTCTGAGGTCTTTACTGAATATTTCTAGTGTTCAATGATGTCTCTCTACCGTGACGGGTTGGAACAACAACATCTTCCAATACTGTGCGAGCTCAGGTAGTCGTTCCACTTTCAGTTCTCCAGTGTTTGTTCCTGGTGAGGCAGTTGTTTGCCTGGTCTGGCCAAATCTCATTCTATGCAAATACAGCACAGATTTCAGCCAAAGACTCCAGGGACCTCTATGAAGATTAATGAAGCTTTTTATTTACATAGCTTCCTTCTCAATGGTACTCTGTCTTGCAAATTTCAATTTCTGTCTCTTTATTTCAGCGAGACTGTCTTGCTCTGCTTGACTCAGCACTGGTGTTTGCCAAATACCTCCAGGCAAAAAGATTGGGCAATCTTAGGGTTGATTTCATTTGTTTCCTTTCTCTCAGGGATCAGTCCTGCACTACTTATTATTTCATCTCTGAAAATGGTTCCTTCCTATATTGGGATCAGTTTTATAATAGTTCATGGACTGAGGATTAATCTAGTATGGCTCTATAGGGTAAGTGCTGGACTGCAAGGCCAGTTTGAACTGCAAATCGGCGGTTCGAATTCACCAGCTGCTCCTCAGAAACCCTATACAGGGTTGCTCTGAGTCGGAACCAACTTGATGGCACTTAACAAAAACAATAAGTTATTCCATTAGGACTAGAAGCAAAAAGTTCTCTCTTTAGCTAAATTCATTTTTATTCCACTATGCAAAATGAAAACAAAACTGCTTTTCTTTATTTTTTTAAACTACAGATTGACAAGTACTGTTATATAGAATGTTGCAGGTCATTATAAAGAGTTTAGTTTTTATTCCGTGAGAAGCTACCAAGAGGGTTTCGAAAAGAGGAGAAATATGATCTGCTTTATATTTTAAAAGAATAGTTTGTTCTATGAAAACTAAGTTGCCAGAGAACACCGGAAACCAGCTAGTTAGAAGATGAAGGCAATAATCCAGACACAAGATAAGGGTGGCTAGGGGAATGGTGGAGTCCTGGTGTGGTGCTGTGGGTTAATTCACTGGACTGCTACGTCGGTTTGAACCACCAAGTTGGTGGCTCAAGGTCACCAGCTGCTCCTCAGTAACCTTATACAGGATTGCTATGGGTCGGAAGCAACTCAACAGCACTTAAAAACATCACCAGGGGAATGGTAATAGCAGAATCTTGGTTAGATTTTTAAGGTGATCTTGGAAAAAGCTGATCTAATTTTCTGATATTTTAGATAGGTATATATAGAGAGGAATCAAGGATTTTGATAGAACACTAAAAGAACTGCCATGAACTAAGATGGTAAAGCAAGTTTGGTGGGGGAATATAGAGAACTTACTTTAGAATATGCCCATTATGTATTATATATTCAGGTGAAGGTACTGATTTATGTTATTGAGTACCGTAGAGTCAGTTCCGACTCATAGTGAGGAGATGGATAAATGAAGTTAGGACTCAGGGAAAAGGTCTGGGCCAGAAAACTAAGTTTGGAAATCACCAGTTTGCAGATAGTGTTAAAAAGCTGAGTCTGGATAGAACCAACCATACAGTAAGGGTAGATGTTAATTTTTCTCTATGGTATGTTGTTAAGTGTCAACAAGTTGGTTCTGGCTCAGCTGTTTAACAGGGGTGGGGAACCTTTTCCTGCTCCAAATTGTACCATCACTGGCAGGCTACACAAAATTATCAACTTAAAAATCAGCCTGCTGTATTTGGTCAAGCATCCATAATCGACTCGACAGCACTTAACAACAACAACAACAACAACAATGTGATAGCTAAGGAGCTCTAGTAGCATAGTGGTTATAAGCTGGGGTGCTAACCTCAAGGTCAGCAGTTTAAAATTACCAGCCATTCCACGGTAGAAAGATGAGGCTTTCTGCTCCTATAAAGATTTACAGCCTGCAAAACCCTACACAGGGTCACTATAAGTCAGAACTGACTCCATGGCATACCATCACCACCACCAATGTAATGGCTGGAGCTGTGTGCAATTCCTTGGCAGGGCCAGATCAAATGACTTTAAGGGCCTTATACAGCCCATGGGAGTCCTGGTGTGGCAATGTAGGATAAAGCTCTGGACTGCAAGGTCAGTTTGAACTGTCACATGGGCAGTTCAAACCCACCAGTCGCTCCTTGGAAACCTTACATAGGGTTGCTATGGTTCACAACTGACTCAAAGGTGCTATAACAACAAACGGCCTATGGGCCAGACGTTCCTCACCCCTACTGTATAGGGTTTCCAAGGAGCTGATGGTAGGCTTGAACTGTCAACCTTTCAGTTAGCAGCCTAGTGCTAATCCTACAGTGCCATACCACGACTCAAAGTGGTATGGAAAAAATAGTCAAGGAGGTAGAGAAGAAGTGGGAGGAAAACCAGGAGAGTGCAACAGGCAGAAACAAAATGCAGAAAGTGTTTCAAGTAAGAGGAAAGGATCATCACTGTCAAATGCTACTGACATCAAGTAAAATAAGTACTGAGAATTGACTCCTGGATTTAGCACTGCAGACTTCATTTGTCTCCTAGACAGAAATCGTTTTGACAGAATAATGTGAGATGAAAGCCTGAGTAGGGTGGCTTCAAAAGGAAATGGCAGGTCAGAAATTAAAGGCATTCATTGTAGATAACCCTTTCAAGAAGTTTCTTTCTGAAATGGGAAGGATATGTAGAGGAAGCAGGAGAGGAAACTGCGGTTGAGAGAATTATTTTTTCAAGAAGAAAAATTAGTAAATATGTAGGCTGTGGCAAAGACCCAGTTGAGATTTAGGAGGAAAGAAAGGAGAACTGATTTACCCGAAGTCCTTTACTGGTGAGTGAAAATGAGATTCAAGGTGTATGTGGGGAATCCACATATAAAGAGAGGTGGCATGTACATGGGCCCATAAACAGGTAGCTGGGTAGGTGCAGAAGGAGCTTTGTTTTTGCCCGACAGCTGCTTTTTCTCTGGGAAAACAATACTTCACTAAACTCCATGATAAGTTTACAGGAAGACTGCTATTCAGATGAGTGTTGCCTACCAGATAAAGGGAGTCCTGGTGTGGCACCACATGGTTGGTGGCTCAAATTCACCAGTGCTCCTTGGACACCCTGTACAGGATTGCAGTGAGTTGGCACCAACTCGACGGCACTTAACAATAACAACAAACCAGAGAAATAGGTATCTAGACCAAAATGCAAAGCATTATTACTATCTGCCTAGAATAAGGACCATACGTGGTTATGATTTTCGGATAGTTTTGTTTGGGGTGTGGGGTGTCACATTCCAAGTTGTATCTGTTTTCCTGGATTTACTTTTTTGGGAGGTTAAGTTTTTATTGTGAATTGTGTGATAGTTTACATTTTTGAGCTACTACACAAGGAGCTCTGGTAGCGTACTGGTTACGAGTCGGGATGCTAATTTCAAGGTCGGAAGTTTGAAACTACCAGCTGTTACGTGGGAGAAAGATGAGGCTTTCTGCTCCTGTAAAGATCTGCAGCCTCAGAAACCCTATACAGGGTCACTATGAGTCAGAAATGACTCCACGGTACTTAACAACAACCACCACACATCCATAAGTATAGGTCAAGTTCATCAAATTGTAGCGGATTACTCTTTTTGTCCTCTTCTTTCTTCTTCTAGTCAAGTTCTGATCATCCAACCATTGAAACCAGGTCAAGTGGGTACTATTTGCAAGTATGGGTGTTCTTGTGCATCTCCCCTCACTTTGTATCAGCTGGACGCTTCACTCTCTGCTCTAGTCCTCTGTGACCATGTCACTGTCTCTGGGCCCAGGAGTCCTCAGGACTTGCCATATTGCTGGCCAACCAGGTCTCAACCCAGGTTCACAGGAATCTATTGAACGTGATCGGACTTACATCAATGGATTTACTTTTTTAAAACTTTACACACTCATACACACATACATTCTCTCTCTCTCTCTATATATATATGCAACTTCCAACTTACATTATAGATTTTGTGTTACAAATTTTGTTTTCTAAATAGTTTGGAATCCAGAATGTATTTTCCAATACTAACAAAAGCAAGTAACTATTCTGTTTTTAAGCTGCAAATGGCAATTCAATCCACAAAAGTAGGTGGTTTTCCATACACAGAGTAGACAGGGATGGGCAACTTGGACACTAGCTACCCAAAAAAGGGGGGGTGGGCCTACAAAGGCAAGAAGTGACTGGCTTACAAGCTTTCAAGAGGGAACCTAGATCCAGAGGGTGTGGAGGAAGGTAGAATCTCCATTGAGTTGTATTCAATCCGCCTAGGCAGGGCTGATGAAAGGAAATGTGGATAGGTCTCTTGTATAATTGTTATCAGGACTGAATGTGAAGGTTGGAAATGTAAAGGTAGATGTTTTGTAGCAAAGAAGGGAGTGATTAACTTTTCAGTCTAGGAGCAGAGGTCCCTGGGACCATGAAGGGGGAAGAGCGGAGAGTGGGACCCTCCCCAGCGAAGCAGTGATGCCTCAGACGGAGGCAGAGACGATGACATGGAGAGATGGAGCAGCTGGGAACTTTAGACCTAGAGAGGGAGAGAGGCTGTGTGCTGATGACTGGGAGTGGGGGTGGCGGCAGGCTTGTAGGATGTACCCTTTGGTTGGTTGATGATGCATGGAGGGGATTGTAACCATGGCAATGAAACTATATATGATAGGATGAATGTAAAACTAATGTTCTCCCATGTAAACTATCACATAATTCACAATAAAACATTAGAAAAAAAAAAGTAGGTGGTTTTATTTACCAAATATATGAGTACAATAGTTCTAGTAAGAAATTTGATGTGAACTGGGCATTTGAAACAATGTACCTAAGAGAAAACACAGAAGAGTTTCAACTTAATTCATTTAGTAAACTCTGCGGAGTTACTGCTAGGTGCCGGGCATTGTGCCAGGAGCTGGGGGCCCCACAGCAAGTGAAACCCAGACACAATGCTGCTCACTTGTCACTAACAATCTAGTAGGAAAAAAGATAATCAAATAGTCACACAAATAAAAGCAAAATTGCCAGTGTAATAAGCCTTACGATGAGAGGGATATGGTCCTCTGAGAGAATGTAATAGTTGAATTTGATCCATTGAGGGAGCAAAGCAAAGGTGAGTAGGGTGAACCCCAGTAGTTACAAAGGAGAGTGATAAAGAGTACAACACACCTCTCCCCCAGAGTACCCTAAACAGCATTCATTGTTCCCTCCAAGGCCTCCCCCAGCTCTAACTAATGTAATAATGACCACAGCTGGGACAAAGGGTCCTGATGAGTCTGGCATAGTCTATGGTAGTGTTTCTAAAAATATGTATTTCCAGATAACCTTTTTCAGAACTCCAGGTTTCTACTGAATCAGACCCGCTAAGAATGAGGGCCAGATTCTGTGTGCAAATTCACAGGGACCACAGAAGCACACTAAAATTTTTAGTGAGAATTGCTCTTAAGAGGGTGGAAGTTTTGGAGTCTAAATAGTAATACTCAGGGTTGCAGGACAATCTCTAGTGGCAGCTGGAAAGAGAAGGACTATTTAGTGAAAATTCAGAGGTATACCTGTTGGGGCAAGGGACCTGAGTGGGGAAATATGGATGAAGGCAACGTGATAAGGGGACAGGGTCTTAAGGAGTCTGCTAGCAGCTGGGTTTCAAGTGGCAGTGTGGAGCCACTGGAGCAGCCTCGGAGAGCAGCAATTGAGAGCATCCACTTTGGAGTCAGGCTGTTTGGGTTTCAGTCCATACTCTGATCTGTGTGAACTTGGACAATAACCTCCTGTCACCTTAGTCCCTTCATCTGTAAACTAAGAATAACCACGTGAAATCTACCTCATGTGGCGTTTATTTAGTGTTGGGAGGATTCAGTAAGATAAAACCACACAGGCTAGCATTCATTATCAGCAGAGCCCTGTTTGACCTACCAGGTACTTCTATATTTGGTGTCTTTATTTTCAGAACAATCTTACAAGAAAGGTATTATTGTAATCCTCATATGTTCACCTTTTCTCTGAGCTCCAGAATCATGTATTTGATGACCAGATTAATACATGGAGTAACTGGGTGGCAGAAATAGTTCATGTGCTTGATTATAAATGGATGGCAGTTTGAGTTCACCCAGAGGCACCTAAGAAGACCTGGAAATATACTTCCAAAATCATTCACTAAGTAACCCATGGAGCAGCAGTTTTACTCTTGACACACATGAGGTTGCCATGAGTAGAAGCTGAGTTAACAGCAACTGTTTTTACTTATTTAATTCAGCATTTTCCCATGATTGCTTAACAGGCATCTGAAACTTAACAAGTTCAAAATAGGACGCTTGTTTCTCCTTACCCACATTCCCTAGGCTCTTCCGGAATAACTAGTTTAAATAAATAACATCGCTATCACATGGCACGATGCCAGAACCCTTGGAGTTGTCTTGATTTCTCTTTTCTTCATATTCCACATCCAATTCATTAGCAAGTCCTGTTGGCTCTACTTTCAAAACAGATCCTCAAAGTATCCACTTTTCACTGCTCTCACACAGCATGCTGTATCATGTCAGGTGCAAGTATGACTTTATAATTGTCTTTATTTAGAGATTATGTGTGGTTTAAGGAGACGTATACAAGTGTCGAGTTGACAAGGGGGTTGACTATGATAGTTAAGGGTTTGTGTCAATTTAGCTGGACCAGAATTCTCAGTGGCTTCGTAGATGAGATGTAATTATCTCCCAGATTAAAGATCTAATATAATGTAATCAACTCTATGATGAGATCAGCTATGAGCAGCCAATCAGTTGAAGGGAAGATTCCTTGGCAGTGTGGCCTCCTTCCAATAAACTGGACATTGCTTGCTTTCTGCTGGGTCTGAATCTTGCACCTGGCTTGTCCTCCAACCTCTGGTTCTTTGGACTTGAGCCAGTGGCCTGTTCTATTACCTGCCGATACTGGGAGGTGTTAGCAGCCTGCCTTCTTACCTGCTGGACCTGCCTGTCTGCTGACTGACCTGCCAATCTTGGTACATCAGTCGTGTAGCTACCATCTGACGAGTGGACTTGGGACTTTTGCACCTCTAAAACTGAGTGTACAACTGAGAAGTAGCCCTGGTGGTATAGTGGGTTACACACTGGACTGCTAACCTCAAGGTTAGCAGTTAGAATCCACCAGTTGCTCCATGGGAGAAAGATGAGGCTTTCTGCTCCCATAAATATTTACAACTTTGGAAACCTTATACAGTGTCACAATGAGTAAGAACAGACACCACAGCACCCAACCACCAACGACCACCACAGTGGCCATAATTTCTCATCTGGAAGTTCTAACAAATTTCTCTTAAACTACTCCAATAGCCTCTTAATTAGTTTTACTTCTTCCACTGTTGTTCCCTATAGTCATTTCTCCACACTGCAGTGAGTAATCTTTTAAAAATAAATCTGTTTTGGGGTGATGGAAAGTATATAAAATTGATTACGGTAATGCTGTACAACCATACTGTAATTATACTAAAAACCATTGAATTGCATACTTTAAGTATTAGCAATTCTAAACCTGCTATATAAGTATACTGGGACTGAACTAAATAAGTAAATGGATAGAATGAACATGTGCTCTTGATTGTCTAAAAGGCATCTGAAACTCAAGAGATTCTATCAGCTCTGTCTGATCTGGCTCCTAGCTACCTCTCCGACCTAGTTTCCTATATATAGAACTGCCTCCTACTTACTGTACTTCTGACCTTTTTGTATTTCAAGAAAACACCAAGTTCATACCCATCACAGGACCTTTATACTTACTTTCACTTGGAGCCTTACTCCCTTAGATTCTAGTGTGGCTCTTTCTCTTCCCATCATTCAATGTCCTAATCAAAGGTCACCTCTTCAGAGTCCTTCCTTGACCAGCCAGTCTAAAATCTATAGCCTTTCACCCTAGTCACTCTCTGATCCTCCATCAAGCTTTATCTTCCACCAGAGGATTTATTATTACCCCTTTGTTGTAGTTGTTGTTAGGTGCCATCGAGTCAGTACCGACTCATAGCGACCTTATGCACAGCAGAACGAAACACTGCCCGATCCTGGGCCAACCTCGCTATCGATGCTACACTTGAATCCATTGATGCTGTCACTTTACCAGTCCATCTTGCTGGGAGGCTTCCTCTTTTTCTCTGACCCTCCACCTTACCATACATGATATCCTTCTTCAGTAACTGGTCCCTCCTGACAATATGTCCAAAGTATGAGAGACTAAGTTTGGGCATCCTGGCCTCCAAGAAGCACTCTGGCTGCGCTTCTTACTACATTCTAATTCATTTGTTTTCTGTCTTTGCCATTGAAATGTTAACATGAATTAAGGAACTTACTTATACAGAGCTAAATCTAACCACCTCCTAAAATGGTGCCTGGCACATAACAGATGCTCTGCAAATACTTGCTGAATGAATGAATGATTTCTAAAGATGAAGTAATTAAGTATAAAGAGCTCATACATCAGGTAAGTGACAAGACCTATTTGATTAAGAGCACTTTCCATGGCACCAAGCTGCCTCAAAACTGGAATGGAGTTGGCATCAGTGAAGGATGGGGGTAAGAAATCTGCATCAGTGGCAGGAGAGGTCCTGAAGCTGTTTTTTAGAGAAAAAAGTCCTAGGCTGAGGCAGCTGTTCCGTATACGGCAGGGCTAGCACTCGAAGGGTATAGCTTGGGAGCTCACCTATATTTGGGAACTAATACAAAATTTAGGGTGGAGATTTATACTGAATCACTTCAGACCTTGAACTGAGTTCTCAGAGTACCTCAATTTTGGTATGTGTAAAATAACTGAAAATATGGAATTTGGGGATTATGACAAAATGATCTATACTGCCCTGCCTAAATCTCAGTCCTCTGGGGAGGTGGTCCTTTCTCTGGCTGCCAATTACTAACTGATCTCTGAATAAGAATATCAATTATACTCTTATATTTCTCTAGAACTCCAACACATGCATTGATCCTCCCCATCACCAAGCTCTTGGGTGTGCTGAAGTGAGATAGGGAAGTTTATTTCAACTCCACACTTGATATTCTACATTTTAGAGAGTCCAAATTTATCTCTGATTTCTACTACTGTAGCAATCAGAAGGAAACACTAATTTAGATGTGAAGTCCTACTATATACCTGCTGTAATCACATTTCATTATCTTTTGATGTTGAGTCCAATAATGAACTACATCATGCTGAGCTCTAACCTTTTATCAAATCTGAAATTCTATGAGTCTGAGTAATAAGAACAGTTTGTCTTTACAGCTACATATCAATCTTTCTAATATCTTCACTCTAAGCTCAAGAAGAGGTGAAATGCTTGTTTTTCTCTAAGGGCCAGATAACAGTTTGTTTAGTCTTTGCAGGCCATAGGATTTCTGTCACAACTATTCAGCTCTGCCTTTGTATTGAAAGAAGCCCTAGACAACATATCAACAATGGGCACAGACAATGAGGTAATCCAATAAAACTTTGTTTACAAAACCAGACTGTAGTTGACCAATCCTTATCCTAGTGTATGCCATGTGGTAGTTGGAAGCAATTTCAGACATTTCTGTCATCAATGGATGGCTGCAGACATCTCAGTAATACATCTGTGTTAGTCTCATTAGCATGCCATCAAAACAACATCCAATCAAAAGAGTGGCTTATAAGGGCGTCTGGCAGGCTAGTTCAATTCGGGGCATAGAGTTCAGCTCAGAAGTATATACCAACTGTTTTGGGGGACTCCAAAGAGGTTGTACCTTGATCTTCTCAAATAATACAGGACCAGCACTAGGGCTCATTATGAAGAAGCTTGCATGCATTTGCTCATTCTCAGATTGGTAAGGGCTGTCCTATGAGAATTTTGTTGGGAAACCTTATACCATCCATACTATAGTCTGATTTTGTTCCTTCAGACTTCTTTAATTTCCAAAACTTAAAGAACATTGAAAAGGAACATGATCTGAGTCCCCTGAGGATGCCAAAACTGTTGTTTTGATGTGATGTAAACTGAAGAACATAGAATTCTTTGGGGGAAGGGTCCAGAAAGAGAAACACCACCTTCAGAAGAGAACAGACCTAAGTGGAAGATATGTCAAGAAACAACAGCTTCATATTTTGATATTTTTGTTTAATAAGGTTTCTATGATTTTGTAACAATGTCTTTTGATTTGTCCTTGTGTACCTGAACACCACATCAATATCTGAGAGTGGTTCAGAGGTCTTTGCTTTATAATCCTGAATTTGGTCAAGATTTGATCTATCCATATCAGCAAGTCTAATTTTATTCCAAACTGATTCGAGAAATTTGATATGCCTTAGCTAAGTTTTAAGTAGCCTCAGACCTCATTCAGAGTCCTGTAGGACAAGCACTGGACTTCTAATCACAAAGCTGGTGGTTCAAACCCACCAGCTGCTCCTTGGAAACCCTATACAGGGTCGCTATGAATCAGAACTGACTTGATGGCACTTAACAACAACAACAAGGCCCATTTGGAGTTCTAGTGGGAATCATACAATTAGTACTGAGATGCTAATCACAAGGCCAGTGATTCAAACCCACCGGCTGCTCCTCAAAAACTCTTAACAGGGTCGCTATGAGTCAGAACAACAGCAGGGCTCATTCTGATAGAGGTGGGAAACTAAGTACTAAGGCTGTACCCTTCCATATTGACAACCTTATGGTTGTTCCTAGGCTAAAAGGTTGATCAGGAGGAAAGAAGCTGTGAAATTAATACACCTTTTCTCCTGATCTTCTAGCTTAGGAACAACCCTAGGGCTCACTTCACCTCAAAGTCCATTTCAGCCTGCAGTATACTTTTCTTGGATGGCTCATCAGACTATGATGATCAAATAAGTATCAGCTGCTCCTCAGTTTGGTCTAGGTAGAAGGCAGTGTGGTAACAACTTAAGGTCAAAGCATACAAAATGACTTAGGGTGAAAGCAAAAGAAATCATAGCAAGTAACTAGCCTTTGGGGGAATGAACAGAGGTCAAATGAAGTTAATAAAGCCGAAGTTTAAAATAAAGCTGAGTAACAAACCGAAACGGGGTTAAGTGTCAAACAGAGTAGTTAGCAGATGTGAACCCTACCTGTAACACTCCAAAACAGATTATGGAACAATGTTTGTTGTTTTTTTGCCTCTCCTGTGAAGCTTGTAAAGGTGTTTTTTTGTTTTTAATTGTAGTCAATGACAGGGTCCCTAACATGTGGTTATTTTAAGGAGCAGGTATAAATTCAACTGGTTTTAAGTTGTTGTTTGGTCTTAGGTGCTGTCAAGTTGGTTCTCACTCATAGTGAGCTGCATACAGTTTCCGAGGAGCAGCTGGCAAGTTTGAACGGTCAACCTGATGGTTCAGCCTGACCTTGCAATCCAGTGCTTATCCTACAGCACTACATCAGGTTTTACAGTTGTCCCTCCTAACCTTCCAGGAATACAGTCTAAGATCCCAGTGGATAATGAAAAATCACAGATAATACCCTATATATGCTATTTTTCCCTACAGACATAGGACAGGTATCCAGGGTGCACATGACAGACAGCAGTAGCCTGTCAGACATCAGCAAGGCACAATGTAGCCAATTATTCAACTGTGCTGTCTAGGCTTATGCCCAGTGGGGGAGGAGGAAGCAGGCTCTGGGATGGCGCAAAGTGAGATTTCATCATGCTACTCAGGACAGCACACAATTTAAGTACTGTCTGACCATGGGTAACAAACCACAGAAAGGAAAACCATAGATAAGGGGACTACTGTACCTTTGACGTCAGGAAACAGGACAATACGTCCTCCTATAAGGATAAACTATAAATGTGTCAAGTTCATTATAGTCATGGTTGACATTTTAGTTGGGATGCAAAACTGAATTACCTGGCACATAGCAATCACTCAATTAGTTTCAGTTGTACCGAATTTTCAATATATTTATTTAGTATCTACTATATGCCGACACCAGGACACAGAATCGCCACCACCACCATATGCCAGGCACTATGTTGGGGGCTGGGGCTGCAGTGATTAACACCACTACTCTTGTGAAGTCTTAAGGGGAATACAGACATTAATTATGTATTTATAAGACAAACGTTATTGTTGTTAAGTGCCATTGAGTCAGTTGTGACTCAATGGACTTGCTGGTAGGTTTGAACTGCCAATCTTGTGGTTACCAGTCCAGTACTTAGCCTACAGGGCCACACCAAGATGCCAGACAAACAGAACTACATTAATCAAGTATTTATACATGTGTGGAGTATTGTAAAAAGGTTTTTTAGGAGCTCATAAAAGGTTTACCCTAGTCTAGGTGATCAGGAATTTTCTCCACCATAAAGTGACATCTAAAGTTGAAATCTGAATGATGAGTTGGTGTTGGCTAGGTGAGGACGTAGGTGAAGAAGGTTCCAGGCAGAAAGAGCAGTATGTGCAAAGTCCTAGGTGAGAGTAATTATGGTCCATTTTAAGAAATGAACAAGCTCCAGCTGGGTGAAGTTTGTAGCAGGAGAGAACACCAGAAAATGAGGCTGTCTCAAAGTCCTCACAGGTCACTGTTAAAGAACTGGAGTTCCTTTCAGGGACAATGGCACACTCCTGGGTCCTAAGCAGGGAGCTGCTGTGATCAGACACAGCTTTTCAAAGATGATTGCCTGCAATGAAAAAGGCAGACTAGAGTGGGGGGCAAAAGAGAAGGCAAGAAAATCAGTAAGGAGCAACCAAGCTGAAAGAATGGTGTTTAGTGGCTTGGACTGGGTGTGGGAAAAAGTGGTTGGATTTGAAAAATTATTCTGGAAAAAAAAAATCAATAGTGACTTATTGGACTGTATACATTTATCAAAAACTCATCAAATTATATATACTGAGTTGGTGAATTTACTTGTGTATACATACACATTGTTGTTAAGTGCCGTTGAATCGGTTCAACTGAACTCTGTATAAGGTTTCCAAGGAGTGACTACTGAGTTTAAAAACCGAAAAAAATAGTGACTTAGTGATTGGGGGTGGTGGGGAGAAGCCAACAAAGATTCTCAAGTGTCGGGTTTCCGTGATGAAACTCTGAAGGAGAGATAAATGTGAGAGAAGGCTTAAATCCAGGCTTAAATACACTGAGTTCAAGATGTCTGTGAGACATCAAAATGGAATGTCAATCGGGCATTTGGGTAACTGGTTCTGGAATTCGGGAGAGGAGGGATGTGATTTAGAAATCAGATATGGAATCACTGTGAGTTCAGAGATGTGAACCCAAGAGTTCAGTGCTAGAGAAATATGTAATGGAGACCAAGAGGGAAACTAAGGAAAGAAGGAACTAAAGATTCATCACACAATGGAATTTAGGGTATATCAAAATATCCAGTCACTTTCAATCTAGAATCTAATCTAGCTATTGTTTTCCTTTTAAAGATTTACACCCTCGGAAACCCTGTACAGGGTCGCTATGGGTCGGACCCGACTCGATGGCACTTAACAACAACAACAACAACATGGAAAAGGCAAGTCCATTCTCACCCTTCACACAGACTGGCCTCCAAAGCCTCAGGCAGGTCTAAACACCTTAAGTAAGATAACACACTATAGCTGATTACAGAAATTCTAAAGAAAAATAAACTTATAAAGCAGCTGATTTCAAACAATAAATTATAAAGCAATGCTCTGCCTCTTGGAAGGCCTGGGGTTTGGCAAAATGTTAGTACTTTTGTCACAGTGGGAAAAATTTGTGGTGGGACCCACAAAAGGTGCAGGAAGGCACACAAAACATTTCAGTTAAAATCCAAATGCTTAGAACGGCGACCTTGGCAAGAAATCCTTATGTGAATGAATGTAAGAGAGGGGTTAACACTGAGAACAGCACATCAGAGTCGAGCTCTTGAAGAGACACAGCTTTGGGCCACATTATGTCAAGCTGTGATGTCCTTGAACATCAAGTCATTAAATGCGTATAAACACATGAATTCATGAGTAGTAAACACATTAACTGGTTTCCAAATGTCTGACTGAGACTCTCAGATCCACAGGGCAGGAAGTTTCATCCTTCTTTAATATGTGATTCGGTAGCACATCACAGATAATTCGGATAGCAAATTAAGCTCCCCGTTTCCCCTCTCATTAAAACTTAATACCAAGGCATTAGCATGGAAGAGATTTTTACAAAATGCAAAAATATTCCTCCACTAGAATAGTCTCCTCAGAGGACTGTAACCTACAAAGAGGGAGAAGGGAAGGAGGGCCTCCTGCTAACAGCTCCCTGCCTCATAGGCTGCATCATTGTTCAATCTACTCTGTTCAACGGAAACAGAAAGGTCTGTGTCCTCACTGTGTTACAAACTGATGAGAAAAATGTTGCTGTCCAATAAGAACCTGTGAGGATAACAAATAAGTTCAATGACGCACAAGGTTCTCTGCAGATTCTCAGGCCTAACCAGATTAGAAAGCGACACCCGGAGCTCGCTAAGAGTTTTCAACATTATTCACCTTTACTGCTCCTCTCTAACCAGAGAAATCTCATCAAGATGGGATAGTGAGCCATCATGTTAAGGAGGTGACCAATGCATTATCAATTAATAATTGGATTTAATTTATGTAAGATTCTAGTAATTAGTTCAATTTCTTACTAACCAGTTATGCAAATGCAATAATAGCTTTCTTTTTCACCTTTATTACCTTATTACCTACCCTTAATTCCCAGCAGAGGAATGACTAATTAAGAAGCAAAAAAAAAAAACAAAAAAAAAACAAGCAGTGGACAGAAGATCTGGAGAGAAGTAATTAAGTTTGTAGTTCGAATCTAGAAAGGTAATGACAAACAGGCAATGATAATACAGGGATATATAGACAATGCTAGGAATCACTGGTGTGGTGCTGTAAGATAAAGCACCTGACTACAAGGTCTGTTTGAACTGCAATGCTGGCAGTTCAAACCCATCAGCAGCTCCTCAGAAGCCCTACACAGGGTCGCTATGACTTGGAACTGACTTGACAGTACTTAGCAATAATAATGAATCACTAGACTGGAAACAGCAAGGTTGGCAGTTTGAACTCAAACCCACCAGACGCTCCTTATAAGTTCAGACCATATAACGAAAGGGTTGCTATGAGTTAGAACTGATTCAATGGTATACAACAACAACAGTGAATCAGAGTGTAACAACACAGTTTAGTTTACAAATATTAAGAAAGGCTTCCAGGACGAGGTGAAGCTAACTTTTGAAAAAGAATTAGAAGAAAGGAGATTAAGGGAAAGTACAAAGGGGCTACACTTTAATCAGAAGCTGCATATGCAAACAGCTACTTGGGGAACCGTCAACAATTCAAGTCATTCTCAAAGTTGGTGCCCAGTAAGGAGAGTGGAGTCCTGGTTTAGTGCTGTGGGTTAATGAGCTGGACTTCAAGGTCAGTTTGAGCCACAAGGTTGACAGTTCAAGCTCACCAATCACTCTTCAGAGACCCTATACAGGGTGACTATGAGTGAGAAACAAATTGATGGCACTTAACAACAACATAGATGTCAACTAGGGTCAGCTCACAAATGGTCAAAATGAAGATTTTTGAACTTATCCTGTAGATTTGTAGTGCTACTAGCCACATGTGGCTGTTCAAATTAAAATGAACGAAAATTAGATAAAATTTTAAAATTCAGTTCCTCTGTTATGTATGGCTAACAGTACCATACCAGACAGCATTTTCATGCTATTGGACAGTTCTGCTGTAGATAAGAACAGCCACTGAAAAATATTAATCAAGAGAAAACAATCAGATCTGCATTTCAGAAGAACCCCTTTGATTGCAAAGGCAAGAATGGGCTAGGGGCAAGATGGGGAATTGATTGGATGTTTCCTAATCAGATTCATGAAAAAGGCAAAACCTTGTACTACAGCACTGGTTCATTTTAAAAGTCTGCTTTCCTAGTTAAATACACTAAAGCACTTTAAGAGTTTGATATTAAATGGAATAAACTATACGGTTAAGTATTGTAGGTCTAAGCATAAGTGCAATAGGATACAGTCCTGGACCTAAAGGTCGGTTTGAACCATGAGGTCGGTGGTTCAAACTCACCAGCGACTCCTTGGAAACCCTACACAGGGTGGCTGTGAGTTGGAGTTGACTTGACGACACTTAACAACAAGAAGCATGATCAACCATAGGCATGATCAACTATAGGAAGTACAGCCAGAGTGCTCCTTAGAGGCCAAGATGGCTAAGCTCCGTCTCTCATACTTTGCACATATTGTCAGGAGGGAACAGTCGCAGGAGAAGGATGTCATGCTGGGTAAGGTGGAGGGTCAGAGAAAAAGAGGAAGACCACTACCGAGATGGATCCGTCAGGTGGCATCATTGATGGCGTCAAGTGTGGCAGCGGTAGTGAGGCTGGCCCAGGATCGGACATTGTTTCGTTCTGCTGTGCATGGGGTCACTATGAGTCGGTTCTGACTCCATGGCACCTGACAACAACAACAGGAGTTTCATTTACGTGTGCAAGGTTGTGGCACACAACCATTATTTGCTAGCACTGTGTCTGTTTATTAGGACATGAGGCCAAGAGGATTTGAAGTTAAAAGCCTCCCAGCACAGGTAAAAATATGTTTCTAAAGGTGTGTGTCTATCAGAGAGAATTTGTGTCTGTGAGAGAGGGAGTATGCTGTGTGTGTGTGTGTGTGTGGTGGGGGAGGATGTAGAAAAAAGAGACTGAGTGTGTTATATGAATGGTGGCGGTGGATGCTCTTTGCTAGTGTAAATTGGAGGAAGCTAGAAGAACCTGGATGATCAGAATTCACGCTATGCGCAGTCCCACATGTTATCTCTAGTTCAACAATACCTCATTACCTTCTTGCCCAAATCCTTCTCATGTGCTTTGATAAAAGATACTTTAACTCAAGCCAGGAAAAAAGTTGAAAAAGCATGCACCTCTCTTCCTCAGCTCCCACATCCAAACTCTACAGAGCCTGTCTTCACTTCTAGCATCCCACTGGGATCTCAATCTGAACATGACAGCATTGAACTCGTAGTCTTTCTCCCCAAACCTGTTCCTTCTTCCCTGGTGCTCTGCTGACAGTCCATGATGGATGGGATTCCTGCTTACCTTCAGGACCTCAAACCTCAGTCTGATGAGAGGAGGACACCAGCTCGTAATTATGATGCTTCTGTCAGCTTCAATTTTTCAAAGCTAAGGTTTTGTAAGTAAGGACTTGGAAATACTCAAGTTTTCTGTTTGCACTAACTTGAATTAGAACTGGCACCAGCTTTACCTTAAATGCTTGAATGAAAATGAAATTTAATCCCAACCCAGAAGCAGCTGAAAACTGGCAGTCTGCCCAGGCTTTAAGATGGACTCTGGAAATCTGCCAGCACTGAGGACCCTGCCGTTCCATAGGATTATGTGTTAATTTTCAATTTACTCTGCTTTGCTGTCTTTCAAAAAAGGAGAGAAAAAAAAAATTCCTGTGTTGACTTGGAAAGATCTTCATAAAGAATTCACACAAACTAGTTGTTTCATGACCATGCTGACAGTTTCATTAATTCTTGCTTTTAAACAAACTCAATTTTTCTCATTTCATGGCAAGGATAAGAATCAGTGGACTGAGTACAAGTACAGTTTCTGGTCTGATCAGATACTCCATTTTGCCTCCTTTCTCAGTTTCCCAACATGGCTGTTGTTCTTAGTCTGAGAAAAGAGCAGGTTATGGTTCTTATCATTCTACTGTTCTCTGTTGACAGCAAGAGAAACTCTTTCTCTTGGCATCCAGTCAGAAAGTCATTTTAATACTATTGTAAAGCAGCTCATCTCTTAACTCAGCCATATTTCCACGGCTCAGAAACATTACCGACACTGAGGCATTGTCTGGCCTTTAAAGACGGACTTTACTTCGTTCAACATATGTATCAGAGTAAAAAAGTTCAAACTGATAAAAGCTTGCCCTTACTTGAGATATTCAGTGAATACTCAGAATTGGTGGTTCTAATATTTACCTGTTATTATGTCCCAACACAGTCCACCTTTATATACTGAATAAAAACTAGCAAGATTATAAGAGGAGGGCTTCTAAACCTTTATGGAAAAATGAAATGGATTTTTTTCCCCCACAAACTTTCTGGAGCCCTCTTATATAATCCTTGAGATAAATGAAAATGTGGTGGCAGAGGTAAGACAGGTTCTCCTGAAATAAATCTACGCAAGCAAAGGTACAATGCAATATATGTGAACTAACACAAATCCATGGAGCCCTGGTGTGGCACCAGAGGATAAACACTCAGCCTCAAGGTCAGTTTGAACCCCAAGGTTGGTAGTTCAAACTCACCAGTTGCTCCTCGGAAATCCTATACAGGGTCACTATGAGTCAGGATTAACTTGACAGCACTTTGCAACAACAAAAACAACACATATCCATATAAATATATATATGTATGTGTATGTATTTTTTTTTTTAGGACTCACTTGAAATAGAAGCCTAAAGCCATGTCTTTTTAACACCTCTAACGTCTCTGAGAAACAGCAGGTACCTTCTTTTAGTGAACTGGCGTCCAAATACATTCAAGTGTGTTATTTGAAAAAAGGCCACCAAACAGAAATACTATGGGTGGGTAACATGATCCAAGCTGGACCAAACAGAACTTTCATTGGCAGTTTTCAAATTGAAATTAAGAAGGACAACCTTTCTAGGGTGGTGAGGTTATGAAATTGAAAGCGGAGGTCATAGTCACATTCCCAGCTGTATGAAAAAGCTGGTTGTGTAAGGGGAATAAATTGTAGGCAGGAGGTAGTAGGCGAGAGGAGAGAGAAAGAGGCAGAAAGAGAGACAGGAATGAATCAGAACGTCCGTGTTCTGGTCATTCCTGAGGCTCAGTCACTCACAATCCAGCTTACTCAATTTGGTTTTGAGAACAAAAAAAATTCTTTCTTTTTTTCCTTAAGCTAATTTAAAACTGAGTTCCTGTCACTTAAAGCCAAGAGTTCTGGCAGAAACTGATACTAGAAGTGGGGTGTGTCACTAAGAGAAACTAGCTGAGTCAAGTTGAGGTATGGATGGTAGCAATACTCTCTCCAGCCTACGGTGGAAACACATCAATCTTTGCAATATGATCACAAGCAAAGCCTCTGCGTAAACTATAATCTTTAGGATTTGGGGACTTGGATGTTGCACTTATTATGGTTGGCGTTTCAGGCACCTTGACTGAAAAATATCAAAATAACAATGTATTGGTGATTTTCTGAAGTCTTAACTATGATGTTGCAAGGTTATCTGAAAGTCAGTACAGAACAAGGCAAATAGTTTTATTAAAAAAGCCCCTTATCCAATTGTCTCAAACCACCAACATGAGATAATTAGGGTTAATGTGCTGGGCTGCAAGCTTGGTTTGAACCACAAAGTAGGCGACTCAAGCTCACCAGCTGCTCTTTGGAAACCCCATACAGGGTCATATGAGTCAGAACTGACTCGACGACACTTAACAACAATTGTTCCAGAAACTTCAAACATGAATCTCCTATCTTTGGCTGGAGTAGAGTAGGGGCAGTTGCCCAGTTATGTAGATCTGGGGTTCTAAGAGCTTCTCATTTAGACTGTCAGCCTTTCTAGTATCCTCATTATGAGTCTTCTAATTCTGGAGCCTTCCTGGGATTGCCTCTCTTCTGGGCTTCTCTCATTGCCACCTTAGGTTTTTAAAGCCGTCCCTGTTCTATTAAAATCAGTTACCACTAATCCATCTGTTTTGACACTTTAAAATTTTTGTTGCTATCATCTCTTCTTCCCTTTTTCTTTGTCTTTATGGGTTACCCTTTTTATGAAAAAAATCCCTTGACAGTCATTTTAGTGGTGTTTCAGAAGGGAACATACACAAATGTGACTAACATGCCATGTTACTGGCTAGTTCCCCCCTCTCACAGCCACAGCTTCTCTTAAATGAGAGATTTCCCTAATTGCTAATTATCCTATTTTCACATGACTTCTGGTGTGGCGCTGTGACTAATGCATCAGATTGCAAAGTCCTTTGAACTGCAAGGTCAGTGGTTTAAGCTCACCAGCTGCTCCTTGGAAACCCTATATAGAGTTGCTATAGGTTGGAATTGACTCGACGGCACTTAACAACAACATCCTGGTGTGGTGCTATCGGTTAATGCGCTGGACTGCAAAGTCAGTTTGAATCTCAGTTGGTGGTTCAAGCTCACTAACTGCTCCTCGGATCCCTATACAGGGTCGTTATGGGTCAGAACTAACTCAACAGTGCTTAAGAACAACAGCACCCTCTTAGCTGTAAGATCAGCACTGGGCTGTGAACCACGAGGTCCATGGTTCAAGTCCACCAGCTGCCCCTTGGAAACCTTAAACAGGGTCGCTGTGAGTTGGAACCGACTTGACAGCACTTAACAACAACATCCTCTTATACTGGGTGTGTGAGTAATTAAATTTCGTCATTTGGTCCATAGATTAACGAATCACAGAAAGACATACCTAGACTTGAGCTGAACAAAGGGACTTAACCCAGATATCCAGGACTCAGTGTTAACTACAGGAAGTGGACAAAACTCCCAAGAAAGATGCAAGTGCATGTGTAGTTGCATTATATGACAGTGGAAAATTCTGCAAGTGGGGGTGTGTGTGGGCAAGTGTATATGCACACACTTTTGCACACAGTTGTGTATGAGTAGTAAAGAGGTGGTCTGCTAAAGATTGCTATTATTTTCTTTTTCCTGGGATTTTTCCTTTTCTAGGCAGCATAACCTTCCCTTTGGGGAAATGTTTCTCCCTCTGCTCTGATGATACAGGCCTACAGGGCATGGCCAATCATACATACAGGGATGGGCAGCGATACGGTTCTGAACAATCAGACTCCTGCCTTGGATTTTTTCCTTGAAGCCTAGGGAGAAAAGAAAGGTACAGCCCCTGGAGTGGCAGAGCTGTGAGATGTGTGTCTGAAGCCACTGGCAGTATTCAGAAATAGCTGTTCCACAGGAGAAGGGAGTCACGATGGCTCTCTGAGAGGCGAAGCCAAGGGATGGAATGGAACACCATCCTGGTAGTGCTTAAGTTGCTTCTCAGATCCTTGTACACCCCTGCCCTTCCCTGTCTGCATCTGACTTTGTCCTTGTGGATTTGAGCCTTTCACACTTTTAATAACATGAAATTAAAGGAGTTGTAACTGATGTATCAACCAAATGCACAAAGCAAAAAGAGTTTCCTATTTAAGGTTTTTATTATTGCCGTTTAAAATTCTCATAGAATTGTAAAAGTATAGGGATTCACAAATAATTAAAGCTAAAACTTCATAAGGTATTTTAAAAATCCAAAATATTAGCCTTGTTTTTTACTTCATATGGTTCTTACCCCATAGTCTTTGTAACTCCCATGAAACAACTGTTTCTAATGGGTCTGGGTAAGAAAGGGGGAAGCAGAGACTGATGGGATAATAAATTCAGTTGTGAGAGATTGTTAACAGAGTTCACTAAGATTGTAAAAACTTGGAACTCTAAAATAGGTTGAAAACGACCCATCTCAGAAGTAGGAGGAGGGGATCTCACAACTGTCTAGAAGAGAGCTATGAGGGGAGCACATTCTTTGGACCCTGAGATTACTGAATATTGAACCTCTTTGACCCAAGAGACAGAGCTGTGACACCAGAGAAGTGGAAGCAACAGAGCCAAGAGTCAGAGCACAGGCCAGAGCAGCGGGCTTCCTGGCCCATGGAGCAGGCAGAGCTGAATACATGCAGACAGGAGGCTCACTTGTGGAGCGCGGTGCCTCTAGGCACTTAAATGTGGGGAACTAGATGCGCTGACCCATGAAGCTAGAGCCGAGTGCCTTCGGGCTGAAGTTCATAGTGGAGTGGAGTGCTTTAGACATTGATCAGCAGCCTGAAAATTGCTTGGTGACATTGCTAGAGCAGGGCGGACATCAAGGACCAGAGAGAGGCCTGCCTGTAGGCATGGCTGGGAAGAGGCTGTCCTGATAGAAAAAACTATGCCCTAAGCATTTCTAATTCTGTAGTGTAACCTGTTCGTTGTTGCTGTTGTTCTTGGGTGCCATCAAGTCGGTACTGACTCATAGCGACCTTATGCACGGCAGAACGAAACACTGCCCAATACTGGGCCAACCTCACTACTGTTCCCATGCTTCAGTCCATTGACGCTACCACTTGGCCAATCCATCTCATTGGGGGTCTTCCTCTTTTCCTCTGACCCTCCACCTTACCAAACATGACATCCTTCTCCAGTGACTGGTCCCTCCTGATAATATGTCCAAAGTATGAGAGACGAAGTTTGGCCATCCTGCCCTCCAAGGAGCACTCTGGCTGCACTTCTTCCAAAATGGATCTATTGGTTCTTTTGGCAACCCGTGGCACTTCAATATTCTCCTCCAAAACCATAACTCAAAGGCATCAATTCTTCTACGGACTTCCTTATTCACTGTTTACTTATGTAATCTGTTTACTTCTCTAATAAACTCCATAACTGCGAGTCTGGTGTCCGAGTTCTGTGTGGCTATTACAATGAATTATGAAACCCAGCTGAATAGAATACTATGGGAGGAATGGGTTTGGTGCCATTTGTACATTTTCCATAAGGGTCTGAATATAAGGTATGACTTAAATAGTACAAAGTACAGAGTAAAAAGTACAATTCATATAAGGTGACTTCAAATTGTTTGGGGAAACATTCAAATATCTTTTAATTCCATTTTCCAATTTTGAAGATCTCTTGTATTCTGAATTTTGGGAAGAAGAGAGATAGATGCAAGTCTAGGAGGAAATTATATGGAGGAGCAATGGGGGGGTGTTAAAACTCTTAAAATTCAGTTAAGTTTGTTTTTAAATGTTCTGTTCTAATGATTTTCAAGGAAAGCAAGCTCCAAGGCAGTATTTAAGGCTAGGGCAAAATTTCTTTTCAAGTATAGAAATATTAATGTAGGACTTAAAAAGGTTATATTATAAAGGAAAATCTGTAGAGTAGCATCTCTCTGCAACATAATTCATAGCATTATACAATGATTAGCATCTTTATCATTCATAAGGTTTTTTTTTTATAAAGAACAGGATTTCCTTACAGTTGAGATTATCTTTTTTCCCAATTATCTTTTATTTAAACAAATAAGACTAATATTTTAATCACTGTGTTTATTACTATTTTTATACACATTGCCTACTCAAAACGTAGAAACTGTATCTCTTCATTTTTCTTTGCATTTTAATTACTGTGCATGCTTACTCTTGTCTGATTGTGACTTATATCTTATGCTGCACTCTAAAACAGACCTCTTTTTTCTGCAGAGGGGTTTATTCCCTTCAGCATTTCTTGCCTCAAGAGAGTAAAGCTCTGTGATGATGTGTTGGCCCCTGGCTTTCATCAGACACTGAAGAGACAGGTCTGAAAACATTCAGAGGAGGGAAGAAAAACTGGTAAGTCCTTGAGAAAGTGAACAGAACACTGTCTGGTAATTTATACCACTTGGTAACTTGGGCCATGAAGAACCCATCAAGAAGTCTCTGAATTGTGCAATCAGTGTCCACATACTATGTCATAATTTCATACCAAATATAAATGAAATATAAAATCCTAAGGACTATATTGTTAGGGTCTAGATGTCTTATTCCCACATAACTATTCTTTTAGGTTAGTTGCAGAGTTCAACCTTCCCTTGTGGTGTGCTAAGGGTTGTGGCTGCCTTTGGTCAGCTGGCCAGCACCTAGAGAGTCAAAGATAACCACCTGTAGGATTGACTAACTCAACCCAGAATAAGGTATTAGTTGAAATCCCAAATTGAAAAAGAAATCTAAACTCAGGCTGTACTATATATATGAAGAAGCTTTCAAAATTGGCAGATATCATTTTGTGACTATCAGTTGCAGTTGGCCACACTTACAATCAAGCCTGGGGCTTAAATATAGCCACATTAAGTCTAGAAGTTGGTCCTTCTACAGAGGTGGCTGTGGTTATTATTGTGTTGGAGCAATTCCTCCAAGGAAATAAGACCTTGTCCACAAAGCCCACTCCCACTAATAGCCTCAAGAAGCTACATTCAGCCATGGTCACAGACCTCACAGTTTTGTCCAAAAGTAACTTGTCTGTTCCCCAGCTAGAAGAGTCCTAACAAAGTTGCAGGCAAAACTCTTCCCTGGTCAGGGTCTTGAGTCTTCATTTGGATAATGGTGTATTATTTGGGCACTCTGACTTATCAAGCCCTTTAGTCCTCTATTCCAGGGGAGCCCTACAGTTAACTCCTTAGCTTCTTTGTAAAGTTGTTTCCCAAAACTGCTTGATAATAAGAATCATCTGGAATACTTGTTTAAAAAAATATAGCTTCTCAGGATCCTCTCTTTGGCAATTCTGATTCATAGCGTCTGATACAGTCCCAGAAATTTATATTTTTTACAAGTGACCCAGGTGACTCTGCTCATCAGCAAGTTTGCGTTAGGAGTTTTAGTCACTGGGAACAAGAATTGTTGGCTTTAAAGATTACATATTGCATACTAACACATATATAGTATGTCAAAGTGCTATTTAAGCAAGCCACATTTCTATAACTGAATGAATCCAAAGCCTTCAGTGCGTATGGCACAAAGTGGGTTTCTTCAGGAAGGAGCTGGGTTGGAATCTCTTTGTTTTTGTCCTTTTACAGTGATAACTATTTGAATGGTTGTGCCCTAGAGCGAGTTTCTGTTCTGCTCTGGTCCTGGAACAGCTTAATCAAATAGAAAATAAGCCATTTTAAATAATTCTTTTAACTCCTGCCTAAGAGAATTCTGGAGAAGAGTAAATTAAGTAAAGGAATACACAATTCTAATTCCTTGAAGGACCCTAAAGGAAACTCCTTAGTTAAATAAGAGAGGGATGCAGTCTTTTAAACTTACATGTTTATAATCATATCCAGAATGATTCAGGATAATCTTTTAAAAGGGATTAATTCAATTTATACAGTCTAATCAGAAAGTAGAAACGATCTTTGACACTCAAAGAACTCAAATGCAAAACTGTTGAAACTCATGATTGTCAAGATATTCTTTCTTTTTTCTTTAAGCCTCAAACATGTCTAATCTGCTTTGACACTATGTTTACTGCTTGCCACAAATGAAGTTTTCACCTCAGGCATCACTCAACAGCAGTTGTTATATTTACAAGTCACCAGAAAAAGAAGACAAAAAGTAGAAAATAATGTAAGTCAGTCAAAAGAGGAGGAGGCAAGCCAGCCCTTTCTGCCCTGTGGAAGGTTCTGCTCCCAGGGCCTCTGTTCTGCTGGGAATGTTGCATAGCACTAGCAGAAGCCTGAAGTCAACTCTGAGCAGCCAATAAGGCACAGACATACATACCTCTTGGTGGGAGTGGGCACTCCAGAGGACATGTGGCTAACCATGTTGTCATTCATATTAGTCAGAGGTCGAGGAGGACTGGAAGAAAAGACATTGACACTGCATTAATAATTACCAACACAACTAGGGGAACAAATAAATGAAAGGGTGATAAGGGCATAGAGCCCACTATCATTTCTGATAAGCACAGAGAGACCCATGGGAGTGAGGGTAGAAATCAATACTTCAAGCCTAAGTAAATTCAACAATAGCAGGGTGTTCTCTCAAAGCCAGAGGACCGTGGAGCCCATGCTGTTCCAGGAGAAATACTGGATTCCAAACAGTGCTGTAGGCTAAAACTCAGTGACTTTTGCTTTGTGGTTTCAGCACATAAGAATCTGAGTTCTACCAGTTAATTTCTCTAGTGTGCAGACACAGGTTGTGAAGGTGCCTGGAGTTTGTGTTATATGGCAAATGTCACAAGATCAAGGTGTGCTTCTGAGATTTGGTTAGAGCTCTTTGCCTTGCCTCAGATTCAGTTGGCATACTTTCCAATAAACCAATCAGTTAAATACCAAATTCAAACATAAGACATAGGAATAAACTTTTATTACTCCTTTCCAGAATCAGGAGAATGAATTTACATAAATAGAAAACGGGAGTACTGGTGTGGCGCTGTGGGCTAATGCACTGGACTACAAAGTCAGTTTGAACCACAAAGTTGGTGGTTCAAGCTCACCAGCTGCTCCTCGGAAACCCTATACAGGGTCACTGTGGGTCGGAACTGACTCAACAGCACAACAATTAGAAGGATGTCTTTTATAATCTAATCCAGATATAAATGTGAAAGTAAGTATTTTTTGCAACACATCTTCAGCTGCTGCCTTTCTGGATTTGTGTTTCTACTTCTGAGTCCAGAATGCACGCAATAAATTTACCAAAAGGAATCCACCATTTTGCCTTTCATCCCTTCTTCAATCCCACGTCTTTCCCACTTTGGTTGAGTTACAGAGGGTGTCTACCCTACATTTGGAACCACAAGATTTTTTTTTTTAATATTCTCTTTGGGAAATCTCTCACTTTCTTCCTTAAAGTACTTCCTTAAAATAAGTACTTTTAAAAAAGAAGTACTTTTCAGAGAAATATGTTCATTAAAAAGTTTTTTAAAAAAGAGCAAAAACGTCATCTCATAATTGGGTGCTCAAAAACTGCTTCCTGGTTTCTTATGTTTAAAAGCTGACTTAATTATGAACAATGTTTGATACAGTTATATTTAGTAATTCTTGGTGGATATTAAGGGATCATATATTTTATGTTTTTCATCCAAATAAATGATCAAGGGGCAATGCTCCCTGGAGAGGAAAGGAACCTAGAGGAAAACTTAACAAGAAATGGATCTATCATCTTTCTGTAAATTCTCTCTCTCTCTCTTTCTCTCTCTCTCTCTCTCACACACACACACACAATGTATAGACATAGCTACTTTTTTTTTTTTTTTTAAAGCAATTTCATTTCTTGGCTGTGAAATTTTTCTAATGATTTTCCATCTGATAAAGAGGATCAAAGATGAAAAGTAATGTGCATGGAAAATATTTGGGTCTTTTCTTTTCTTTCTTTGTTATTTATTTTTTATTGAAGCATATGTTGTTGTTGTGAAGTGCCATTGAGTCAGTTCCAACCCATAGCTACCCTGTATAGTAGGGTTTCCAAGGAGCAGCTGGAGAACTTGAACTGCCAACCTTGCAGTTCAAACAACTTTGCAGTCTGGCGCATTAACCCACAGCGCCACACCAGGACTCCACTGAAGCATATAGGATGCTTTATTTTGAGTTATGCGATAGTTTACATGGGAGAACATATCAATTCCTGGCTATGGTTATAATCCCCTCCATGTATCATCCACCAACCACAGGGTATACCATGCAAGCCTGCTCCCAGTCATCAGCACAAAAGAACCTCTCCCTCTCTGGGTCCAAAGTCCCCAAACGCTCCATCTCTCCACGTCGTCCTCTCTGCCTCCATCTCTGGCATCACTGCTTCTCTGGGTAGGGTTCCGTTCTCCACTCTTCTCTCCTAATAGTCTCAGAGACCTCCGCCCCTAGACTGCAAAGTTAATCCCATCCCTCCCTTTGCTACAAAACGTGGACCTTTACATTTCCAGCCCTTAGAATCAGTCCTGATAACAATTATTCACCATTGTATCACAAGAGACCTAGCTGCAACTCCTTTCCTTGGCCCCGCTGAGACAGATTGGATACTACTCAGTGGAGATTTTACCTTGTTCCACGCCCTCTGGATCTAGGTTCCCTCTTGAAAGCTGGTAAGCCAGTCACTTCTTGCCTCTGTAGCCCCTCCATTCTGGGTAGCCAATGTCCAAGTTGCCCTTCCCTGTCCTCTCCATGTGTGGAGGGATGGAATGAATGATTCTTGCTATGAAGATTTGTTCCCTCTTTTGAGCTACTGCGTCCATAGGTGCAGGTCAAGTTCATCAAATTGTATTAGATTATTCTTTTTTCCCTCTTCTTTCTTCTTCTGTTTGAGCTCTGATCATCCAGCCATTGAAGCCAGGTCAAGTGGGTATTATCTGCAAGTGTGGGTGTACTTATGCATGTGCCCTCTCTTCTTATCATCTGGACGCTTCACTCTCCACTCTAGTCCTCTGTGGCTATGTCACTGACTCTAGGCCCAAGAGTCCCCAGGTCTTGCCACACTGCTGGCCAGCCAGGTCTCCAGCCAGGTTCACAGGAGTCTTATCAGGTTTACAGAAGTCTATTGTACATTGTAGGTCTTAACTCACAGCATCATTGCTGTTTTTCCCTCACTTCCCCTTATTGGTGACAAATGTGGTCACCAATCAGAGCGTGTCTTCCCATTGGGTCTTGGTCTTGGAAGCGGGTTTGCACTGAGGGGACCCGACCACTTGCCTTGATGTCTCCTGGGAGAGCCACTTGTTGGTTTTTGTAGTAATCAGTTGATCTGCCTGTATTGTTTTGTATTTTTCCTGTCAGTTCTTCTTTCAAGAAGTATCTTCAGTTCTTCTGGCCACTCCAGGCTGGTCTGCTTGTCCTTTCAAGTGGAAATTTACCCTCAGAAGATTCTGGATGTTGTTCAGGATTCCACCTATGGTCTTGTGTATTGCAGAGCCTCCACAGGAAGCCTCCTTCACTGGGCATGTTGTAGCCCCATTTTTGGTATTCCAATCAGTTATTGGCAGAAGACAGACTTACAAGCTTTCTATGGTGATATTTCTGCCTATTCCTTTCTCTCCCCGTCCAGTGTCTATTTTATAGTGATATGCCAGGGAAACCAAGATTCAAAAGACAGCCAAGTATCTTTACATTGTTTCCCCCCTTTTCCCCATTCCAACCATGTCTCAATCTCTGTATCCCGGAGCCCTGTTGTTCCAGGGTTGTGGATATATCATTATTTGCTTCTGTCCCACTTCAACTTCACATTCATCCTATCGTATTACATTTCATTGCAAAGATTACAATTCCCCTCCATGCATCATCAAATAAACAAAGGATACACCCCACATGCCTGCCCCACTGGCTGTCAGCAAACAGTTCCTCTTGCTCCCTGAGTCCCGTGTCCCCAGCCACTCCATTTGTCCATGCCAACATCTCTGTCTCCATGCCTGGCTTCACTGTCTTTCTGGGTAGGGTCACACTTTCCTCTCTTCAAGCTTGATGGTCCCAGGGACCTCTGCTCCTGGGCTGCAAAATCAATCAATTTCCTTTTGTTGAGAAAAAAAAAATCTGCCTCTACATGCCCGACCCTCACAATTAGTCCTGGCATCAGGTATTCACTGTTGTACCACAAGAGTCTTATCCCCATTTCCTTTCGTCAGCCCAGTCCCAACAGATTG
>NW_006408534.1:15120873-15131053 GCF_000296735.1 Chrysochloris asiatica | reverse complement strand
CTGGAGAAGGATATCATGTTTGGTAAGGTGGAGGGTCAGAGAAAATGAGGAAGACACCCAGGGAGAAGGACTGGCAAAGTGTCAGCATCAAGCGTGGCACTGGTGCAAGCGTGGCAATGATAGTGAGGATGGCCCAGGACCAGGCAATGTTTCATTCCGTTATGCATAGGGTCACTATGAATCAGTACCAATTTGATGGCACCAAACAACAACAACAACAACAGAGGGATTCATATGAATTTATAAGAAAAATATTAAGATTTCAATTAAATAATGGACAAATGGAAAATACAACTTAAAAACAAGAAGTACATAAAAATATTTTGTGTATGGTTAAGCAAATAAATCAGTATAAAAATGAGAGACTATTTTTCCTTCTAAAAATAATGATTTTTTTTTTTTAAATGGGGGATAATCCCTAAAGCTAGACTGGGTTTTGACATAGAACCATTATTTATGTAGTCCAGGATAATGCAGTCAAGTTCAGTTTGAACCTGAAGGTTGGTGGTTCAAACTGGCTATGTGTACCTCGGAAACCCTTTATAGGGTCACTATGAGTGGGAACCAACATGAAGACATTTAACAAAAAAGACTGGAAGTATAAACTCAAGCAAAATTTGCATAAAGCAATTTGGTAAAATGTATATCAAAGACCTTAAAAAAATGTTCTTTTTATCCAGCAAGATGACAGAGTGGGTAGCTGCACTGAGTTGACCCTCTGCAATAAAGACACAGGAGACAGAGTGAAACTGATACAGATGGTGATCTTGGGATCAATTCACAGAGAGGTGACCTCAGTGTCAACTGGTAGAAGAAGTAGAACAGGAGCTGTAAGAGAGAAGAAAAACAGGTAAAGTATAGGCTGGATGGAGCTGCAAAGCCATCTTGAGCTTTGCAAGTGGCTGTTGATCCAGCAACCTGTCAGCACAGGACACGGTAGCAGGCTGGTAACAAAGGGTGCTGATCTCCCTTGTTTCTGCAAGGAAACATAGCTGAAGGTGTGGCCAGTCCCTGCCTGTAATGGTTAGGATTCTCTGTCAACTTGACTACATTAGGATTTCCAGAGGTTTAGTGACCTGGACTCTGCAATTGTAAGCCATTGCCTTGATAATATATTTCATTGGTTTTGCTTCTCTAGAGAACCTGGCCTACAACAACACTGTCCTTGCCAAGCCAACATCCAATGAAATCCTCTCCTGCACAGTCTCTGTTTTGCATGGGGTTGGGTGCTGGCCACAGCATCCCTGATTCTGGAGGGGCTACATAAACAGTGAACAGAAAACCATGCTCACATTTCCAGTCTCTACCACATCTACCAGGAGACAGGTGGTGAGTGCCTGAGGACACATCAATGTATAATTATCAATTAAATATAGAAAGCCAGAAAATTAACACTAAGACCTCAGAAATAGATAATGCACAGAAATGGCAAAGAAGTAGAATTGAATCATGGAAAGCTGAGTTACTGAGCTAAAAGGAAAGTCTCTCAAAATTCATCTGCTAAAGGAACAATCAGAAAAAAGAACAAAAATAATTCAAGACAGTCTAAAACTTATCAAGAGGAATAACTTACAGGTGATTGGAATTCTAGAACCAGAAGAGAAAAAAGTAAAAAGCATAGGGAGTATTGTTCAAGAGTTGTTAGAAGAAATCTTCCCTAACATCAAGAAAGAAGTTGTTGTTGTTAAGTACCATGGAGCTGGTTCCGACTCATAGTGACCTTGCACAGGGTTTCCGAGGCTGTACATCTTTATGGGAGCAGAATGTCTCATCTTTCTCCCGTGGAACCGCTGGTAGTTTCAAATTGCCAACCTTGAGGTCAGTAGCCTGATTCGTAACCACTACACTACCAGAGCTCCTTAGCCATTCAAAAAGTTGAATGAATTACAAACAGGATACACTTCAAAACAAAACAACTCAGAAAGTCAAATAAGCAGTTAACACTCAACATTGGTTCTGAGCCCAGTGTTTACGTTTTTTGTTGTTGTTTTTTAAATCAGCAATCTGACTGATAAATCAGTCATTAAATAGATGTAGTATATTAAGCACAAGGAGCCTTAGAAGGGTAGTGGATTAAGAGCTGGGCTGCTGACTATAAAGTCAGCAGTTCAGATCTACTGACTTGATTTTCCACGGCAGATGAGATAAGGCTTTTCAATTCCATAAAGAGTTACAGCCTTGGAAACCAACTCAACGATACACAACCAGCACCACCAACAGTATATTAAGTTGAGCTGAGGAACCTATAAAATTTAAAAATTAAGATTAGATTTTAAAGTCATTCTAGCAAATTATTTCTTGAAGGGAAAAATTCATTGTAGTCTTATCTTGTTTTCCTTGGGAAAGTCTAGAAATGGTTACGAACATGAGCTTTGGAGCTAGAAGATTTGTGTTCAGATAGACATTTATAATAAAACCAAACCAAACCCATCACCATCAAGTTGAATGACTGACTCATCGTGATCCCATGTGTTACAAAATAGAACTACTTCATAGGGTTTTCTTGACAATAATTTTTACAGTGCCATTGGGTGGGTTTCAACTGCCAATCTTAGGTTAGTAGTTAAGGGTAATAATGTGATAATGTACCCCCAAAATTGTCATTCTTCTGTAGGCCCTTTGACAGACCTCTTCTGTCTTAATTAAGTCATCTAGATATTCAGACACTGACCCCTACTGTAGGAGCCCTAGCTGCTAACCAAATGGTCACCAGTTTGAATCCAACCAGCTGTTTCAAAAGAGAAAAATGTGACTGTCTGCTTCCATAAAGATGACATGGTGGTGGTGGTTTAGGTTGTATGTCGCGGAGTCAGTTCTGACCCCTATCGATCCTGTATAGGGTTTCTGATGCTGTAAATCACAAAGGTTACATACAGCTTTGGAAACCCTATAGGACAGTTCTACTCAGGGTCTCTATGAATTGGAATCAGTGCAACAGGTTTGTTTTTGACCCATAGCTTATGATTTTGAAAATATTTGCTCATTAACTTACTCATTTCTCCCTTAAACCTCTTTTTCAACCATAGATGTTAAAGTCACAGTCCTGAAATTCTCTTCTACCTTAATAGGTATCTTTTAATCATGCACTAGGGGACTTTTAGCAGATTTTTTTTTTGGGGGGGGAGGTATGTTTATTATTGTCTTGTGAAAGGGAAAAAGACTTTATTGTTCTCTAATGCTTTAATTTGGAGTCCTGGTGTAGTGCTGTGTGACAAATCACTGGGCAGCAAGGTGGATTTGAACCACAAGGTCAGCGGTTCAAACTCACCAGCCGCTCCTCGAAAACCATATACATGGGCGTTATGAGTCGGCAATGACTCAGCAGCACTTAACAACAACAACAAACGCTTTAATTTACCTTTTTTTTTTTTGCACACCTCACAATAAAGTTTTACACATGAGGTACTTGTTCATTTTAGTTAAAAAAATTCAATCTCGTATTTTTTTTTTTTTATAACCAGCTATTTCCCCTTCAGAGTCCTGGTGTGGCACTGTGGGCTAATGTGACAGGCTGCAAAACCGTCTGAACTGCAAGGTCGGTGGTTCAAGCTCACCAACTGCTCCTCGGAAACCCTATGCAGGGTCGCTATGAGTCGGAACTGACTCAATGGCACTTAACAACATTTCCCCTTCATTCCTCAATACCTGTGTTACTTTTGAAATTATTTTTCCTATTCACTTTGATCTTACTTTATTGGTCACTTACAATTTATTTGTTATTTGCAATTAATTGACAAAAAAATAGATTTTCTCAACTAAATTTTCTAGATTAGTAATCTATCTAAACATGTCTTAATCAATTTGCTAACATTAAAAAAGGCCTCTGTACATATACACATATCTGTTTATATTTCTAGCTATTTACAGTATCAAATATGGAGTCCTTAGGAAGCAAAACTTTCCCACAAACATATTCCTAGATAGTATTTTCACTACTGGACAATGTATAGAGACACCCAGAGGAACACAGGTATCTCTCTCTAGCTCTAGAATAAGACAGAATTGTTAAGTAAAGCAATAATTAGAAAATGTATTATCTAGTAGAACCACTTAATGTCACTGTATTGATAGTATATAATAACATACTTCATGTTAATACATTATATTTAATTTCATTATATTGAAACAGTCTATATAGTGAAATTGATTTATATGTAACTAAATCAATAGAAATGAACTATTTTAATTTCAAAATCTTTCTACTATTGATCTTAATCCCTCTCCTTCTTGTTAATTAAAGATTTACAGGGGAAGTTGTCACTATTTTATATAAGACTTCAACTCCTGTATTTCTAGAATTATGAGAAAAGATGGCAACTTCAATACTTCAACAACTGACTGCTAATGAAGAGGTCAATGAAATGTCTGATGCAATGTCCTTTCTTGACCTGTTATGTTATTACTGAAATCAGTTTTAAGAAAATAAACCAATACACTGCTACAGAAGACAGCTGCCTCTCATGAATTTTCAGCTAACTGGACAGGAAACAGATACATCGTATCTATTATAGTAACTCCCTGGGAAGTTCCAGGGGCTCTAACATTCTGCCAAAAATAAACACAATCAAAGTTAACTGAGTGTCTTAAATAGCAAAGACATAAAGGCAAGGAAAAGCTATCAAACCTTTACGCTCTCTGGTGAATGCTTCTTCTTTCTCTATGGATGTGGCATGTAACGCACTACACAGCTGGTGTCTCTAAGGAAACAGAACAATCACATGACAAAGATTCTTCTCTACAAGGTAGTTTAGCCCACAGAGCATTTTGCGAAAGAGCAGGTATAGGAAAACAACTCATGAGATGGCAAGCACACGTCTGCACTCCGTCAGCAAGTCCATAAAGCAATCAAGTGCAGCCAAGGACAGGAAGGCAGATGCAGCACAGAGTAGGTACCACTCCATAGAAGCTTAAGAATGAAACACACCCATATGCACTAGAAGCCAAGTCTTGCTACAATTAACCCATCAATTTCATTCTGATGGAATTCTAAAGGAGGCTTTAAGGGACATTCCTTCACCACCTCTCCAACGGTCTTTCTGAGTTGTTTACACCACTGGTTGATAAACGCTTCAGAAATAAAATAGCCTATAATATTTATTGTGTCTGCCAAACAATCTAGGTAGATAGTTTTTCAAAGGTAGGAGTACTAGTAAGGTTTGTTTTGTTTTGTTGAAGAGCAGTTAATGAGGATGTAAGCAGGATTTAAAAACAACAACAAAAAGATGGTCACCTACTCCTTTGATACACAGTTTCTTAATTCATAGAGACAGCTCAGCAGAGGGAAGCTGAATCAGAATACAGTGTGAGCTGCTGAAGAGACTTTTAGGGACAGAACTAGCTGTGCATTTACATGACAAGAATGACCAGACACTCAATCATTTGTGGCCTCTTATCTATTTCATCTCTTCTATCACTCAGTTCCATCTTTATCTCCATCATCACATTGCAGCCCAGACGTGGTTACTGTGACTTAAAAATTGAAATTGTTTTCTATTAGATTGCTGGTGTCCAGAGAACCTTTCTGTTGTTACCTATTTCCCACGGCTAAAATTACATCCCTAAGCACAGTTCTTTCATGTCACCATTCTGCCCCATCACTGATGTACTGCTAGTCTCCCATGTTAGGACAGATATCTTCCTGTGGACAGTCACTGCCCGGACACTACAGTCTCAATCTCCAAGTGCATCTAATTTTGACTACTTCCTTACCTTTCCTAAGTGTCCTGGGCAAATATGCTACACTGCCCAGATACAAGATAAGAACGTTTCTGCTATACTAAAACAAAATAAGGGTAAAAGGGATACAGAGATTTACACTACAATAGGGGTAGTCAATGAAATCCAGACTAATCTAAGTGCCTGGGAAATAATTCTGTCATTTGCTTAGAGAAATGAAGAGATAATGAAACTAAACCAACAAATCAGAGAGCTAAGTAGAAAGGATAAACACTTTGATAATATAAAAGTCTAAAGCATAAAATGAATGCACCAGGTTTACTGGTCTGATAGAGACTGGTGGGACCCCAGAGATTATAGCCCTTAGACATCCTTCAGGGCCAGAACTGAACTGATGAGGCACTGCAGGATAAAACACTGGACTGCAAGATAAGTTTGAACCGCTGCTGCTCAGAAACACTATGTTGTTGTTGTTGTGTGCCATGGAGTCAGTTCCAACTCATAGCGACCCTGTACAGGGTTTCCGAGGCTGTAACTCTTTACGGGAGCAGAAAGCCTCATCTTTCTCCCGCGGAACCGCTAGTAGTTTCGAACTGCAGACCTTGCGGTTCACAGCCCGATTCATAGCTACTACGCTACCAGAGCTCCTTCAGAAACACTATTCAGGGTTACTATGAGTCAGAACCTACTGGACGGCACTTAACAACGACAGGCCTATAAGATGAACAGTAACACCAGGGAGGTATGCGCTCCTTAGAACAATCAACCATAGAAGACCAGAGGGGAGCATTTGTGCAAGAATGCAAACTTTCACACAAATCACAATTTAAAAAGTGATTTAAAAAAAGACTTTATCAAAAAATTTTTTTAAAACAAGCTACCTGCTTGAGGTAGGGGAGGTGGGAGTGAATGAAATGAACACATGTGTTACAATGCTTGGTAGAAAATGAGAATTGATCGGTATGATATATCAGAAATATAAAGATCAAAAAGCATTCAAGGCTATAAACTCTAAGGCAGCCTAATGTGGGGAAGATGGAGTATGGTACAGACATGAAGGGCCATATGGACAACGCTGAGTAAAGTGAATATCAGGAAAAAAACACAAACTACAGAAGACCTGAGATGAAAGTGCCTGAACTTTATAATAAAAGTATAGCTAGAGAGAAATGTTACAGCAGAGAGTAAAAATAACTCAAAACTGAGAAAATTGGGTTCTAGATTCAATGCTGATCACTGAGTAGATTAAAGGACATATGGTGTCGCACTGTAGAATAAACACTGGACTGCTAACCACAGGTTGACTGTTCAAACCCACCAGCTAGCTGCTCCTCAGAAACCATACACAGGGGCTGCATGAGTCAAAACAGATTTGATGGCACTTAATAACAACAATAACAACATGTAACTTTGAGGGACCAGTCCCTGGAGAAGAAGGACGTCATGCCTGGTAAAGCATAGAGTCAGTGAAAAAGAGGAAGACCTTCAACGAGATGGATTCAACAAAGGACTCAAGCATAGCAGAGATTGTGAGGATGGCACAGCACTGGACAGTGTTTTGTTCTATTGTATACAGTGCCACTATGAGTTTGCAGCTCTAGTAGTATAGTGGTTACGAGTTGGGCTGCTAACCTCAGGGTCACCAGTTCAAAACTACTGGCCATTCTGTGGAAGAAAGATGAGGCTTTCTGCTCCCATAAAGATTTACAGCCTCAGAACCCTATAGAGGGGTCACTATGAGTCAGAATCGACTCTATGGCACACAACCATGAGTTGGAAATGAATGGACAAACACCTAACAACAACAACAACATATGACTCTGGAGACAATGAAACCCTCTGTGCCTCTGCTATTTGGCCTGTGAATGAGGAGGTTGTTTCTAGAGTAATGGTCTCACGTAGTGCTCCCTGGGTATCTAAAGAGTCTATGAAGAGAATACGTGGCGCAGACAAATAAGAATAGTTCCACTTCTATCTATTTCACAGTTGGGACTCCACATAAATAAATGATCCACTTCTGTTATTAAGTTTGAAAACACCTTTCCTGACTACATAATTCCCGCTATACTCTTTGTAGTATCTTATATATTTCATAGTGTTGTCATCATTACTGTTGAGTAGTGTCAGATTGGTTCCAACTCATTGTACTCATAATGTAATTAGTGTTTACTTCTTGAATGACGGTAAGAGCTTACCAAGAGTTGGTAAGCTTCATGAGAGCAGGGACTATAAGGTTCGTTCCATCTCTGTACTCACTGTTTTCACACTGTGTACCGGACACCATGAATGACACATAGTGGTGCTCAACAAATAATTATTTTAATAATGAATAAATTGCTTTCAAATCTGAAATTTTACATTTCTACCTGCCTTTCTCATTTACTTTATGTAACATTTTAGCTGAAATCTGAAAGGGTCAATTGGTAAAGAGCTCACCTGAACTGAATTGTAACTGAAATAGGTATCCAGACAGGAAGTCCACAAGAGGACAGCTAACAGACAGGCCACGTGGGATGCCTGTCTTGAGTGAGAGGAGTAATGATGACTAAATGATGTACCCAGGAGCATCCCTGAACACATGAAAGCACCAGGCTACTTACATGTACTAAATCCATCAGGCCAACTATGCCTGTTAAATCAGTCTTGGCATTTAATTTCTGGGCAGAAAGAATTTAAAAGCCCTAATACATTAGGGAGTTTGCCAGGGGGAAAAAGAACCACAAACCATTTCATTAAAATGTGTAAAGGCCACACAGAGACCTTTGGAGACAGTGCTATGACAGTGAATTATAAATGAGCTTCAGAAGTCATCGAGGGACTTCAGGCTCAAGTGGTGATGGAACACATGCTGAAAACTCACCCTCCTGTACCACGAAAAAGGATTTAGAAATAGAAAATTGAATTAATTCACGCATAACTACATTCAAACAACAAAGCAAATTCTTGAAGCCTTAAAAAAATAAGAGAAGTCTCCAAAAAATAAAGTAAATGAGAAGCCACAGTGGTGAGCAAGGGCTGCTACTGAGCTGCCAGGAGCTATGCACAAGGGCTTCAGGCTGCCCTCCAGGAAACGGGAAAGAACTTAAACCCAAGGAAATGGAGAAAACAGAGCAATAAGAAGGTCTTTAATATAATATATTAAATATCCAGAGGCATGTAAAGGATAGATTAACAAACATAACATATTCTGAAAAAGAACCAATTAAGAGATTTTGTTGTTAAGTGCCTTTGAATCAATTTCGACTCATAGTGACCCTGTATAGGGTTTCCAAAGACTGACTGATGAATTTGAATTGCCGACCTTGTGGGTCACACCAACCTTATGGTCTAGTGCTTTATCCTACAGTGCCACATTAAAAAAATCCTTATTATTGAGATTAAAAAACTCCACAGATGAACTGAACTATAAGACTGGATACAGCTAAAAAGTAATGATTCACAGAACATTAAAAGGAAAGTTACAAAACAAGATATTAGATTCAGAAGTTTTCAGCTCTGTGCATGAGAATTCCAGAAAGAGACACTTAAAAAAGAATGTTGTTGTTAGAATGCTGTTGAATCAGTTCTGACTCAGAGAGACCCGGCATAAGGTTACCAAGGAGCTAATGCTTGGTATTATATATAGAAAAATCTAAAAACCCACAAAAAACTTTTAGAGCTAATAAATAAGTTCAGTAAAGCTTCAGGATACATGATCAATATATAAAAATCAGATCAAAATAAATGCAAACACCTAAGTAAATGGAAAGACATTCTTTTATGTTTATGGATGTTGTTGTTGTTGTTAAGTGCCATCGAGTCAGTTCCGACCCATAGCGACCCTGTACAGGGTTTCCAAGGCTATAAATCTTTATGGGAGCAGAAAGCCTCATCTTCCTCCTGCGGAACAGCTGGTAGTTTTGAACTGTTGACCTTGCGGTTCACAGCCCGATTCGTAACCACTACGCTACCAGAGCTGTTTATGGATAGGAAGACATAATACTGTTATAAGGCCAGTAGCATCCAAAGTGATCTATAGATTCAACCCAATCCCAATCAGAATTCCAACAGCCTTTTTGTTTTTTGCAGAAAAGGAAAAGCTGATTCTCAAATTCATAAATTAAAGACTACTTTGGCACATTCAGAGAGAATGAAAATATTTAACTTCCCATGGATACAGAAACAAAAGAGGCTTCTGTTTTATCACATATATAGATGTCATCCAATTGGCTCTGGAAAGTGTGAAATCAAAGTTGCACAGCCCAAAGAGGTAGGTATATAGGCAATAACAGCAACAACAGAAAGGAGAAGTGCTGTAGCTGGTGCAAGAAGTCAGGGCCAAAGAACAAACAAGATGGCGGATCGGGTGGACGTATAGCAGAGAGCTCCGCCAACAACAACACAGAATACCCGACCAAGCAGGCTCAGGGGATGGTCCCAGAATTCTGAATCACATATAAAGGAATACTTAGAAGGGTGGAAGGTTCACAGCTGGGGGAATTTGTGGCAGAAGCAAGAAATCTAT
>NW_006408534.1:15057667-15117808 GCF_000296735.1 Chrysochloris asiatica | reverse complement strand
AAAAAAAAAAAAAAGAAGTCAGGGCCAAAACTGGAACCAAGGATTTAAGAACGCTTATGATCAAGGACATGGAAATGACAACAGTGCCTATGGTGGTGCAGAAACCTATAGTGGCTATGGTGGATGTGCTTATACTGCATGTAATTGTGGGAACTGTGGATATGGACAAGGATATGCAGACCACAGGGGCCAAGAGAGTATGTATGGTAAGGCATCTCGGGGGTGGTGGGGTGGGGGTGGGGTGGTGGTGGCAATCACCAAACAATTACCAGCCAAACTAAAGGAGGATGTTAGAGAAAACAGGAGGAGATGTTAAAGTAACCTATCTATGCAGGATGACATTGCAGATTGGTCTTCTATTGATTGAAGAGGACTATTTTGTAAAAGACTTTAGTATACAAGACACAATTGTGTCCAACCGTACATATAGGGGCCAATTCGTTTTGTGTTTGCTTTGTCCTTTGCTACCTGCGTTTTGACGTGATGTGGATTTGTGTTTATACAAATTTTATTTGTGTGATTTCATGTTAAACCTCAAATAAATGCTTCCATATGTGATTGGGGGCGGAGGGGAGTTTGTAAACAGTGATCCAAAGCAAAACCATTGGTCTTCATTCACTTGGAGCAAAAAAGGAAGGAGAGACATGAAGAGAAGGAGGATATGGATATGTGGCTTATTGTCTCTCTGAACAACTGCCTCCTTTGCCATGAAACCAGAACTGGATAGTGCCTGCTTACCATTACTGTACATATTGATCAAGGATGATATAATGGTATTCTGATTAAAAAGGAAGAAATGCAGAACTGAATTTCAAATTCTCAAAGATTCCAGACTTTCTGAAGCCATGAACCTCTGAAACTATTACCCTGAGAGAATCTTTAAACCTTAAATCAAAAATATTCCCTGAAGTCTTTTTAAAACCAAACAATAGTTTAACTTAACTAGTAAAAAAATGTCTGTCTTGAGCATTATGCTCTTTAAAAATTATGTATATGGGACCAAAGGGACTGCCTTAGGGAGCAGTGAGTTGATGTTAACAGGGGAGGAGCAACTCAGAAAAGGAGGATGAAAATGGCTGCACAACTTAAAGAAGGCAATCAGTGTCACTGAAGTGTACATGTAGAAACTGTTGAATTGGTGTATGGTTTTCTGTATAGAGGCTCAACAACAACAAAAGTAAATAAGCTTTTGTACATCAAAGGACATTATCAAGAAAGTGAAAAGACAACCTAGAAATGGGAGAAAATGATTGGAAATCATAAGTGAAATAAGGATTTAATATCTAGACTATATAAATAATGACGACTCAACAAAAAAACAAAAAATTCAATCTGAAAATAGTCAAAGACTGTGAGTATGTATTTCTCTAAAGGTACACAGATGGCCAATAAGTCCATGAAAAGATGCTCCAATGGGTGACCCTGTCACTGCTGTGAGCTCCACTTGATACACATCCCACTTCATACTGTTTGAGTGTCCAAAGTAGACGGAAGTAGAGCTGACAATGACATCTTACTGCTCCTCTACAATAGGTCTTTGCTGTCACTATTTTTCCTTTGTCATCATATAAAGGTTGGAGAAACTGACAAATAGATGTGCTCACAGGAAGCAGAATGCTACAATAGACAACTGAAAATGACCTAAGTGATGTATTAGAAGGGGCTAAGATATTTTTCATTTTAAAGAATACTTTTTCATTGGTAACTTAACTCCAGTGTACCAACATTAAAAAGACATTTGATGTAATTCATTTAGAACCCTAACCAAAAAAAAAATCAACTGTTGTCCACTCAATTCCACTCAAGAGATCATATACAACAACACAGCAGATCTGCCCCATGAGGTTTCTGAGGATATAAATCCTTATGGAAGCCAACTGTCTTTCTCCAGCAGAGTGACTGGTGGGTTGAACTGTGGACCTTTTGGTTAGCAGCCAAATGCTTTGACAATTACATCACAAGAGCTCCTTTTGTAGAACTCTAAAGGTTTATATAGTCAAATTACACTTTAAAGATCCTATCTAGGAACGATTGTATTTGAAGTTGCTTCCCTACTTTTATATATGTTGCTGTTGTTAAACGGCACCAAGTGGGTTCAGGCTCTTGGCAACACTGTATAGGGTTTCCGAGGAGCAGCTGGTGAGTTTGAAGTGCCCCCACCTTGTGGTTTGTTGCCATTCTTACATCTCCTGCTGTAATCTATTTTTTCTCTCCTGCCACTGGTTATTACAACAAAAATTTAGAAATATAGCTTTACTTCACTTTCATATTTCATGACTCAATTTCATTCAAACTCTTTAAATACATCTTTGACATCAATGTCTTCGTCAACAGTAAAGGTTCTCTGAGTCATCACACACCTCTCCTGAGTACATCATCTTTTCTTTTATCCAAATGATTTAGAAACCATTATTCTGTATCTAATGCTCTCAGTGGAAATTTTACCCCAAGCCTTTCCCAAATCATTAGACCAGCTGATCTTTATATCTACAATCACTTAATGCATTTTCTTTATGAACATTTTAATTGTGGTTTAGATGACAGTTTACATAGCAAATGAGCTCGCCAATTAATTAATTATTCATACACAAATTGTTCTGTGACATTGGTTGCAATTCCTGCCATGTGTCAGCACTCCCTAGTCATTTCCTCCTGTGGTCCCCCTTTCGATTCATCTGGTTTCCTTGCTCCTATATACCTTCTCATGTTTGGTTTGGAGCAAATGTTGCCCTTTTGGTCTTGCCTACTTGATTGTTCTATGGAGCACATTCTTCACAGGTGTCACTGTTTATTTCATGTGTGTTGTGTCATGTTAGGTGTTCCCACTCATAGCGACCCTACACACAAAACAGAACAAAACACTGCCCAATCTTGTACCATCCTTACATCTGTTACTGCACTGTGTCAACCCATCTTGTTGGGGGCTTCCTCTTTTTCAATGACCCTCCACTTTTCCAAACATGATATCACTCTCCAGAGATTAGCCTAACCTGATAACACAGCCAAAGTCTAAGTGACAAAGTCTTGCCATCATCGCCTCTCTGAGGCATTCTGGCTGTACTTCTTCCCACACAGATTTATTTGTTCTTCTGGAAGCCCATGGTACTCTTAACATTCTTCACCAACACCATAATTCAAAGGCACTGATTCTTTTATGGTCTTCCTCATTCATTGTCCAACTTTCAGTGGCATACATTGTTGTTAATTGCCATCAACTTGATTCTGACTCATAGCGACCCTGTATAGGGTTTCCGATGAGAGGCTGGCGAGTCTGAACCACCAATCTTTAGGTTGAAACAGACTTTTTGGTTGAGTGTAGATGGATCACACCAGGACTCTTCACAGACAATGAAAATACCATTGCTTGGGTCAGGTGCACCTCAGTCCTCAAATTGCTATCTCTGCTTGTAAACACTTTAAAAAAGGTCTCTTGCAGCAGATTTGCCTAATGCATTGTTTGAGTTCCTGACTGCTATTTCCATGAGCAATGATTGTGGATCCAAGCAAAATGAAGTCTTTGACGACTTCAATCTTTTATCGATTTATCATGATGTTATTTATTAGTCTGTGAGGATTTTCATATTCTTTATATTGAGATGCAATCCATACTGAAAGACTATAGTATTTGATCTTCATCAACAGGTATTTCTATTTTCTTTGCTTGCAGCAAGCAAGATATTATCTGCATATGGCAGTTTGTTTATGAATCTTCCTCCAATCCTAATGCCACATTCTTCCTCATATAATCCGTCTGAATTACTTACTCATACAAATTTAAGAAGAATGGTGAAAGGATACAAACCTGGCACACACTTTTCCTGATTTTAAACCATTCAGTATCTCCTTGTTCTGTTTTGACGACTGCTTCTTGGTCTATGTACAGGTTTCTCATGAGCAAAATTAAGTGTTCCGGAATACCCATTTTTTTGCAATGTTATCCATAGTTTGTTATGATCCACACAGTCAAATGCCTTTGCACAGTCAAGAAAGCACAATTAAGCATCTTTCTGATATTCTCTGCTTTTAGCCATAATCTCTCTGACATCAGCAATGATATTCCTAGTTCCATATTTTCTTTTGAATCCGGCTTGAATTTCTGGCAGCTTGTTTTCAATGTATTGTAGCAACCATTTTTTAATTATCTTCAGCAAAATATTACTTGCAAGTGATACTAATGATAATCGTTAGATCATCTCTGCATGATATGACCCAACCTTCTGTTGGGTCACTTTTCTTTGGGCACAAACATGGATCTTTTTCAATCGGTTGGCCAGGTAGCTAGTTGTCTTCCACTTTTCTTGACATAGATGAGTGAGCCGCCTCCAGTTCTGCATCAATTTGTTGAAATATTTCTATTTGTAATCTGTCAATTTCTGGAGTCTTGCTTTTTGCCAATTACTTCAGTGCAGCTTGGACTTCTTCCATACTATCAGTTCTTGATTGTATACATGCTAACTCTTGAAATGACTGAACATTCCACCAATTCTACTTTGCTAAGTGACTATGTATTCCTTCTTTCTTCTTTGGATGTTTCCAGGGTCATTCAATATTTGTCCAAAGAATCCTTCAATACAGCAACTGCTTAATTTTTTCTTCAGCTCTTTTAGCTTGCCAAGCATGTTCTTCCCTTTTGGTTTTCTAACCCCAGGTCTTGGCACATTTCATTACAATATTTTACTTTGTCTTCTCAAGCTTTCCTTTGGCATTTTCAGATCAGTTGCTGTTTTTTGTTTTTTTTTTTTTCATTTTTGTTTTTTTTTTTTATTTCCCATGTATTCAAGGATATATCCAATTTTGGCTCTGTGGACCTGTTTGAATTTTCTTCAGTCTCAGACTGAACTTGCTATGAGCGATTGATGGTATGTTCCACAGTTGGCCCCTGGCCTTGCTTTGGCTGGTGATATTGAACTTCTCTATCACCTCTGTCCACAGGTATACTCAATTTGATTCCTGTGAAATCCATCAGGTGAGGTTGACGTGTATTATCACCATTTAACTTGTTGAGAAAAGATATTTGCAATGAATAATTTGCTGGTCTTGCAAAATTCTATTATGAGATTTCCAGCATCACATCTATCACCAAGGCTGTATCTTCCAGCTACAGATCCTTCCTCTTTGTTTCTAACTTTTTCATTCCAATCACCAGTAGTTATCAATGCATCTTGACTGCATGTTTGATCTATTTCAGTATGAAGAAGTTGGCAGAAGTCTTCAATTTCATCATCACTGACTTTAATAATTGATGCATAAATATGAATAGTGGCATTAATCAGTCTTTCCTGTAGGTATATGAATATTATCCCATCACAGACAGTATTATACTTCAAGATAGATCTTCAAATTATGTTTTTGATGATGAATGTAATGCCATTCCTCTTCAGTTTGATGATACCAGAATAATAAAACTATGATTGTGGAACTCAAAATGGCCAATACCAGTCCATTTCAGCTCACTAATGCCTAGGGCATCATCTTTATGTATTCCATTTAATTTTTGATAACTTCAAATTTTCCCAGATTCATACTTTGTACATTTCACATTCTAAATATTAATAAATGTTTGCATTTGCTTTTTCTCGTTTTTAATTGTGCCCCATAAGCAAATGAAGGTTCTGAAAGTTTTTCTCCATTCACATCACTATTGTCAACTTTGAGAAAGCAGTTCTTCCCCAGTCGTATTTTGAGTGCCTTCCAAGCTGAAATGTTCATCTTCTAGCACTATATCAGACAATGTTCTGCTATTCTTCATTAAGGTTTTCAGAGGCATTTTCAATGCTTCCATTCAGAAGTGGTCTGGCTCTACTTCTTCCTCGTCTGTCCTGGTCTGGAAGCTCCACTGACACCTGTCCACCATGCATCACCTGCTGGTATTTATAATACAGGTGACAGAGCTTTCAGCATCACAGCAACACGTAAAGTACTTCAATAGGAGAAACTGACAGACCAATGGTGGCTATCTCCATTTAGACACCCAAAATCACTCAACATGTCCAAAATGCAACTTTCATCCTACCCCAACTTATTCTACTGATAATTCTCATCTCCATCATTCAAGTTGTTCAAACTAAATTGACTTCTTTCTCTCATACTGCAAACCCAATCTGTCAGATGGTACAGATTCGTACAGGCTTTGTGAGAGCTTTAGGTTAGTATTTGTTGTTACTATTTTTTAATTGTTTAAAAATAATAGTATTTTTATAATTACAAAAGAAATGATTTAATATATATATATACAGTTAAAACAATTCAGGAAAGGAGGGTAAGAAAGGGAGCACAACTCAAAGAATGTAATCAATGTGACTGAACTGTACAGGGAGAAATTGTTCAACTGGCATATGTTCTGCTATGTTAAGAAAAATGTATTAACTGACTATAGATTCCAAAGCCAGCTGGGCTAACTAATGTTATGGGAAAGGTTTGAAGTAAAATTTCCATTGGAAGCATTAGATACAAAATAATTGTTCTAAATGCATTTGGATAGAAGCTGATATACTCATGAGAGTTATGTGATGACTCAGAAAACATTTAGTGCTGACGAAGACACTGATGTTAAAGATGCAGTGAAAGAATGGGCAAACTTGCATCATGAAATATAACAGTGAAGTAAAGCTCTCATTTCTAAATTTTCATGAATTTGAGTGGCAGGAATGAAAATGGAGATGGTAAACAATAAATATGCCAGAAAGTAAAAATAAAAACAACTCATGCCAATATAATGAGAATCTACTTAATAGACTATAGAACAGAATCTTCAAGGAAAAGATCATTTCATTAACATTTTTCTCAAACGGGAAAAGTCTAGTTCAATTTAAAATACTAAATTGGAAAATTATTTGCTGATTTACTCATGAACATGGATCTAAAAGCCTCAAATAATCCACACTAGCAATTGCTAAATTAAAGAGAGAGAAAAAAAAAAAAAAGACCACGTAGAGTTAACCCCAAAATTGCTTGATCAGAAAGGTGATCAGCACTGCAAAGTCTCCAGGGGCCATTGGTCCCTACAGGTAACATGGCATGTGGATGTATGGGCAAACCTGGAGCATGCAGGATCGAGGGCTCCAAATTGGGGTCATAACAAGGTCAGAACCTGAGCAGGCCTTGTGGCTCATCAGGCCAACTGCATTGAACACTCCAGGAAACTGGTCAGGAAAAAGGGCGGTCCACAGAACTCAGAAAACCACAGAGTCATGCTTGACAGGCTCCTGACTATGGGCCCTGGGGACTTTGCCCCCATTCTGGGCTACCTTGCTCAGGCGCCCAATCTGTTTGTTGCCAGAATTCTCCCTCCGGAAGTGGTCTAATACTGATACTTTTTACTTATTTACTTACTGAATATTGGAAATTGTCAAAAATGAAATGGAACACACAAACATTGATATCCTAGGCACTAGCGAGCTGAAATGGACTGGTATTGGCCATCTCAAATCTGACAATCACGTGGTTTACTATGCCAGGAATGACCAATTGAAGAGGAATGGCATCACATTCATCATCAAAAAGAACTTATCAAGATCTAGCTTGATGTACAACAGTGTCTATGATAGGATAATACCATAACATATGCCTACAGGGAAGACCAGTTAACACCACTCTTACTCAAATTTATGCACCAGCCATTAAAGGCAGTGACAATGAAATTAAAGAATTCTACCTTCTTTTTCAAGGAGCTCTGGTAGCGTAGTGGTTACGAATCGGGCTGTGAACTGCAAGGTCAGCGGTTCGAAACTATCAGCTGCTCGGCGGGAGAATGATGAGGCTTTCTACTCCCGTAAAGATTTACACCCTCAGAAACCCTGTACAGGGTCGCTATGGGTCGGAACCGACTCGACAGCACTTAACAACAACAACAACCTACTTCTTCAGTCTGCAATTGATCAAACATGCAAACAAGATATATTGATAATTACTGGTGACTGGAATGCAAAGCTTGGAAACAAAGAGTTGGAAAATATGGGCTTGGTGATAAAAATGATGCTAGAGATCACAGGATAGAATTTTGCAAGACCAATGACTTCTTCATTGCAAAACCCTTTTTTAAACATAAAAGACAACTTTACACATGGACCTCACCAGATGGAAAACACAGAAATCAAACTGACATCTGTACGAAGAGATCATGCAAAGGCTCCATATCACCAGTCTAAATAAGGCCAAGAGAAGACTGTGGAACAGATCAATTGTTCATATGCAAGCAAGTACAGGATGAAACTGAAGAAAATTAAAACAAGTCCATAAGGGCCAAAATAGGACCTTGAACATATCCCACCTGAATTTAGAGATCATCTGAAGAACAGATTTGATGCATGAGACACTAAAGACTAAAGACAAGAAGAGTTGTATGATGACATCATACAGGAAGAAAGCAAAAGGTCATTGAGAAGCAAGATAGGAGTAAAAGACCAAAATGGATGTCAGAAGACACTTCGAAACTTCTCTCCAGCATAGAGATGCAAAAGCAAATGGAAGGAATGAGGAGGTAAAAGAGCTAAAAAGAAAATTACAAGAGGTAGCTTGAGAAGACAAAGTCAAATATTATAATGAAATGTGCAAAGACCTGGAGTTAGAAAACCAAAAGGGAAAAACATGCTCAGCATTTCTCAAGCTGTGAGAACTGAACAAAAACGTCAAGCCTCGACTTGAAATATTGAAGGCTTCTATGGGCAAAATATGGAATGATGTAGAAAGCATGATTGAATGTGCTTTATTGACTACACAAAGGCTTTTGATTTTGTGGATCATGATAAGCTATTGATAGCATTGTGGAGAATGAGTATTCAGGAATACTTAATTGTGCTCATGAGGAAGATGTACATAGACCAAGAGGCAGTTGTTCGAACAGAACAAGGGAACAACAAAAGAGAGGTATGCATCAGGGTTGTACTCTTTCACCATACTTATTCAATTTGTATGCTGAGCAAATAATCCAAGAAGCTGGACTATATGAAAAAAAACATGGGATCAGGATTGGAGGCAGACTCATTAACAATCTGTGATATGCAGATAATACAACCTTGCTTGCTGATGAAGATCAAAGACCACAGTCTTAAGTATGGGTTGCACCTCAATGTAAAGAAAACAAAAATCCTCACCACTGAACCAATAAATAGCATCAAGATAAATGGAGAAAATATTGAAGTTGTCAAAGACTTCATTTTGCTCGGATCAACCATCAACACTCATGGAAGCAGCAGTAAAGAAATTAAAGAATGTATTGCAAATCTGCTGCATACAACATCTTTAAAGTGTTCAAGAGTAAATACGTCATACTGAGACTAAGGTGTGCCTAACTCTAGCCATGGTATTCTCAGTAACCTCATGTGCATGTAAAAGTTAGACAGTGAATAAGGAAGATCATGAAAGAACTGATGCATCTGAGTTATGGGGCTAGATGAGAATATTAAAAGTACCATGGGCTGCCAAAAGAACAAATCTGTGTTGGAAGATAGAGCCAGAATGCAACTTGGAAGTCAGGATGGCCAGACTTCATCTACCATACTTCAGATATTTTATAAGGAGGGACCAAACATGAAGAATATCATTGGGGGTCTTCCTCTTTTTCTCCAACCTTCCACTTTGTTGTTGTTGTTGTTAAGTGCCATTCATGTTTGGTAAAGTGGAAGGTTGGAGAAAAAGAGGAAGACCCCCAATAAGATGGATTGGCACAGTGGCAGCAGCAATGGGCTCAAACATAGGAACGACTTTGAGGTTGGCACAGGACCTGGCAATGTTCTGTTCTGTTGTGTGTAGGGTCACTATGAGTTAGTGCCGACTCAATGGCACCTAATAACAACAATAGCTTTATTGAAATTAATTCACATACCATAAATTTTTTACAAATAAAAGGGGGAAAATCCCAAAATAACTCATATTCAGAAATTAAAAACATGTGCATCTCAGTAGATGTGTATCACAAAATTGATAGTAATTAGGAAAACAGTCTTTAAACCAGATAAAATGCAACCACAAAAAGACTATATGTTGTTGTTGCTGTTGTTAGGTGCCATCGAGTTGGTACCGACTCCATAGCGACCTTATGCACAGCAGAACGAAACACTGCCTGATCCTGGGCCAGCCTCACTACTGTTGCCATGCTTCAGTCCATCGATGCTGCCACTTGGCCAATCCATCTCGTTGGGGGTCTCCCTCTTTTTCTCTGACCCTCCACCTTACCAAATATAGGAAATACATATAATGATGAAATAAAAGTATTCCATTTAACATCAGAAATATGATAATGACTTCTGATATCACCCTTTTCCTTTATATTGTACTGGAGATTCTGAATGCCTGTCCAGTCATCAATGTCCTCATATATGTGCTGGTTGTCTGAATTAATCTTCTGGTGTTGCCCTCAAAGTAAGTCCATACTTAACTGATTTAAATGTGTTTCAAAACTGTTTGAAGACTTTATACTTGTAGGACAATATAGCTGAATACAATATCCCCAAATATTATCTGAATATCTTTCTGGCATGTTACTAATGTCTTTTGGAATTACATGTTATAATTACTATAAATAGTATCAAATGGCTTTAAATCAAAGCACACATAAAACAAGACAATGTATTAACCAGTTGATTACATTGTTGCAACCAGAAGCTCACAGGATCTTCACCCTATAGTTCCTTTCCAAGTAATGGATTGGCGTCATTGTTAAGTGCTGTCAACTCAATTCTGACTCACAGCAAGCCTGTACTGGCTTTCTGAGTACTGGCTGGTAGATTTGAACTGCTGACTTTGTGGCTCGTAGTCCAGTGCCTATCTTATAGAGCCACCCCAGGAGTCTAAGTAGTGGATTGCTGCTGTTGTTGTCAAGTGTCTTCCAGTCGGTTCTGACTCATAGCGACCCTATATAGGGTTTCCGAGGAGCATCTGGTGAGTTTGAACTGCCGACCTTGCAGTTCAAAGCGACCTTGCATTCCAGCGCATTAACCTACAGTGGCAAACATTGGCAATGTATATTAAAATGCCCAATCAACTTTACAACACAGTTTTATAAATGAAGTAGTAATGACTATGATCAAGTTGGTTGAGATACCAAGACATTTACAGTCCAGCACAGTAACCCGCAGCACCACACCAGGACTCCAAAGTAATGGATTGTTGTTGTTAAGTGCTGTCAAATCGATGTCAACCCATAGCAACCCTATACAGTGTTTCTGAGGAGCAGCTGATGAGCTTGAACTGCCGATCTTGCAGTTCAAACGGTTTTGCAGTCTGGTGCCTTAACCCACAGCGCCACACCAGGACTCCAAAGTAATGGGTTAGTATTTGTTAATTTCGTGTCTGCAGTTGCTTTATAGAACACTGCAGTGGATAGCTTTTTATATTATGGTATTTCCTTTCGTCCTCTCAGTACCTAATCTGGCTTAAAAACCAAAACTAAACCCACTGCCATTTATTGATTCTGATTCCCAGTGGCATTACTGAACAGAGTCCAGCAGTCCCACAGGGTTTCCAAGGCTATACATTTTTATGAAGCAGACAGCCATATCTCTCCCATGGAGGATCTGGTTAGTAAGGGATTCTATTGACTGACCACACTGGGCTTCTCAGTCATATCTCAGGCCTTGGTTACCCAGGGTACCAGCTCTTGCCTTCTGAGGTGATATGCTCACTTTTAGAAGAATTATTTGCTGGTGGTGTCTGAGATCAGCTACTTTGGGATCCTTATGGGCATTTTTCGCTGACCCTGTGGACTGGCAGCATTGTTTACAGAACTTCCCTCTCAGGAGCGGGGTCTCGCATCCTGGGGCTGAACAGCTGCTGTCGTTCTTGTGATCTGCCACCACCACAACCCCTAGGCACTCCCATTCTTTCCTAACACACTGACTGATTCTGACTAGTATTTGGAGTCTACAACTTTTGTTTCCAAATTTTATAGGAAATGTGGTTTTCCTCTCCCCATTTCTATAGGGAATCCAGGAGGAAAAGTGGGAAGACTCAGAACTAAAAGTTGCTACATTGTTTCTATAGGAACCATAAGAGTTTGATAGTTTTTTCCTCATCTTTCTTCATTTCATGTTAACTGAAGTTTAGTTCATATTTAGTAAAATACAGAGATCCTAAGCATACACTAAGGAGCTCTGGTAGAGTAGTGGTTATGAACTGGGCTTCAAACCTCAGAGTCAGCAGTTCAAAACGACCAGCTATTCCGTGAGAGAAAGATGAGGCTTTCTGCTCCCAGTTATGTGCCGTGGAGTCGGTTCTAACTCATAGTGACTTGTACAGGGTTTCCGAGGCTGCAAATCTTTACAGGAGCAGAAAGCCTCATCTTTCCCCAAGGAATGGCTGGTAGTTTCAGACTGCTGATTGTGAGGTTCACAGCCCGGTTCATAACCACTACGCTACCAGAGCTCCTTATCACCAAGCATACACTACGGAGAATTTTTGACCATTAAATATAACAGAGTGACCCACAACCTCTTAAGATACAGAACATTTCCATTATCCAGAAAGTCCTTGTGACCTTACCCAGTCAATCCCCAACCTCTACTCCTCCAACAAGAAACCACTATTTTGATTTCTCATACTGTAGATTAGTTTTGCCTGTACTAAAACGTCATATAAAAGGAATCTTTCTACATGAGGGATATTCAAAAAGTTCATGGAGAAATGGAATTAAAAGATAAGGGGATTTTTTCCATGAACTTTTTGAAGTCCCTTGTATATACTCTTCTGTATCTGACTTCTTCCACTCAGCATCTTCTCTGCACACATTCCTGCCATTGCAGATATCAGTAATCAACTCCTTACTGCTGAGCAGTTTGCAAATAAATGGATATTCCATAACTTACTTATTAACTCATTTTCTTACTGATGAACATTTGGGTTAGTTCCAGTTTTTTGCTGCTTATTTTTATACAAGCCTTTTTGCGTACATGTGCACATATTTTCATTTCTCTAGGGTAAATACTTAAAAGTAGAATTTCTAAGTCATGAGGTAGGAATATGCTGACTTTCATGAGATCTGCCAGACTGATTTTAAAGTGGCCATACCATTTGCTTTCCTATTAGCATTATATAAGAGTTCCAGATGTTCCAAATCCTACCCACCTACTACAGCCCTGATCTTGCTGCTTCAAACTTTTTTGTTCCCTAAACTTAGTAAATCTTTAAAAGAAACATGATTTGAGTCTCTTAAGGATGGCAAAACTTTTGTTTTGTCATGGTGTAAATCGAAGTGTGCAGAATTCTTCAGGGAGAGGTTAGAGAAATGGAAACACCACTTCAGACGTGTGCAGGCCTAAATTGAGGAACAACAGCTTTACATTTTGATATGTGTGTATAACTCCTCCCAGAAAATCTCGCTAGGTGTTACTAATGAGTGCTATTATTGCTAGTGCAATAATAAATTCTAACAATGTATATATATATATATATATATATGTGCAATGAATGTATTTACTAGTGTAACAACTGCTGTTGAGTTTTACTTGTGTGTGTGTATGCATGCTTCCAATTAGCACATATGAATTATTCATTCTTCAATAAACATTGTTTTCTATATGGAAATTAATTCAGAAAACGTGTAGTTAAATAGTCAACCCCTGAAATTCATTTGGAAAGTAAGTTTATAATGGATCGCAACGTCCAAGATCACTTCAGGCATAATCCATGTCTCCAAGAGATGTACTTCATGTTCCTGTTTAATAGTAGATTTAATATAAACTAGGACAAAACTGGACTCCTGGTGTAATGGACTGCTAACCACACGGCCGGCAGTTCAAATCCACCAGTTGTTCCTCGGAAACCCTATACAGGGTTGCTATGAGTCAGAACTGACTCGACAGCACTTACCAACTGTAAAAGTAAACCAACAAAATTCTAATTTATTTCAAATTTGTCACTCTAAGTGACAACTTGGAATTTTTCATTGTGATTGAATTTAAATCATTGGGAAGTGTAAAGTATAATATTTTTGTTTTGTTAAGGTCAAATGTTAGCTGATGCATAAAATATTTTATGGGCCGTAAATATGTTTGAAATGGAAAACTGTTCTTTACAAATAAATAGCAATCAAGAAAATAAAATATAACTGTGCAATTTAGGAATTAGCTGAACTGTATCTATCTATTGAAGAGATTTTAGTTTTATTTACATTAACTTACTATTTATTGGGAAGTTATTTACATAAAACATTATATCAAAGTGGTAATTTAAGGATCAAAGTTCAATGTGCTATTGTATACCATCAAGTTAATTCTGTCTCATAGGACCCAGCAGAGATGCCTTATAGACTTCCCAAGTCTGTAATCTTCAGCTTCTGAGCTTGAATCACAGACTTTGCAGTTCAAATCGACCTTGTAGTCAAGTGCATTAACCCACAGCACGACACCAGGACTCCAAGAACATGAAACCATTAGGTAGATATAAAAATTATTGATGAAATAGAGATGCTGTCACTCTTTATGTGTGGTATTTTTACTTGCATGATTCTTTATACAAAATTCAGTAAGAATTTTTACTGTTCAAATTTCTTTACTGTCCATTATTGTTTCATTTCATGGTATTACTGAAAACAATTTTGACATTTAGAGGAGAGGGCTGTTTAAGATGATCCACTCTGGGTGTCAAATATGATATTTAATTTATGAACATGGTAAGCATCTTTTTATTTATTTGTTGTTGTTTAGTACTGTCAAGCCAGTTTTGATTCATAGCGACCCTGTATAGGGTGCCTAAGGAGTGCCTGGTGGGTTTGAACCGCTAACCTTGTGGTTAGTATTCTAGGGTTTATCTTACAGCACCACACAGAATACCCTTCATTTATTTGTTGTTGTTGGTAAGTACCGTCAAGTCAGTTTGGACTCATAGCAACTCTGTATGGGGTTTCTGAGGAGCAGTTGGGTCTGAACCGCAGACCTTGTGGTTCAAACTGACCTGTGATCCAGTGCTTTATCCTACAGCATCACACCAGGCCTCCTTTAGTTCTTCTTAAGTATCTTCATAGTTTCTACATTATTTTTAGCAATGTCTACTCCTTACTCATCAATACAGTTAGGTTCCAACAACCAGGTTGTTATGAAAATTGGTATTATGCAAACATGGAAGATAACTAACTACATCATTATGTAACTGCCAATTTCCATCATTAAATAACTGCCAAACCACTGAGAATCATGGCCTAACCAAGATGACAAACAACATTCACCATCATAACCAGCATTAATCCTCCCTTGCACCTCGGCATTTGTTATCACCAGGTGTACATTGTTAATGTACCAACTACACAGATAATAGATTTTGCTACTGTTGTTAAGTGTCAGCTAACAAGATAGTTGATACGTTAAGATGAATAAGTAGGTGTATTTATCACTGTTATGTTTCCATGAGACTCCTGGTATGGCATTGTAGGATCAGCACCGGATTGCAAACCACAGGTCGGCAGTTCAAACCCACGAACTGCTCCTCGGAAACCCTATACAGGCTCACTATGAGTCGGAATCAACTTGACGACACTTAACAACAATGTTTCTATATGATGTTGCAAACAGTATTGATTTTTAAATTTTTATAGGTTGCTAGTGGCACTGTAAGATCAGCACTGGACTGCGAACCACAAAGTTGGCAGTTCAAACCCACCAGCTGCTCCTTGGAAATCCTATACAGAGTGGCTATGAGTTGGAACTGACTCAATGGCATTTAACAGTAACAGTATATACAAGAAAAAATATAGCTACAGAATTATAGAAACCTTTATTAGATATAAATATCAAAATGTGAAGTTAGGTCTATATACTCCTGAAGATGGTGTTTCCGTCTCTCTAACTGTTCCTTGAAAAATTCTGTGCTTTTTCATTTATACCATGTTAAAACAATAGTTAGGCATCATTAAGGGACTCAAATTGTGTTTCTTTTAAAAGTTTTCTGAGTTTGGGGAACAAAATGAAGTTTGAAGGGTCAAAATCTGAGCTGTAGCAGGGTGAATCGGATAAGGACGACCATAGAAGAATTGATGCATTTGAGTTATGGTGTTAGAGGAGAATATTGAAAGTACCATGGGCTGCCAAAAGAACAAACCAATCTATGCTGGAAGACGCACAGCCAGAGTGCTTCTTAGAAGCCAGGGTGGCCAGACTTCATCCTTCATACTTTGGACATATGCTCAGGAGGGCCTAGTTCCCAGAGAAGGATATTATATTTGGTAAAGTGGAATGTCAGAGAAAGAGGAAGACCCCCAGTAAGACGGATTGGCACAGTGGCAGCAGCAATGGGCTCAAGCGTAACAAAGAATGTTAGGTTGGGGCACGGCAGGGCAGTGTTTCATTTTGTTTTGCATAAGGTCACTATGAGTCGGAACCAACTCAATGGCACCTAACGACAACATAATTTAAATGGTATGTAAATTATACCTCAAAATAGCTATTACAGAAAATTTAGGAGTGGTGTTTTGGGCCCTACTATATTTAGAGTTTAAAGTGGAGTGCTTTAGTGGTAAACAGAGTGAGAAAAATCCCAAGGGGAGGGTGATACTCAGTCAGTCGACCAGAGTTGTAACCACTTGTGAATATGTTAATTACCCTCTGAGGATTAAACCTTGATGTTTCTAAGCTTTTGCTATTCAGTGATGCCGGTTTTCCTTACTGCACCATCATCAATCATGCCATTTGTCCATCATGTGACCATTCTTCTGTAACACGTCCAGAGGTGCCATACGCATACAGTCAGTGCATGTACCTCCTTCTGCTCACCCAGCCAGCGTTCAGGCAAAAACCTTATCCTATTTCTGGGACTATCTTGCAAGATGCCTGATCCTTGGTATTGGTGCTCTCTCTGCTCCATCTTTCCTTTTGGAGAAGTATACCTCCAGTGCCAGAAAGAAACTATAATCTTTGCAATCAAAAGAGAATGATTATCTGGGAACATCAGTCTGAAATGCAGTCATAAGGACAACAGCCAGACCAGGACCTAGTGAAGCTCAAGGATCCAAGAGAACCTTGTATCAGCTGCTAGGGTTTCAAAATCATCACAGCAAAATGCAAGATGCAATTTGTTATCAGATGAGCTGTGATCTTAGAGTTAAAGTACAACCATTATCTGTCAGATACAGCTCAAGTGTTAGAATCTTCCAGATAAGCTACAGCTCAACTAAGCTGTTCAAATGCCACCTTTTTTTTTTTTTTTAATAAAAATTGTATTTAGTTAGAAGCATTCAGAAGGTCAATGAAACAGCTGCAACTTTTTTTTGTTGTTTGCAATTACAAAGTGATATTCAGTTAACAGAACAATTATTTAGTATAAGCTGCATCAGACAACTGAAGATGAAAAAACAAGAAACAAAAACAAAAAACTACCACCCCCATATATAACTAATTTGTGCTGTGCACCAACAAGAACCTGCTTTAAATTTCCATGCCAATTTACAACCTCATACTGTAGCAGGCAAGGTTAGTGGCTACTGAAAATACCACCAGGACAGGGCTAGCTCAAGACACATTTGGTAGTGTGTTAACTATACAAAAAAGGACACTGTACAGTTTAAAAACAAACCTTACACAGCCTTATATTTCTTTTCTTTTTTTTCTTTAAAAGGACTGAGTTGTCCCATGTAAACTATCATATAATTCACAATAAAACTTAAAAAAAAAAAAAAAAAAGGACTGAGTTGTGTACAGGGGGGTTAAATGCTATATAGACAACAAAACAAAACAAAACACTGTGCTTAAACCAACTTATTCATCATCATCATCCTCTTTGTCTTCCTCCTACTCTTACTTCTTCTGCTTGCTTTTCTCAGCCTTGACAACTCCCTTTTTGGCTGCATCAGGCTTTCCTTTAGCTCACTAGGCAGTGATGTATCTTTTTTGTACTTCTCCTTCAGTTTAGCAGCCTTCTACTCATAAGGCTGTTTGTCATCCACAGAGGTATTATTCCACACCTCTCCCTGTTTCTTTGCAACATCAGCAATAAATAGGCCGGGATGCTCGCCTTTGATTTTGGGGCGATACACCGAATAAAACAAGAAGGATGACAAAGGAGGCTTTTTGGGTTCATTAAGATCCTTGAACTTGGTTCTGACTCATAGCAACCCTATATAGGGTTTCCAAGGCTGTGAATCCTTACAGGAGCAGAAAGCCTCATCTTTCTCCCATGGAACAGCTGGTATTTACTAACTGCTGACCTTGAGGTTAGCAGCCTGACTAGTAAGCACACTACCAGAGCTCCTTTACCCTATAGTAAAGGAGAGTAAACAGCAGCTTATCTTTTTCCAAAGGTCAAATTATATATACCACAAAATTTAGGTATCTGATGGACCACTGGTGAGTTGATTATGCCATCAGGACTAGGTTTTCAAAATTATTACAGTAAAATGCAAGCTACAACATCAGATATGCTGATGTTAATATTAATCTGTAAGAAAAAGCCAAAACATGATCGTTATCTGTCAGAGAAAGCTCAAAATTATAATTTTCAAATTAGGTTCATCCTCAGGAGACCAAAATAGGTGAACAAACCTGACAGTCCTATCAATTGACCAGAGCATCAGACTCATCCAGTGTTCTAAGACAAAAATATCAAATACTATATTGTCAATTTACTCAACTACAAGTCTATCTTTAGGCCCTACTCACAAAACACATGCAGTAAGTACTTGTGGAAGTCAATGATTCCAACACAGAGCAATGATCAGTATTATATTCTATAGCATTGCACAATTTGGGGATGCAAAAAAGCCAGTAAAACCAAATTTGGCTCTTTAAAACAAATGTTGCAAACAAAGGGCATTTTAGTTTGGAACAGGACAAGTAGCCAAATGCACCTCTGTCACAAAAGCCATGTCAAACTCCAGACTCCATCCATCGTTTAAAAAAAAAAAAGTCACAAAAATGAGCTTTAATAACTAAAGAAGTCAGACATGTTCTTTCATATCATTAATACACTGTCTTATATTTTTTCAGGTCTGGAAAACTTCTATTTATGAATAAGAAAAAAGCAGGCAAATTTATCCTGCTATTGTAAAAAGTTCACAAATGCTGACATCACCAGATTTGTCAACATAAATTTGTATAAAGTTTTTTTTTTTTTCTTTCAAAGTTTAGTATAACATAAAAACAAAAAAGAGGACACATTTTTTTAGATCAACTCCAAGTGATGTATGTATAGATTCTAAGTCAGTACAAACTAGGACAACTAAAAATCATATTAAAGTACTGCTACAGGGACCTAAGACTCCTGGTGTGCGCTGTAGGATCAGCACTGGACTGCAAACCACAAACTGGCAGTTCAAACCCATCAGCTCCTCATTGAAAACCCTATACAAGGTCGCTAAGGGTACCATGGACTGCCAGAAGAACACACAAATCTAAGTTTTTTTATTCTTCTAAGCCAGAGTGCTCCTTAGAAGCCAGGATGGCCAGACTTCGTCTCTCATACTTTGGACATATGACCAGGAAGGACTAGTCCCTGGAGAAAGATATCATGCTCAGTAAAGAGGAGGGTCAGTAAAAAAGAGGAAGACTCCCCAGTGATATGGATTGGCACAGTGGCAGCAGCATTGGGCTCAAGCAAAACAAAGATTGTTAGGTCGGTGCAGGACAGGGCAGTGTTTCATTCTGTTTTGCATACGGTCACTATTAAGACCGAACCCCTCGATGGCACCTAACAACAACATAATTTAAATACTACGTTAATTATGTTTTGATACAAGGTCTGAATAAAACAGGTTGGTTTATCTGTTGAAATATGCTATGTATTTGTATATGCTTTTATTGATAAATATTTGAGAAAAGAATGTCTGTTTTTCAATGATAATCTGGTTTTGAGGGAGCAGTTTCTTCCAAGTGCTTTATGAGAAATCACATTCACTGTTGGATGGAAAAATCAACCAGACAATCAAGACCAAAGAAGATGGTGAGCATTTCAAGAAATACCAAGAAGTACAAAGTGCCCTAAATTTTCAGTTTCTGTGAAATCTTCCTTAGAGCAGGAGTCAGCAAATATAATCAGACAGTAAATATTTTAAACTTTGAGGGTCATATAGTCAAAGTTATTACTATTCAGTTCTTCCACTATAGCCCCAAAGCAGTTACAGAGTTACAGTTACAGAGAAATGAGCATGTCAACCCTGCAACAAGAGTGCTCCACGAGTAGATACCTGGACAGATACACAGGCTAACTGGGTACGGGAGGGACAGTGGGAGTAAACCCACAGACACAAGAGTTTAACAGAGAATATCTGTACCTTTGCTGCAAACGCACATGTGAATGTGGTGGGGCATGCAAGGTGGCAAAATGACGAAAATTTCACAGGCATCACCAAATATCTCAAGGCAATGAGTTACTGGGCTTGGAGACTCAGGACCATAGTCTCAGGGGACACCAAGGTCAATTAGCATAATACGGTCCCTAAAGACAATGTTCTACATCCTACTTTGGTGAATAGCAACTGGGACATTAAAAGCTCATGAACAGCTATGACTCACTGGTGAAAAGTACTGGTGTCTCCATGTGCGGAAGAAAGAGTGATGAAAACTGAAGACACAATCAGTTAAAGTCTCCATGACTATGAGACCAAACAATCTAGATGGTGCCTAACTACCACTAACAACTGCTCTGAAAGGTATCACTTTGTTGTTGTTAATCAATTCTGACTCTGCAACTGGTATAAGGTTTCTGAGGAACAGATGGTGGGTTTGAACTGTCAACCTTGTGGTTCGAAGTCCAGAGGTGATCCTACAGTGCCACACCAGGAGTCCAAAGGATCACATTGTTGTTGTTGTTAGGTGCCATCGAGTTGGTACCGACCCACAACGAACTTATGCACAGTAGAACAAAACACTGCCCAATCCTGGGCCAACCTCACTACTGTTGGCACACTTGAATCCATTGATGTTGCCACTTGGCCAATCCATCTTGCTGGGGGTCTTCCTCATTTTCTCTGACCCTCCAACTTACCAAACATGATATCCTTCTCCAGCGACTGGTCCCTCCTGACAATATGTCCGAAGTATGAGAAATAAAGTTTGGCCATCTTGGCCTCTAAGGAGCACTTTGGCTGCACTTCTTCCAAAACAGATCTATTGGTTCTTTTGGCAGCCCATGGCACTTTCAATATTCTCCTCCAACATCATAACTCAAATTAGAAGGTCCCAAATGCAGCAGGAGAAAGTATGGAACAAAACAGAGATTTATTTAAAAAAAAAAAAAAAAATCAGGCTTACTGACCAGAAAGAGACTGGAGTTTGGAACCCAAGACTGTGGTCCTCAGCCACCCTTCAGGTCTAGAATGGAACTCACCCCATGATCCAATTTTCAGCCAAGCAGTCGATAGATATATAAAGTATACAACAACAATAGTAAGGCATGCTCACCATGGAATGGTCAACCATTCAAGATCAAAAGGGTAACGTTTACCTAAGGACAAAGTTCAAAAGGGTTGTGAAGGAGGCTACTTTTCAACCATTTCAAAGTGTAAAAGCTATTATAATCATGAGCCATACAAAAATAGACGGGATTTGGCCTGGTGGCTACAGTTTGCCAAACACCCTTTAAGAGAAAAGTTAAGTAAGTCACAGGTGTGATAGCGGAGCATCAGTCATGTTGTTTCTCACTGGAATTTAAAGAAAGATATACACTAAGTTAGAGTCCTGGTGTGGTGTTGTAGGATAAGCACTGGGCTGTTGTTAAACATAAAGTTGGTGGTTCAAACTCACCAGCTGCTCCTCAGGAACTCTATACAGTATCGTTATGAGCCAGAATTGAGTTGATGGCACACAACAGCATACACTAAGTCAGTATGAGTAAATTTTGTTTTCTTTCCAAGATAAAAACTAGAAATGTAACAGCATCTAACCACTAATTAAAGAAATCAGGTTGAAAGACGAAGTGATTAGAAAATTATCTTGTTTTTCAGAGTAGAAGAGTAGGTTTCCACGCTTATGTAATAGCAAAGTGCTTAAATTAAGATAGTAGAAGGGCTATTTGAGACTAGAATTTTTATATAAAAATGTTTGAACCAAAAGAAACAATTTCTTTCAGAACCATACAAACAAGAAAAATTATTAGAATGCTGATGAATGAATTAGTTTTGTTTTAAATACAAGTCTCGAGATTCATTTGAAAGACCTTGTTTACTCAATATTACAACTCACCAGAACAGGAGCACAAACAACCAAGGAAATATGCCTGACATCTAGTGGAGACTTTAGAAAACTGTAGGTGCATGAGCTATATTATTTTTTCAAGGGAAAAGTAAATGAAAGGGGGAGGGGTGGTGTTTATAAAAATCACATGTGCTGGACTGCAAAGTCGGTTTGAACTGCAAGGTCGGGGGTTCAAGCTCATCAGCCTCTCCTTAGAAACCCTATACAGGATCACTATGTGTTAGAACCAACTCAATGGTACTTAACAGCTACTCATTTAGAGTTCTGGTATGGTGCTATAGGATAAGCACTGGATGGCTAACCACAATGTCAGCAGTTAAAACTCAGCAGCTGCCCCTTGGAAACCCTATACTGAGTTGCTATGAGTTGGAATGAACTAGATGGCACTTAACAACCACCACCGCCATTCATTTAAATTCATTCAACATTTTTAAGACCACAATGCACCAGGTACTATTTAGATGGAGGCCTGGTATGGTGCTGCAGGATAATATGCACTGGACCACAAGGTCAGCTTGAACTGCTAAGATCGGTGGTTCAAACTCACCAGCTGCTCCTTGGAAATGCTACACAGGGTTGCTAGGAGTCAGACCAGACTCAACAGCACTTAACAGCAACAAGTAAAAAATTACTATTGCATGATCACCCAGAAGCATTTTGGAAGAAAGGGTTGATGACTGATCTACTTCTGAAAAATCAGCCATGAAAACTCTATGGAGCACAGTTCTACTCTGACACACATGGGTTGCCATGAGGTGGAATTGATTCAACAGCAACTGGTTTGGTTTGTCATTATGAGGAAAAGACCTTAAACGCTCAGATGGCATTTATTTATAGCATCTTACGCGCTTAGGGACATTTTCACATACATTATCCTTAAACAATATTCTGAGGTCATTATGACTAGCTTTATCATTCCATTTTACAGAAAAACAGAGATATCTTCTACCATGTCCCACTGTTTCCCTTCTATTTTCTAATAAATCAAGTTATAGTAATCACTGTTCTTACTATATTCTGAACCATGTGCATCAAACAATGCTTCAACTTTGTTTTATAATCACACCTTCTTAATGTATCAGCATATTTAAAAACTAGGGTGCAATGAAGAGAAGGCTTGGTGTGCAGTCAGGAGCCCTAGACTCAAATCTAATCCTGCTTTATAACTGTGTGGTATCTATGAGGTCATTCAAATTCCCTAATACTATTTCCTGATTTTTTAAATAAAATAATGATACTTATATACAAGGTTACTGTGAGGATTAAAATAGATAATGCATATAAAAGAAGTGAGCAAAGGACTCACTACATATCCAGTACACTTGAATCTCAATTTTATAAGATTAATCATTCTCTCATCAACATTAACAATGAAACCCAATTATTTAACATGAAAACATACTTTATTTCATAGAGATTCTGCTCTGAATTCCTATTAAGGTTTCCATATTATTTCTGTACATGCAATGAGGGTAAAACAAAAGATTTTTATGTATTTACAAACCTATTCATTTCCCTTGCCACTATGTTAGATGGAATCCTCCTAATCTCTCACCTCTCCTATGGAAAGTACTTCCTAGCTGGTCTCTCTTCTTTCATCTTTGTCCTATTTTCACACAGTAGGCAGTGCTTTTGTTTAATGTGAATTTCAACAAGCACTTTCCACTTCAATTTAGGATAATATCCAAAATCATAAGAGGCAGCCCTTGCCTACCCCTGGAGCCTTTGGGTGGGTGCTCTCTGTGCTCTAGCCCTGCCTTCCCCCTTTGCATGAAGTGCTCCTCCCACTCTCCTTGACATGACCACCCTTTGTGATGCCGAGAATTACTTGATATGGTTCTTTTCTAATCACAGTCTTTTTAATTCCCACCAAATGCCTGGATGGGACTATGCAAATAGGCCATATGGAAATCTAATGAGGGGATTGGTCAGATTTCCATCCTGCTATGTTTAAAATATGTATTGCATTGCATTACACCTCAATGTATGGTATGGAATACACCTCAATGTAAAGAAAACAAAAATTCTCACCGCTGGACCAATATACAACATTTTTATCAACAGAGAAATGAATGAAGTTGTCAAGGACTTCATTCTTCTTAGATCAATGATCAACACTCATGGAAGCAGCAGTCAAGAAATCAAATGACATACTGCATTGGGCAAATCTGTTGCACAAGACCTTTTTCAAGTGTTTAAGAGTAAAGGAGTCAGCTTGAAGACTAAGGTGAGCCTGACACAAGTCATGGTGTTTTCAAAAACCTCATATGCATGCGAAAGCTGGACAGTGAATAAGGAAGACCGTAGAAGATTTGATGCTTTTGAGTTACGGTGTTGGAGAAGAATATTGTAAGTGCTATGGGCTGCCAAAAGAACCAACAGATCTGTGTTGGAAGACATGCAGCCAGAATGCTTCTTGGAGGCCAGGACGGCCCAATTTCATCTCTCATACTTCGGACATATTGTCAGGAGGGACCAGTCGCTGAAGAAGGATATCATGTTTGGTAAGGTGGAGGGTCAGAGAAAAAGAGGAAGTCCCCTGGCAAGATGGAGTGGCAAAGCGGCAGCATCAATGGGTTCAAGCTTGGCAACAACAGTGAGGTTGGTCCAGGATCAGGCAGTACTTCTTTTTGCTGTGCATAAGGTCTCTGTGAGTCAGTATCAACTCGATGGCACCTAACAACATTTAAAATGAGCCATCTCAGAAGTGGAAAGGGGAGATTTCAATACCTGCAAGAAAGAAGAGCATGGAGCTAAATTTGTCCTTTGAAGTTCCAGATCCTTATGTGCTGAACATTCATCAAGCTAGGAGACAGGCAGCTGTGATACCAGAGGAGTGGCAGGGAAGCGGCAGCAGCAGAACCAAGACTCAGAACATGAGACAGAGAGTTGGGCTTCCCAGCCCATGGAGGAGGAAAAGCTGAGTGACTATTGACAGGAGGCTCACTTTCAGAGTGGGGTATCCCAAGCACTTAATTGAGGGAGCTGGTTTTGCTGACCCACTGAGCCAGAACTTAGCACCTTCAGGCAGGAGGCTCACTTGGGAATTGAGTACCCTTTGGGCATTTATTGATAGCTCTAAAAGAGATTTGAAACACTGCCTGAGCAGGACAGAGGCCAAGGGGCCACATGGCTGAGAGGCCAACAAATTCCCTAATAAACCTCATAACTGTGGCTAATTGTTTGTGAGTTCTGTATGGCCACTGCAATACATACAGAACCTAGCAAAGGAGTAAAGAGTAAAGAGTGCTGTGAGAGGAACAGTTGGTGCCAGAAATGATTCAGAATGTTGGAGGATGGAGGCATGTCTGGCCTCCGCCTCACAGGAGAATCAACCTTAGGCTAATGTTGAGTTTGACAATCCTTCCCCTCTGTAAAGTCAGAGGGGTCAGACAACACCATCCTCACGTCCCTACTTAGCTTTTAGGCTTCAAGGTAAATGTTATTTTCAAAGAAGACTTTCTTAAGATAAAAAACAGGCTATATAATAAAGATATCTTGTTAGAGAATTACTTCACATATATAGGGCATACTTATTCAACCTGTATGCTGAGCAAATAATACGAGAAGCTGGGTTCTATGAAGAAAAACGTGGCGTCAGGATTGGAGGAAGACTAATTAACAAACTACGATATGCAGATGATTCAACCTTGCTTGCTGAGAGTGAAGAGGACTTGAAACATTTACTTATAAAGATCAAAGAGAACAGCCTTCGACATGGATTACATCTCAATGTCAAGAAAACAAAAATCCTCACCACTGGACCAATAAACAATATTCTTATCAATGGAGAAAAGATTGAAGTTGTCAAGGACTTCATTCTTCTTGGATTAACTATCAACACTCGCGGAAGCAGTAGTCAAGAGATCAGACGACATATTGCATTGGGCAAATCTGCAGCACAGGAACTTTTTAAAGTGTTGAAGAGCAGAGATGTCAGTTTGAGGACTAAGGTGTGCCTGACCCAAGCCATGGTGTTTTCAATAGCCTCATATGGATGCGAAAGCTGGCCAGTGAATAAGGAAGATCGTAGGAGAATTGATGCCTTTGAGTTGTGGTGTTGGAGGAGAATACTGAAAGTGCCATGGACTGCCAAAAGAACCAATAGATCTGTTTTGGAAGAGGTAAAGCCAGGGTGCTCCTTGGAGGCCAGGATGGCTAAGCTTCGTCTCTCATACTTTGGACATATTGTCAGGAGGGAACAGTTGCTAGAGAAGGATGTCATGCTGGGTAAGATGGAGGGTCAGAGAAAAAGAGGAAGACCCCCAGCGAGATGGATCGGCCAGGTGGCATCATTGATGGCATCAAGTGTGGCAGCGGTAGTGAGGTTGGCCCAGGATCGGATATTGTTTCGTTCTGCTGTGCATGGGGTCGCTATGAGTCGGTTCTGACTCGATGGCACCTGACAACAACAACATATGATTTCTATTATTTATCTGAGCTTAAAAATGAGTAATTTGGGGTTATAATGGTACAATAATTAAAATGGTCAGAAATCATAATGTTGTTGTTATTAAGTGCTGTTAAGTTGGTTCCAACTCATAGCAACACTGTATAGGGTTTCCAAGAAGCTGCTGCTAAGTTTGCACTGCTGACCTTGCGGTTCAAACGGACCTAATGGTTGAGTGCTTATCCTACAGCACCACACCAGGGCACGTTATGACACCTATCAAAAAATTCTCATGAACTTTGAAAAGGTCCAGGGCAAGATGGCAGAGCAAGCAGACACACTGAAACTGACTCTCCTCTAGTGAAAAAAATTATCCTGGAACCCTGAGCATCACAGACAGAGAAGGAGGACTGAGTGCCAACTGGAATCGGAAGTTGAACAGGAGCAGTGAGAGAGAAGGAAAACAGGCAGACTGTAAGCTGGTGTGATACGGCAAGGCCATCTTGAGTTTTTGCAAACTGTTGATACAGCAGCCTGCTAGAACAAGATGTGGACGGGAGTTGGTGGCAAGGGGGTGAAATTCTCCCTTGTTCACCTATCCTCCTGGTTATATGGTCAATCCCAACCATCATGCTGTCCCAACCAGCCCAGCAGCCAGTGGTACCCCCTCCTGGGCAGCCTCTGCTCTGACTAGGGTTGGGTGCCTGGCATAGTGCCTCTACTTCTGGAGGGACATGAACCCGCCCTAAACTGTGCTACACAAATAGGGAACAGAGAACTAACTGTATTCACACGTCTGCTCTCTACCACATGTACCAGGAGACAGGCAGTGAGTGCCTGAGAATACATCAATACACAATCATCAACAAAATATACACATGACACTACAATGTTTCTGAGAAAACAGATAATTGCAGCTTACACAAAGAAACAAGAGAGAGTGCCTAAAATGGGTGAACAAAATAAAGGGTCAGAAAATATAGTATCAAAAATGATATTGATCATTTACTTTGATCAGGAATTGAAAACAATGGTAATTAGGCAACTTCAACAGATTGAAAGATCAAGAATACTACAGATGAAATCAAGGAACACATAGATAAAACTAAAGAAAAAAAGCAGGAAACAATTTGGCAAAATAATTGGGAAAAGTGGGAACCACATAAAATCAGCAATTAAACAGCCAAAAGATAAGACTTCATAAGTAGGTAATACACTGAAAGGGCAAAGAAATAGAACTAAATCAATGGGAAGTCAAATTACTGAACTCGAAGAAAAGTACCTTAAAAATCATCTGCCAGAGAAACTATCAGAAAAAATAACAAAAAATCAAAAGAAATTAGAAGATTTATGGGTAACACTATGAAGAGGAGTAACTTATGTATCATAGGCATCCCAAAGGAGAAAGAGATAAGAAAAACCCATAGAGAATATAGTCCAACAGTTGTTAGAAGAAAACTTTCCTAATATCATGAAACATAAGAAGCTGAACGAATGCCAAACAGGCTAGATTCCAAAAGTTCAAGAAGTTGAACAAAATCCAAACAGGACAGACCTGAAAAGAAAATCACTAAGATACATTATAATCAAACTTTTCAAAACCAAAGACAAGAAAGAACCTTGAGAGCAGCCCCCCCCAAAAAAAAACAAAAACACACACACAAAAAGTTACTTAACAAAGGAGAACTAATAAAATTAAGCTCTGGTTTCTCAGCAGAAACCAGAGGCAAGAAGAAAATGGAATGACATATATGAAACTCTGAAAGAAAAAAATTGCCAACCTTTAGTCATATATATATATCCAGCAAAAGTGTCCAACAATCATGATGGCAAAATTAGTCATTTTAAGACAAACAGACCTTTAAAAAATTTATAAAAACCAGACCAACTTACAAAAATACTAAAGGGAGTTCTTTAAACAGAGAACCAACAACAGCAGACAACAACCTGAGACTAAAATACATGACGATATCACCTAGACTTAACACATTTTTGTTGCTGTTAAGGGCCATTGAGTTGGTTCTGACCCATAGTGACCCTGTATAGGGTTTCCAAGGAGCGGCTGGTGACCTTGAACCACCGACCTTGTGGTTCAAACTGACTTTGCAGTCCAGCGCATTAACCCACAGCACCATACCAGAACTCTTATATAAAAGTACGCAAAGTAAAACAGATCTACAGGAGGAAAAATAGAGAACTAGAAATACACAGTTGTAACAACAACAAAAGCCCATAAAGCAAATAAAGAGGGAATAATGTAGTTATAGAACTTCCAAATGAAGAGAGAATAAAATAAATTCAAGAAAAAAATAAAAAATATAAATAAGAATAAACCTAACTAGAGTGTTAAAAACTAGATCAAGCCTTACTCCAAGCCCTAGCCCAATCAACCCTTACCCATAACACTAAACCTTAGTCCTAACTATATAACCCTAACACTAAACAAAATCCTAGGCCTAGCCTAGACCTAGCCATAGTCCTAACCCTAACACTCACTCCTTATACCAACCCACAGTCAGTAAAAATATATATATATATATATTCTCATGAACTTTAAAGAAATCCTTAATAGTATTCAGAACAATATAATACCATAGGCACACAACTAAAGAACATTTAAATATTCTTTCAAATAAACCTCCCCGCAACCCCCAGACTTTAAAGAAGGCATTTGGCACAGGCACAAGTTACTTCTTTTAAAATAAAACAACTGAAATAACCGATGCCACAATACAATGCTGCCCACGTTACTGCAGTGGGCAGGAAGGTTTACTAACACTTCCCTCCGTCTGATATCAAGGCACCTGGAGTACTGCAGCTCCCGTATGGAGGCTCAGACATGTGCAACTTATGAGTACAGATGGCAACAGCGCTGGAAGGACGAAGCCATCACACTCACATAAAAGCAGAAAAGCTGCATCTGAAAAGCTGGCCATAAACAACGATTAGGAACACCCACTCTTCTCTAAGACAAAGGCGTGCATGACCCCAGTGTTGTCAAGACTGATTAACTACTGACAAGTGCAAACCCTGAGGTCCACCATGCATTTCTAAGTAGTCACACTTGATATGCATTAACTTGTTACTTTACAAATAAGGAAATGTTTATGAATCTTGTATAAATTTCTAGTACCCTCCTAATTGAAAGGGTCTCACAAACTGAATTCTTGACAGTGTACAAGCATGTAATTTTAAACATTAAATTAAATACCTTCCAGAATGAACTCCAAACCAAATGGTACGTGCATATATGAAAGACCCTTGGACGACAATGAAAACAGTTCAAAGTACACATAAGAGACAGTTACAAATTAGTTAACATAATGTCATTCATAAAAAGTGCCAAATTCACTGATTTTCACAACAACAAAACTAGCAGAGAAATAATGAAATGGGGGAAACTGGCTATTCTTTTGGAAAACAGAAACTTAAATTTCTATCTCATAGTTGATAACAACAACAACAAAAAAATAGGAAAGCAAATTAAAAAAAAAAAAAGACTTGTCTGATAAAAATAATTTTATAATCTTGAGGTGAGAACATTCATTTTAGACATGAAAGGAAGCCATAAAGCATAAAGCGAAAAATGAACAAATATGATCTTTAAAAACATTTTAGCAAGAAACATAAAACAAAGTTAAGTAATAATAATAAATTCAGATATTTTACAGCATGTTTGACTACAGGTGACTTACCTACTAACAGGGAGAAGAAAATGCATAACTAAGTAAGATAAAGGAAATAAATGAACTAGAAAGGACAACATGTCAGTGACCGGTTGCTCAATTCTACTCTTGGGTAAAACCCAAAAACTGAAAAGCAGGATTTCAAACAGATATTTGTACACGAGTGTTCACTGCAAATTTATTCACAATAACCAACAGGTAGAAACTACCTGAATCCATCAAGAGATGAGTGAATAAACAAAATATGGTCCATATACACAATGGAATATTATTCCAATAAAGAGAAATAAAGTTATGATACATACTATAACATGGATGATCCTTGAAACATTCAGCTGAGTGAAATACGTCAGACACAAAAAATGAAGTATCATTAAGATCCCGCTTATATCAAATATCTAGAATAAGCCAATGCATAAAGACAAAAGTTTACTAATGGGATGTACAGGGCAGGGGGAGTACTGCTTAAAGGGAGTTGAGTTTCTGTTTGGGGTGACAAGAAACTTGGCAGTGGATAGTGATGATGGCTGCACAACATAGTGAATGTAACTGTCACTTAACTGCACACTTTAAAATGGTTTAAAGCAGCAAGTGCTTTGTTATTAAAAGTGATGATGACAATAATCATGGCCTTATCTATATGAATATTTTGCTGACTGTAAGCATTCAAACTTAGGGCCTCTCTTTGTCTCTAAGTGCAAAGCAGCAATCTCTGTTTCCTGATTGTGTTAAGAAATGCACAGCAGTCCATTCCGGTCAATTTTCTCATCTTTTGAATTCGATCTATAACTATGTCCTACGGAACCCAACTGGTAATATTGTTCTTAATGAAACTGACTGCCTTACCTTCACTCAAATCTATCTGCAAATAAACAAAGTACTACATAAATACTACTTTGCAGCTTGTCCTGTATTTGAAAGGTCCTCAGTAATTATGCACTAAGTGAATATTTTTAAATCTCAGAAAATTGTAATCAATGTGCATTTCTGAATGCTTAATTTTGAAATTTTAGCTTGCTGTTAATATAGCTAAAACTGTTATGTTCTAATGCTAGTTACAGTCCATTAATAAATCAGATTCTGTAAGGAACTCTTTAAAAGGTAGCCAGACCATTCCAAGAATAATGATTTAGTTAAGTATGGAAGCAACTGGTAATCTGTATCTTTTGAGGCTTTCCAAGTGACTTTGATGACAGCCAAGTTTGGGAACCACGGGTATGTTATGTGGGGAATATAGAATAAATTTATGAAACAGTTGGAAGTTGAATGGTACTTTAAAAGTTATCTATGGTTCCACTTGAAAGGACAAGCAGACCAGCCTGGAATGGCTAGAAGAACAGAAGATACTTCTTGAAAGAAAGACAGACAGGAAAAACACAAAACAATAACGGCAGTCTGACTGATTACTACAAGAACAAGCAAGTTGCTTGCCCAGGAGACATCAAGGTCCCCTCAGGGCAAACCCCCTTCCAATACTAAAACTCAATGGGAATACATGAGCAGACACACACTCTGATTGGTGACCACGTTCGTTACCGATAAGGAAAAGTGAAGGAAAAAGATCAATGAAGCTACGAGCTAAAAACACTACAACATTCAGTATACTCCTGTGAACCAGGGTGGAGACCTGGATGGCCAGTAGGATGACAAGACCTACGGAATCTTGGGCCCAGAGTCAGTGACATAGCCAACAAGGACTAGAGTGGAGAGTGAAGCGTCCAGTTGGTTAAGAGGAGAGGCCATGTGCACAAGAACACCCACACTTGCAGATAATACCCACATGACCTGGCTTCAATGACTGGATGATCACAGCTCAACTAGAAGAAGAAAGAAGAGGAAAAAAAGAGTAATCTGATCCAATTTGATGAACTTGACCTACACCTATGGATGCAGTAGCTCAAAAGAGGGAACAAATCTTTACAGCAAGGATCATTCCCACCCCCTCCACACACAGAGTAGACAGGGATGGGCAACTTGGACACTGGCTACCCAAAACGGGGGGGCGACAAAGGCAAGTAACTGGCTTACAAGCTTTCAAGAAGGAGCATAGATCCAGAGGGCATGGAGGAAGGTAGATACCCCACTGAGTAGTATCCAATCTGTCTGGGCAGGGCTGATGAAAGGAGATGGGGATAGGTCTCTTGTGGTACAGAAGTGAATATTGTTATCAGGACTGACTGTGAGGATTGGAAATGTAAAGGTAGACATTTTGTAGCAAAAGAAAAGGAGTAATTGACTTTTCAGTCCAATGGGACCATCAAGGGAGAAGAGCAGAGTGCGGGACCCTACCCAGAGAAAGTGATGCCAGAGATGGAGGCAGAGACAAAACGTGGAGAGATGGAGTAGCTGGGGACTCTAGACCCAGAGAGGGAGTGGGGCTGAGTGCTGACGACTGGGGTCAGGCTTGCAGGGTATACCCTTTGGTTGGTGGATGATGCATGGAGGGGATTGTAACCATAACTATTCTGTAAGGAACTCTTTAAAAGGAAGCCAGACCTTGAAACGAACGATAGGATGAATGTAAAGCTAATGTTCTCCCATGTAAACTATAACATAATTCACAATAAAACATTAAGAAAAAAGTTATCATGACCAGGTATGCAAGGATGGTTCAATATCACAAGCATATATTGACAGAGAATTTCCAGGGATTCAAGCTAGATTCAGAAGAGGCTGTGGAACAAGGGATATCATTGCTGATGTCCGATGGATCTTGGCTGAAAGCAGAGAATATCAGAAAGATACTTACCTGTGCTTAATTGACTATGCAAAGGCTTTCAATTGTGTGGATCATGACAAGCTATGGACAGCATTGTGAAGTATGAGTATTCCTGAGCACTTTGATTGTGCTCATGAGGAATCTGTACCTGGACCAAGAGGCAGTTGTTCGAACAGAACAAGGGAACATTGAATGGTTTAAAATTAAGAAAGGTGTGCGACAGGGTTGTACTCTTTCACCATACTTATTCAACCTGTATGCTGAGCAAATAATTCGAGAAGCTGGGTTCTATGAAGAAAAACATGGCATCAGGATTGGAAGAAGATTCATTAACAACCTGCGATATGCAGATGATACAACCTTGCTTGCTCAAAGTGAAGAAGACTCAAAATATTTACTGATGAAGATCAAAGAGCACAGCTTTCAGTGTGAACTGCATCTCAATGTTAAGAAAACAAAAATCTTCACCACTGGATCACAAAACAACATTCTTATCAATGGAGAAAAGACTGAAGTTGTCAAGGACTTCATTCTTCTTAGATGAACTATTAACATTCATGGACGCAGCAGTCAAGAAATCAAACGACGTATTGCATTGGGCAAATCTTCTGCACAAGACATTGAAAAAGGTCTTTTCAACACTTGCAAAAATGTTGAAGAGCACAGATGTCAGCTTGAAGACTAAGGTGCACCTGACCCAAGTCATGGTATTTTCAATAACGTCATATGCATGCAAAAGCTGGACAATGAATAAGGAAGATCGTAGAAGAATTGATGCTTTTGAGTTATGGTGTTGAAGGAGAATATTGAAAGTGCCATGGGCAGCCAGAAAAACCAACAGATCTATGTTGTAAGAAGTACAGCCAGAGTGCTCCTTGGAGGGCAGGATGGCCAAACTTCATCTCTCATACTTCCGACATATTGTTAGAAGGGATCAGTCGCTAGAGAAGGATATCATGTTTGGTAGGGTGGAGGGTCAGAGAAAAAGAGGAAGCCCTCCAGTGAGATGGATTGGCAACGTGGCAGCATCAATGGGCTCAAGCGTGGCAACGATAGTGAGGTTGGCCCGGGATGGGGCAGTGTTTCGTTCTGCTGTGCATAAGGTCGCTATGAGTCAGTACCGACTTGATGGTACCTAACAACAACAACAACATATAAGCAACACAAAGGGTAAAAATCATATGCTCATACCAATTGATGCAGAAAAGACGTTTGATAAAATCCAACACTCATTCCTCATAAAAACACTCAACAAAACAGGAGTAGAAGGAAATTTTCTTAACATAAATAAGGGCATGTTGGAGTAATGGTGTGGTGCTGTAGGGCAAGCACTGGACTACAAACTACAAGGTTGGCAGTTCAAACCCATCAATTGTTGTTGTTAGGTGCCATCGAGTTGGTACCAACCCATAGCAACCTTATTATGCACAGCAGAACAAAACACTGCTCGATCCTGAGCCAACCTATCGTTGCCACACTTAAGTCCGTCAATGCTGCCACTTGACCAATGTATCTTGCTGGGGATCTTCTTCTTTTTCTCTGTACCTACACCTTACCAAACATGATATCCTTCTACAGTTTCCAGGATGGAAACTTCTTAAGTATTATCAAATACCTTAAAGCAATGAGTAGTTGAGCCTAGGGGCTCAGGACCATAGTCTCAGGGGACACTAAGGTCAACTGTCATGCCAATTTGATGCAGAACACAAAGACAATGTTCTACATACTACTTTGGTGAATAGCTTCTGGGATATTAAAAGCTCATGAGCAGTCATCTAAGGAGCAACTAATGGTCTCTCTATGTGTGGAAGCAAGAAGAGTGATGAGAATTGAAGATGCTTTGAATCAACTAGCATAATGGACTTATGGAACATATAAACATCAGTCTCCATGATTCTGACACCAAATTAGATGGGGCTCAGCTACTACTACCAACTGCTCTCAAAGGGATCACATTAGAAGGTCATGGATAGAGTGGGAGAAAATGTAGAACAAACCTCAAAACTATACAAAAAAATAACAGGTTTATTAGTCAGACGAGTCTGGAGGAGCCTGAGACTATGGCCCTTGACCACCCTTCAAGTCTGGAAGGGAGCTCACCGTTGTGGCCCATTTTCATCCAAGCAGTAGATAACTATATAGGGAGACAACAACACTACTAAGGTGTGCTCACCATGGAACTGTCAATCATTCAAAAAGTCAAAGGGCAACATTTACCTGAGGATAAAGTTGAGAAGGGATTGGAAGGTGGATGGAATGGAAATAGGAACCACAGGGGATAAACAGAGTAACTGTTGTTGTATGGAGGGCTTGCAATCATTGAGATGAAACCAAGCGTATGATTAGTTGAAAGTAAAATTAATGACCTCGTCTGTAAACCTTCACTCAACTCAAAATAAGAAGCTAAAAAAACCCAAAAGTAGGCTTTTTGAAGGTCCAGGAGACTGGACAGGTCCATGACAAAATTCATCAAGGAAAATAAGAAAATACACAAATATATGATGTAAGAAATACAATTTATATAATTATATCAACTGATTAATGTGAAATAATTATAAAGATAATATGAACTTTGTGCAATTAGCTTTGAAAGTTTATATAAAATTGACAAATTACTAAAATAAAAACTGCTCCAAAATGACTCAAAAATAAGTGAAAATAGTCCTAAAAAAAAATTTTTTTAATGGGATTATCAGTTAAAATTCTTCCCATAAAGAAAGTTTTAAGCACAGAAAGTTTCACCGTGGCGTCTTATCAAAACTAGAAGAACAAATAACTCCAGCCTTAATGGTCATAAACCCCTCCAAAGAATATAAAGAGGGAATGCTTCGTAAGTGTTTGAGGCTAGCAAACTGGGCAGTAAAATCAAAACAAAATAAAGCAAAATTTAAAATATAAGGGTCAGTTCTCACAAAGGAGCATATGCAATAGCTATACAAAATATAAGTAAATGAAATCCAGCAATGTGTTAAAAGCACAGCCAAGTTAAGATCATTCCAGGAATATAAAAGTGGTTTAAACAAACATTAATGTAATTCAACAGAATAAAAGAAAGTCATGGGATCATTTCATTAGTAGAGAAAAGTCTTTAAAAATTCAAGATTCATTCATGACAATTAGGAAGCACTCTTAGTAAACTAGAAATAAAAGGGAACCTCATTAACCTGATAAATAATATCTACATCAAAGAACATACTAAACAATGAACACTGAAAGATTCCTTTTGGAATTAATAATAACTCAAGAAAGTCTACTAAAGCATTTCTATTAAACACTGCCATAGCTGTTCAAGATAGCTTAGTAAGACAAAAAAGTATGAACTAATTTTAAAATGTAAGAGACAGAAGAAGAAAAGCTGTCATTATTTACAGGTAATATCATTTCTATATAGGAAAAAAAAAGAATCGAGGACAAATTATTGGAATTAATGGGCAAGTTAAGCAAATGAGGAGATAGAGAATCAAAACACAAAAACAACTTGCATTTCCATATACAGCAACATGCTAGTAAGAAACATAATTCAAAAAAGACAACCATCTGCCTGACTATATACACCTACCCAAACTCATGGAACTGCAAACTTGAACAGGTGAATTTTATTATGTAAAATAGATCTCAAAAAGTTGTAAGTTAAAAGGCATTTTTGAAATAACAACAAGAACAACTAGTGACACATATACGACCTTTCTAGCAGAAAATTATAAAACTTTAGTGAAAGGAATTTTAAAAAAAGGAATTTTTAAATAACTGGAAATCAGCAACACATTCATGTATTGGAAGGCATAATAATGTGTTGGTAGTTGTCTGTGAGTTGGTTCCAACTCAGTCACTCCAAATACAAGAGTCCATTGTTTCAGTCCAGGGTAGCAGCCATTACGTCAATCCATCTCTTGAGGGTCTTTCTCTTTTTTCCTGAACTTCTATTTTAACAAGCATGATTTCCTTCTCTAAGGACAACTCGCCTTGTCCAAAGTATGTGAAAGGAAGTCTTGCCATCCTTGATTCTAAAGAGCATTCTTGCTGTACTTTATTCCACGGCAGATTTGTTTATTTTTCTGGCAGTCTATAATACTTTCAATATTCTTCCCCAACACCATCAATTCTTCTTTGGTCTTCCTCATTCATTATCCAGCTTTTACACACATATGATGACATGGAAAATACCATGGCTTGGGTAAGGCACACCTTAGTTTTTAAGGTGACATCTTTACTATTTAACACTTTAAAGTGATATTTTACATCAAGTTTGTTCAATACAATATGTCCTTTGATTTCTTGACTGATGCTTCCATGGATGTTAATTGTAGATACAAGTAAATTTAAATCCTTTATAACATCAATCTTTTCTCTATTTATCATGATGCTTTTGTTTTACATTGAGATATAATCCATATTGAAGGCTTTCCCCTTCATAAGCAAATGCTTTATGTCCTCCTCACATTCAGCAAGCAAGATTTTATCATCTGCATATCATAGGCTGTTAATGAGTCTCCCTCCAATCCTGATGCCACATTTTTCTTTATATAGTTCATCTTCTTCTATCACTTGCTTAGCATACTGATGAAGTCTGGTGATCAATCCTGACACACACCTTTCCTGATTTTATATCACACAGTATCTACTTTTTCTGTTCAAATGACTATTCTTTGGTCTAAGTACAGGTTCCAGAAGAGCACAACTAAGTGTTCTGGAATTTCCATTCTTCACAATGTTATCCATAATTTGTTACAATCCGCAAAGTAAAATGTTTTTGCATAGTCAGTAAAACACAGGTAAATATCTTTCTGGTATTCTGTGTTTTCAGTCAAGATCCATCTGACATCAGCAGAGATATTCATTGCTCCACATTCTCTTCTGAATCCAGTTGAACTACCTGGAATTTTCCTGTTATGTAGGTGTGACGCTGTGGGTTAACGTGTTGGACAGCAAAGTCATCTGAACCTCAGGTTGTCAGTTCAAACTCACCGGCCACTCCTTGGAAACCCTATACAGGGTCGTTATAGGTCAGAACCAACTCGACAGCACTTAACAACAACAACATTGCTGCAGCTGCTTTTCAATTACCTTCAGCAAAATTTTACTTGCGTGTGATATTAAGGATATTGTTCGACAATGTCTGCATTCAGTTGTTGCTGTTGTTAGGTGCCATCGAGTCAGTTTTGACCTATAACGACCCTGTACAGGGTTTCTGAGGAGTGACTGGTGAGCTTGAACCGCCAACATTGCAGTTCAACCACATTCAGTTAGATCACCTTTTTTTTGGAATGAGTATAATATGAATCTCTTCCAGTCAGTTTGCCGGTAACTGTCTTCTAAGTTTCTTGGCATAGACAAGAGAGTGCAGTGTTGTATCCAATTGTGGAAACATCTCAATTGGTATTCTGTCAACTCCTAGAGACTTGTTTTTCATAATAATTTCAGCACAGTTTGAGCTTCTTACTCCTGAAATGATTGCACAGCGATCATTTCTTTTTGTTACAGCGATTGTATATTCCTCCCATATTCTTTGGATGCTTTCTGCATTGTCAAATATTTTGTCTATAGAATCCTTCAATATTGCAAGTTGAGGCTTCTATTTTTTCTTCAGTTCTTTCAGCTTGAGAAGTGACAAGTGTGTTCTTCCCTTTTGGGTTATTAACTTTAGGTCTGGCACATTTCATTATAATACTTTGCCTTTTTGAGCAGTTTTTTATTGTTGTTGTTTTTAAACTTTGATTTAGCTCCTTTTTTTCATCCTATCTTCCATTTACTTCAGCTATTCTATGTTCAAGAGCAAGTTTCAGTATGTCTTCTAACACTCATTTTGGTATTTTCTTACTTTCCTGTCTTTAATGAGCTTTTGCTTTCTTCATGTATTATGTCTTTCATGTCATTCCATAACTCATCTGGTCTTCAGTCACTGGTCTGAAGATGTATCAAAATCTATTCTTAAGGTGGTCTCTAAATCAGGTGGGATACATGCAATGTCATATGCATGTATGACTCTCATGGACTATTTTAATTTTTCTCAGCTTCAACTTAAACATGTATACGAACAACTGGTGGCCTGCTCTGTAGTCAGCCCATAGCCTTATTCTGACTGATGGTATTGAGCTTCTTCAACAACTGTTTCCAGAGATGTAGTTGATTTGATTCTTATGTTTTCCATTTAGTATGGTCAATCTGTATAGCAGGCAATTATGTTGTCAAAAAAAAAAGGTATTTACAATGAATTAAGTCATCGGCACTGCAAAATTCTAACAGGATTTCAAGCATCATTTCTATGATCAAATCCATGTTTTCTAGCTACTGATCCTTATTTGTTTCTAACTTTTACATTCCCATTGCCAGCCAACTATCAATGCATCTTGGCTACATGCATGTTTGCTCAATTTCAGATTCGTTATTGCTGACATTTGGGTTGGTGAGTAAATTTTAATCTATCGTTGTATTGATATATGGATATATTCTATCACTGATAGGATTATATTTCAAGATAGATCTTGAAATGTTCTTTTAGACAAAGAATATGATTCCATTTCTCTTCAATTTGTCATTCATAACCTAGAACACTTTGTTTATTTAGTGAAAAATAGTCTACACCCATCTATTTCAGCTGTTTCTGTTTACTCACCACCAGTAATGATTTTTTTTAAAGAAACTTTTACCTTCATTCGAGTATCACTCCAAATTTTGTTTGCAGATGTCCAAACACTTCTGTTGATGCTCTTCCATGAGTTAGTTTGGTACCCATCTCACACAAACTTTTTGAAACTCAAGTCCGTTGTGGATTATTTCATAGGCAATGCCATGACTGATTTGCAAATGATTTGCCACATCATCCACTGCCACTCATCTATTCAACTAAATCATTATCATTTCATGTATATGATCAATGCTGTTACCAGCCATGACGTGAGTTTTACTATAACCAGAGTGTAGATAAATTTTAGACTCACTCTTGTACATAAATAGCATTCTTTTAAATTTCTTAAAGTAGTTCTGATGCCATTTCTGGTACTGTATTTTCTGAATCTGTATTTTGGTCATTTATTTGAGGCAGTGTCTTGGTTCTTCATGTAAACTGAAATTGTCTGTTTTCTCTGAGCCATTGTATGTTGGTGTGTTTTCAGGCACTCACTATCTGTCTCCTGGTAGATGTGGTAAAGACTGAAATTGTGATCACAGTTCTCTGCTCATTGTGTGCACAGCATAGTTCAGGGCAAATTCACACACCTCCAGAAACAAGAGTTCTATGCCTGGAGGCCAACCCCGGGTAGAGCTAAGGTTGTGCTAAGGTTGTGCAAGGTTGTGTAGGAAGGGTGCCTCTGGCCACTGGGTTGTTGAGGGTGGGGGCTGGCTCTGCCCCAGGCTACCAGGGGAGCATGGGAACAAGGGAGAATTGCACCTCCTTGGCATCAACCTCCAGCCACACCCTGTGCCTGCAAGCCACAGTATCAACTGTTGTTGTTGTTCAGTGCCACCCAGTCGGTTCCGACCCATAGAGAACCTGTATAGGTTTCTGAGGAGCAGTTGATGCGGACCTTGCAGTTCAAATGACTTTGCAGTCTAGCTTATTAACCCTCAGCGCCACACCAGGACTCCACTCAAAACAGCTCTAGATGGCTGCACCGCTCCACACCAGCTTCTCTGTTACTGCTTCTCTTCAGTTCCTCTTGGTTGCTGAGGGTCACTCAGTGCAGCTTCTACTCTGCCATCTTGCCCCTCATCCCACATGCCAATTCTTAATGGATGTTTCTGCTCATTTTGAGTAGTGCCACATCAGCAAATGAAGGTCTAGAAAGCTTTACTCTTCACATCATCAAGGTCACCACTACTTTGAATGTCTTCCAACCTGAGGGGCTTATCTTTCAGTACTGTATCAGACAGTGTTCCATTGCTATTCATACAGTTTTCACAGACGGTTTTTTCATAAGTGGATTACTGGGTGCATCTTCCTAGTTCATATTAGTCCGGAAGCTCCACTGAAACCTATCCATCATGGGTGACCCTGCTGGGATTTGATATACTAGTGACATAGCATCCAGCATCACAGCAATACACATGCCACCACATTACATCAAACTAACAGGTGAGTGATGGTGAACAATACTACAACGTCATTGAAAGATGAAGCAATTTAGTGCCAATTCTCTCCAATTTAACCTTTATATTACCTGGAACACCAATAATAATTTCAATAAAGTTTTTTGAAAAACTAAAACATTTGACTCTAGAAGTTATGCAAGTATGAAAGAGCAAAGGACAAAGAATATACCAGACATTCCTAAAGATTACTTAATTTTTCATAAAAATTCAGATACAGAGCCATGGTGTCACAGTAGATAAAACATTGTGATCCTAACTGACTACTGGCAGTTCAAACCCACCAGCTGATCCTTGAGAAAAAGATGTGGCAGTCAGTTTCCATGAAGATTACAGCCTTGAAAACTTCATAAGGCAGTTCTATTCTGTCCTGTAGGGTCACTGTGAATCTAAATTAACTTAATGTGAATGGGATAAATGGCATAGTGTGATACTGGCACAAGAATAAACCATTTGCCTTAGAAGCAAAACAGAGTCTAGACACCAATCAATCCATGCATATTTAGAAACTTTATTTTATAGATAATGGTAGCACTAGGTTAATAAGGAAAAGATGAATCATTCAATAAGCAGTCATTCAAATGCAGAGACAGACAGATACTGAATTGGATAGTGTATATCACACCAACCACACAAAGAAATCTGTTTCAGATGAATTAAAGGCATATGTGAAAATAGCATCTTTAAAACTTGAAAAATGGAGAAAATTATTGCAACCTTGTGGCAAGCAAGGTTAAAAAAAACCAAACAACAACATAAAAAATACTAACCATAAATGAGAAAGGCTAATAAATGTAACAAAAGTCAAGCTATGTATAAAATGTAATATTTTTCCTAACAAGAAAACAATGAGAAACAGACTAAAAAAAACTGTCTAAGGAAGTACATTTTGTTACAAAGTCAATGTTGCTGTTGTTATGTGTCACCAAGTCAGTTCTGACTAATAGTGACCCTACATAGGGTCTCCGAGGAGTGGCTGGTGTTTTTGAACCACTGACTTTGCAATTCAAAGACTTTCTGGGCCAGTGTTTATGAATCTGAGAAATTAGTGTTATGTTACAAAGAAGTTCCCACTTGACTCTGGGGTCTGAATAATTGCACAGAGCTCATGACACTGAAAGTACAAATAGCCGCAAGGTCAGCAGTTCGAAACTACCAGCGGTTCTGTGGGAGAAAGATGAGGCGGTCTGCTCCTGTAAAGATTTATAGCCTCGGAAACCCTGTACAGGGGTCGCTATGAGTTGGAACCACGCCACATAACAACAACAATGTAGGTAAAGGAGTCCTGGTGTGGTGCTGTGGACTAATGCGTCAGACTGCAAAGTAGTTTGAACTACAAGGTCAGTGGTTCAAACTCACCAGCTGCTCCATGGAACCCCTACACATGGTCGCTATAGGTCAGAATCAACTCATGGCACTTCACAACAACAACATGTAGGTAAAAGGAAAATGATGTCTACTTCAACAGAAAAGCTTCTAAACCTCTGTAAAAGGCTAATTATCAAAAAATGACCAACTTTATTCAGCAAGTATACATAATATAATCACTAATTTAGGGTAAGTAACAAGTTAGAGGCATCCTTACTTCTCTTCTTCCTTAACTTTCTTTTTGTCATTTTCTCTCTATCTCCAACTCTTTCATTCCCCTCCAACTATCCTTTGGAGTCCTGGTGTGGTGCTGTAGGATAAGCACTAGATCGTCAGGTTGGTTTGAACTACAGAGTCGGCAGTTCAAACTCACCAGCTGGTTCTCAGAAACCCTATGCAAGGTTGCTATTAGTTGGAACCGACTTGAAGGCACTTTACAACAATAACAACAGTGTTCCTTTATATAGCATGAATATTCAATCTGAAAACCACAAAACACTATTTTTACTTAGGAGCCTTGGTGGCACAGTGGGTTAAGTGTTGGGCTACTAACTGTAAGGTCAGCTCTGCGCTCATAAGGATTTACAGCCTCAGTAACCCTAATAAGTAGTTCTACTCTGTCCTATAAGGAGCTCTGGTAGCGTAGTGGTTACGAATCGGGCTGCGAACCTTAAGGTCAGCGGTTCGAAACTACCAGCCGCTCCGCGGGAGAAAGATGAGGCTTTCTACTCCCGTAAGGATTTACACCCTCGGAAACCCTGTACAGGGTCGTTATGGGTCGGAACCGACTCGATGGCACTTAACAACAACAACAACAACTCTGTCCTATAAGGAGCTATGGTAGCGCAGCGGTTATGAGTCAGGCTGCTAATCTCATGGTCAGCAGTTTGAAACTACCAGCAGTTCTGTAAGAGAAAGATGAAGCTTTCTGCTGCCATACAGATTTATAGCCTTGGAAACCCTATAGAGGGTCGCTGAGTCGGAATCAACTCCATGGCACATCACCACCACCACCCTGTCCTATAGGGTTGCTATGACGTAGAATGAACTCACAGCAGTGAGTCTGGCATTCTTACTTTAGTTTCTATTCTTCAGTTTTTTTCTCAATACAGTTGCCTCTCATTTGTAGTGTCTGCTTCTAGAAAAAACTCACACATGAAAAAAGGGCACACAGAAAAAACCCCGACTGTGACAAATGCACAAAAAAACCGATCACAAGGACAACTGCTAACTCTAACCCTACCCATAATCCTAATTAGTGTACGGGTTTATTCCAGGTGGGCTTTTCGTATGGGCTTTTTCATGTGTGCATTTTTCTGATTATTGTTTTGTCTATCTATTGTTGTTAAGTGCTGTCGAGTCAGTTCCAACTCAGAGCAACCCTGTATAAGGTTTCTGAGGAAGTTTTAACCTCTTCAGGAGTTCAGTGCTTATCCTATATGAGGGGGCTTCAAAAAAATTGTCGGAAAATTCCATTATCTTTAATTCAATTTTCCACAAACTTTTTGAAGCTGCCTTGCACTTATTTTTTTTTAATCCCTATGGACATTACTAAGGAGCTCTGGTAGCACAGTGGTTACGAATCGGGCTGCTAACCTCAAGGTCAGCAGTTCGAAACTACCAGCTGTTCCGCAGGAGAAAGATGAGGCTTTCTGCTCCCGTAAAGATTTACAGCCTCGGAAACCCTGTTCAGGGTCTCTATGAGTCCAAACTGACTCTATGGTACTTAACAACAACAACAACAGACATTACTGCTGTAGAGAACAGATTACGTCTACCATTGATTGAAGGAACCCTGCTCAAACCAGTACAATAATCACTCTTCAATATATTAATGTTTCTATTGGCAAATACTAAATTACTTAGGCTTCAGGACTAGGAGCTAGATTTTCACAGGTATTTATAAGTCAGAATCAACTCCACAGATTTGGCTTTTTAATTAACTAATTTTTAAAGAGATAAAATCTTCAAGTCTAAGTTCTCAAAAAGTAAAGGGGAAAAAAGAAACACAAAAACCCAGAAGATTAAATTTTCATGTTTGGTGACATTTGGTTTGGTCTTGACCTTAACTTAGCAAGGTCTCCATTTCAGTAGAATCCAAGTTCAGGTCTATACTTACACTATATGTGCAAGGTCAAGTGGTTTCTCTGGTTGCTCAGGAAAAACAGGATGTGAGGGTTCTCTGGTGGGTACGCACCCCAAAGATTTACTAAGTGCATGGCTCAGCTTCTTTGCAGGGGATTTCTGTATCAAAGTAGAAAATAAAGAAAAACAGAATTAAATCTTCAAAGCAGTTAAACTTGATGGCAAGGGCTGCAGAAAATGTCATTTCAGATACAAATCAAGGTGAATCCTAATCAACATTAGTAAGCACTGCAGGAAGGAACCTACAGTTGTACCAGAGTCATTTGTGGTCCCTGCATTTCTGTGGTTCCTCCCTTATGTCTATGAAGTCACACTACAAGTTAATGTTGAATCAACCTCCTCTTTTGATGTTTCTGGATTGGTATTAAATTTCCCAATCAGAGTCAGAATTCTTTATTGGTCTACAATAGGAAAAGGCGAAGATAATGCAGAGAGTACATAACTTGAATATTAGTAAGCTAAGCTAGCCAACTAAGTCATATCCCCAAAATGTACCTACTAAGAGAACTTTTCCAAATTAAATGTGAAGTAGAATATTGGTGTTAAGGGATTGGATATGAATACAGTCAGAAATGAACACATTCACATCCGCAAGCAAGCAGCATAAGAACTAAGACCATAAATTATGATAAGCTAAAGGTACAAAAATAAGTTAGCATACCGTTAGATTTCTTTGGAAGGTAGAGTAATTAATTCTTATCAAATTCAGAGACTAACAAGTCCAAAATATAACAATAGTACGTGTGTAAAAGTAAGCAACATGCCACAATTAACTTACATAGAACAGTCACTTCAAAAACCCATATTTAAAGGCTGCTCTTTACAACACAGATTTCATTATTCACCCAATTTCCTTTCTAAAACACTTGCCTGAGACTTTCTTGGCAGGATATTAACCACAAAAAAAGTTTAAATATTTCATTCTACAGCCTCTGAAGTTTATTACCATAAGTACCACTTTAATTGGAAAACAGAATTTATTTGCAGCTGCGTGCCTCATCAGCACAACTCCACTTAACTTTTACATGCTGCTTGATGGAGGATTGTAAACACAGAGTAAACAAAATCTGTTTGCCTTTAAGATCAGATTGAGTAGGTTCATTAATACTTTGTTTATAATAAAGTCTGAATAATACCACTTTCTTCAGAACAGCCAACCTCATGGTTAGCAGCCCAGTGCTTAACCCACTGTGCTATCAGGGCTCCTTTCATACATATAAAGGGGCTTCCAAGAGTTTGTGAAAAAAAACTCCATTATCTTTTCATTCTATTTAGAATAATATGTAAACGAAAGTCTTCACATTCCACATAAAAGCTTTTTAGCTGGTTCCCACCTCTCACTAGCAACAGTTGCCCTGATACTCCAGGCTGCTTTTATGTCTCTGTACCATTGGAGGAGAATATTGAAAGTGCCATGGGCTGCCAAAAGAACCAGTAGATCCGTGTTGGAAGAAGGGCAGCTAGAGTGCTCCTTGGAGGCCAGGATGGCCAAACTGCGTCTCTTATACTTCTGACATATTGTCAGAAGGGGACAATCGCTGGAGAAGGATATCATGTTTGGTAAGGTGGAGGGTCAGAGAAAAAGAGGAAGACTCCCAACGAGATGGATTGGCACAGTGGCAGCACCAATGGACTCAAGCATAGCAACAGCAGTGAGGTTGGCCCAGGATCGGGCAGTGTTTTGTTCTGCTGTGCATAGGGTCACTATGAGTCAGTACCAACTCGATAGCATCTAACAACAACAACCTTGGCATGTGCCCTGCCCAGGCCTCCCTTTTCTATAAATTTTCTGTTCCTCTTTCAAGTCTGTCTGTAAGGACTGTATCTTCTGTGAAGGCTTCCCCATTTATGTCAGTGGCTGCCGTCTCCATGCTACCTAACTACCCAGTGCATATTTCCACTGTTGCCCTTTCTATGTTATGAAGCTCTTTCACGTTTATCTGCTTATCTCTTAGACTGAAACTTCTGGAAGGTAGGATCTGTCATTTTCATTTTTGTATTTCCAGAACTTATCCTGAAGCAGGAAGTCGTATTTGAACAAATTTGTCTAGTTAAATTTTCCAGATTGCATTTTCCTGACCAAACCACATAGACTTTTTCAGAATTATGATACAAGTAAAAGACAATTTGTTGCTGTTGTTAAGTGATGTTGAGTCTGTTCCAAGTCCTATAGACTCTGTATAGGGTTTCCAAGGAGCGACTGGTGAGTCTGAACCGCTAACCCTGAAGTTCAAACTGACCTTGCAATTCAGTAGTTATCCTATGGTACCACAGCAAGATTCCAAGACGTAACTAAAGGGCATCAAAGAGAAAAACTCAATTCACCTTTACCCTAAACATTGTCATCAGTACTCCATGTATGAACCTCATGATATTTTGCTATATCTGGGCGTCACGTGGGCCGTTAATCCATGTCATTTACTTGTGACAGATCATCACAAAGACTACTCAGACTTCATTTTTAACAACAGCCATGCAATCACAGGTTTCACAAACAGATTTTGTAAAACATAAAACAACCATCTGTTGTTGTTGTTAAACACCACTGAGTTGGTTCCAACTCACAGCAACCCTGTGTAGTGTTTCCAAGGAGCAGCTGGTGGGTTTGAACTGCTAACTTTGTGGGTCACAGTCCAGTGTTGATCTTAAAAGTGTCACACCCAGGAGTTGTAAAACTGAAAAAATTTGTACTTACTACTACCTGGTGTTGCATTGAGAGTTAGTGCAAATGGACTGCAAGGTCGGTTTGAACCACAAGGTCTGTGATTCAAGCTCACAAGCCACTCCTAGGAAACCTATAAAGGGTCGCTATGAGTCAGAACCAACTCGACAGCACTTTAACAACAACAACAACATTCTCTATCCTCATTTTGCTTGGATCAACCATCAACATTCATGTAAGCAGGAGACAAGAAATCCAAGGACATATTATATTGGGCAAATTTGCTGCACAAGATCTCTATATAAAGTGTTCAAGAGCAAAGATGTCAGTTTGAGGACTAACCCAACCCAAACCATGGTATTTTCAGTAATCTCATATGAATGTGAAAGTTGGACAGTGAATAAAGATCCTAGAAGAATTGATGCATCTGAGTTACAGTGTTGGCGGAGAATATTAAAAGTACCATGGACTGTCAAATGAACAAACACATCTGTGTTGGAAGAAGTATGGCTAGAAATGTTCCTAAGAAGCCAGGATGCTCAGACTTCATCTCTCATGCTTCAAACAAACTATCAGAAGGGACCAGTCCCTGGAGAAGGGCATCATGTTTGGGAAAGTGGAGGACCAGAGACAAAGAGGAAAACCCCCAAATGAGGTGGATTGGTGCACTGGCAGCAGCAATGGATGCAAGAACTGCAATGATTGTGAGGTTAGTATAGGACCTGGTAGTGTTTATTCTGTTGTGTAAAGGTTGCTTTGAGTTTGTACCACCTCCATATCGCCTAACAACAACAAATATGTAAGTAAGTTTTTTGAAAAGTAAATTTAAAGAATAAATTATGATAGTGTACCTAAAGTGACTTTTCATATGCAGTTAGTCTAGGTAACTGAGAAGAAAAAAGCTTCTAAGCATGATTTTGAAAAAGCCTGGGATCATCAAGATTGCTGTTGTTGTGAAATGCCGTAGAGTAAATTCCAACTCATGGTGACCCTGTATAGGGTTTCCAAGGAATGGCTGGTGAATTTGAACCGCCAACTTCACAGTTCAAACAGACCTTGTGGTCCAGTGCATTATCCCACAGTGCCAAACCAGGACACCAAGATGGTGGTAGGTGGCAGTAGTGTGCCATAGACTCGGTTCTGACGCATAGTGACCCTGTATAGGGTTTCCAAGGATGTATATGGGAGCAGAAAGCCTCATCTGGCTCCTTAGGATACCCAGATAGGGAAATCTTAACCTTGAAATTAAAATTTCCTTCAAATGCTCTTAGGCTATGGTTTTCAATATTTTTGCAGTTTTAATACCTTAATGCACACTTTGGAGTCCCTGAGTGGTATAAACAGTTATTGCTTTCAACTGCAACAACTGAAAGGTTGGATGTTTTGAGTCCACCTGGAGGCATCTTGGAAGTAATGCCTGGATAAGCACGGTCAGTGGTTCAAACCCATCAGCTACTCCTTTGAAACCCTATACATTGTTGCCATGAGTTGGAACAGACTCAATGGCATTTACCAGGATCTACTTGTAAAAAAATTGCCACTGAAAACCCTATGGAGCACAGGTCTCCACACATGGGTCACCATGAATCAGAACCAACTTTAAGGCAACTGATTTTTAAATTAATTTTATCTAATTTGCATAGTGGTTATGCATAGGACTGCTAACCTTAGGGTCAGCAGTTCGAAACTACCAGCTGTTCTGTGGGAGAAAAGATGAGGCTTTCTGCTCCTGTAAAGATTTACAGCCTCGAAAACCCTGTACAGGGTTCACAACAATTTCAAAATATTATATACTATCAGCTACAAATTCTACAGATTAATTTTTTTGAGGCCTTCCTCTTTTTCCCTGACCCTATGAAGAAGATATATATACATATATGCTGGTGATTATGTACTGTGGAGTTGGTTCCAATTTTAACGAGTCTGTACAGGGTTTCCAATGCTGTACAACTTTATGGGAGCAGAAAGCTTCATCTTTCTCCCACAGAATTGCTGGTAGTTTCAAACTGCTGACCTTGAGGTGAGCAACCCGACTCATAACCAATACTCTGTACCAGAGATCATATATATATGTGTGTGTGTGTGTGTGTGTGTGTATAAATATATATGTGTATAAATGGAGTCCTGGTGTGGCACTGTGGGTTAATGTGCCAGACTGCAAAGCCGCTTGAACTGCAAGATAGGTGGTTCAAGCTCACCAGCTGCTCCTCGGAAATCCTATACAGGGTCACTATAGGTCAGAATCGACTCGACATCACTTCACAACAACAACATATGCATATATCCATGTTGTGACTCTGTATAGGATTTCCGAGGAGTGACTGGTGAGCTTGAACAGCCGACCTTGCAGTTCAAACGGCTTTGCAGTCTGGTGCATTAACCCACAGTGTCACACCAGGACACTCTCTCTCTCTCTCTCTCTCTCTCTCTCTCTCTCTCTCTATCTATCTATCTATATATATGTATGTTTATATATTTACATATATATTGTTGTTGTTAGGTGCCATTGAGTTAGTACCAACTCACAGCAACCCTATGCACAGCAGAACGAAATACTACCAACCTGGGCCAACCTTATTACTACTGTTGCCACGCTTGAGTCCATCATTGCTGCCACTTGGCCAATCCATCTTGTTGGGGGGTCTTCCTCTTTTCTCTGACCCTCCACCCTACCAAACATGATATCCTTCTCCAGCAAAAACTTTATCCTTCTCCATTGGAGCAGCTGGTGAGTTTGAACTTGCGGTTAGCAATCCAGTGTTTATCCTACAGCACAATGTTGTTGTTGTTAAGTGCTGTTGAGTCAGTTTCAACTCATAGCAACCCTGTATAGGGTTGCTAGGAGTAGCTGGTGAACTAGAACTACTGACCTTATGGTTCAAACTGACCTTGCAGTCCAGCACACTAACCCACAGCACCTCACCAGGACTCCTATAGTACCATGTTGTTGTTGTTAGGTGCCATCGAGTTGGTACCGACTCATATCCTATGTACAACAGAATGAAACACTGCCTGGTCCTGGGCCAACCTCATAATTGTTGCCACACGTGAGCCCATTGATGCTGCCACTTGTCCAATCTATCTTGCTGGGGATCTTTCTCTTTTTCTCTGACCTTACCAAACATGATATCCTTCTATAGCGACTGGTCCCTACTGACAGTATGTCTGAAGTATGAGAGACAAAGTTTGGCCATCCTGGACTCCAAGGAGAACTCTGGCTGCACTTCTTCCAACACAGATCTGTTGGTTCTTTTGGCAGCCCATGGCACTTTCAATATTCTCTTCCAACACCATAAATCAAAAGCATCAATTCTTCTATGGCCTTCCTTATTCACTGTCCAGCTTTCTCATGCTTATGATGTTAATGAAAATACCATGGCTTGGGTCAGGCGCACCTTGGTCTTCAAGCTGACGTCTCTGCTCTTCAACACTTTAAAAAGGTCTTGTGCAGCAGATATACCTAACTCAATACGTCGTTTGATTTCTTGACTGCTGTTTCCATGAGTGTTGATAGTTGATCCAAGAAGAATGAAGTCCTTGACAACTTCAATCTTTTCTCCGTTGATAAGAATGTTATTTATTGGTCCATGAGGGTTCCTTAATAAAACACCCATCCACCCACACTATTCTGTTTGAGACATGCCTCACTATCACTCTGAAGTCTCCTTGTGGGCCTTTATCCTAAGGGATCCCTTCCCATCACACCTGTTTCTCTAATGGTAATCACTATTTAGGATTTTATATTAATCATTCCTTGATCCTATTAATCTTGAAATTTTGTTTAAATAATCCATTTTGATATGTCAGATTTAAAACTTTATATATACACAAACATATATTCTGTAGCCTCTTTCTTCACTCAAAATGGTTACAATTTATCCATGTTGATCTCTGTAACTGTAATTGTTACTTTTCACTGCTCAATGTATTTTGTTGTTTATAAACTCATTCTACCTCCAGTGCGCATTTAGGTTGCTTTTTTTCCCCTACTACTCACACTGATGGAGTCCTGGTGTGGCACTGTGGGTTAATGTGCCAGACTGAAAAGCCGTTTGAACTGAAAGGTCAGTGGTTCAAGCTCACCAGCTGCTCCTCGGAAACCCTATGCAGGGTCGCTATGGGTCGGAACCGATTCAATGGCACTTCACAACAACAACAACGCACACTGATGCTATAAACTGTCCTGCCCAATTTTCTAAATAGCTTCATGGAAAAATTCCCTAAGAGTAAGATTTCTGGGGCATATGGTCTTTCGACTTTCAATTTTACTGGGTGCTACTAACTCATGTTTACAAAGTGGTTAAGACTAATTTCCACTCTCAACAGTTGTGTCACAGAGTCCTTTCAACCCCACAATCTGGCCAATCCTTGCTATTGCCAGACACTTCAATGTTCAATGGTATTTCACTGCAGTTTCCATTTGCAATGTCCTGATTACAGGCCATTTCTTCTGTGAAGCTCCTGTTTGTATCTTTGGTAATGAGTTCCACAGGGTTGACTTTTTCTTGCTAATCTGTAAAAATTCATAATACTTTTTGCATTTTAGTCCTATGGAAGCTTCAGGAGCTCTGGTGGTGCTGTGGATTAGGACTTGGGCTACTAATCACAAACCAAAAAAAACTAAACCTATGTCATCAAGTCAATTCCAACTCATAGCACATACAAAGTTTCCAAGACTATCTTTATGGGAGCAGACAGTCTCATTGCTCCTTGGGAGAAAGACGAGGCTGTCTGTCTCCATACAGATTTATAGTCCTGGAAACCATTTATAGGGTCTTGGAATCAACTTGGAGAGAGGGGGTTTGGTTTTGATTTTGAAGCTATGGCTCCCAGTTAATTCCTACTTTGAGGCTTGTTTTCTATTCTACTTTTTTTTTTCTTTTATGAGCAACCATCTTTAAATAATAGTTGTTGTTGCTAAGTGCTGTGGCATGGTTCTGAATCATAGTGACCCTATATAGGTTTCCTGGTAGTTTGCAGTTCAAACTGACTTTACAGTCCAATGCTTATCCTACAGTGCCACACCAGGACTTCAAATACAATAGTAATCCAAGTTTGTTAATTTCTTCCTTTATAGTCTATGCTTTTTATATATTAAGAAAATATTTCTCTCATAGAGATATTTTCCTATATGGTCTTCTAAGGTTTTATAATTTATGTATTTCATATTGAAGTCTGAATTCCCTTGGATAGGTATGAGGAAAGTATCCAATTTCATCTTATATGGTTAAGCGTCTCAGGACCTCTTAATAATCTATTCTTTGCCTACTTATCTACATTAACTGCTGTAGTGGAGTGAGCTATTGTTGTTAGGTGCCATTGAGTTGGTACCGACCCATAGCGACCTTATGTACAGCAGAACAAAACACTGCCTGATCCTGGGCCAACCTCATTACTGTTGCCATGCTTGAGTCCATCGATGCTGCCAGTTGGCCAATCCATCTCATTGGGGTCTTGTTCTTTTTCTCTGACCCTCCACCCTACTAAACATGGTATCCTTCTCCAGTGACTGGTCCCTCCTGACAATATGTTCGAAGTATGAGAGACAAAGTTTGGCCATCCTGTCCTCCAAGAAGCACTCTGGCTGCACTTCTTTCAAAATGGATCTATTGGTTCTTTTGGCAGTCAATGGCACTTTCAATATTCTCTTCCAACACTACAACTCAAAAGCATCAATTCTTCTACAGTCTTGCTTACTCACTGGCTTGGGACAGGGGTACCTTAGTCCTCAAGCTGACATCTTTGCTCTTCAACACTTTAAAAAGGTCTCATGCAGCTGATTTGCCTAATGAAATACACGTCATTTGATTTCTAATATGTTCAAGTGCTAACACCCACTACCTGTGAATGTGACCTTATTTGGAAATAGCATTTTTGCAGATATAACTAAACTGAGGATCTTGAGTTTAGGTTATCCTGAATTTAGGGTGGGCCCTAAATTCCATGACTGGTGTCTTACAAAAGGGAAATTTGACACACAGGTCCTGTGGACAGATTGTAGAGTGGCCACCTGCCAAGGAACATTATAGATTGCCAGCAGCCACTGAAGGAGCTCTGGTAGTGTAGTGGTTACGAATCGGGCTATGAACCGCAAGGTTAGCAGTTCAAAACTACCAGCTGTTCCACAGGAGAAAGAAGAGGCTTTCTGCTCCCATAAAGATTTACAGCCTCGGAAACCTTATACAGGGTCGCTATGAGCCGAAACTGACTCCATAGCACACAACCACCACCACCATCAGAAGCTAAGAGAGAAACACCAACTGAACCTCCAGAAGGAACCAACCCAGTCAACACCTTAATTTCAGATTTCAGGACTGCAGAACTCTAAGAGACTCGATTTCTGCTATTTTAAGCCACTCATTTCATAAGCGAGAATAGCTTGTAATGCTCCCTTTCCTTACTGCCCATGTTGTGGTGCCAAGATAATGCTAACCTTCAAAATGAAGTTTGAAATGACAATTGTGTTTTCTGGAATCTGGTTAAACCTGTATAATATTAGAGTTACTCCTTCTTTGAATGCTAATTGAAATTCATGGAAATTCATTTAGGTATGGTTGTTTCCTTTTTAATTCAATATCTTTAATGATTTAACTGGAGTACTGGTGTGGCGCTGTAGGATAAGCACTGGACTGTAAGGTCAGTTTGGACCCCAAGGTCAGCAGTTCAAGCTCACCAGGCGCTCTTTAGAAACCCTATAGTGTCGCTATGAGTGGGAACAGAAACCACGGCACTGAATAACAAAAAAAACAATGATTCTACTAGGAGCCCATGTGGCACTGTGGGTCAGGTGTTAGGGTGCTAATGCCATGGTGAGTGGTTCAAACCCATTAGCTGCTCCATCTGCTTTTGTAAAGATTAACTGTCTCAGAAACCCTCTACAGGGTAGCTATGAGTCGGAATCTATTTCATGGCAGCGGGTAGGGTAATGATTCTACTACTATTTGGGTTTTCTGTTCCATTCTAAATTGGTTTGGGTATATGCAATGTTATTCTAGAAATTTGCTCATTTAAATAACCAAATGTATGTTCTTTGCTTTTCTAAAAAAATCTTCTGGTTGCTGATTCCTAACTAAAATAAGAACACGGAGTTTCTAAGTGAGGGGTAGAGTCTACAGGAGTACATGCAGAGTGTGGTCACTGCTCTGTGAATTGCTGTAGCAGCAGGCCTGAGACTGGTCTTCGACAGACAATCATGGAAGAGGAAGTAAGATACTGAAAAATGTTTCTGAGCCCAGAGTGTTATATTTTCCATCACCCTCAAGCTAATTCTTTACACAGTAGAGTCTTCAACTCAAGGTATACACTGACAGGTCCTGACACTTGGGAACATAAGAGCCTCCTGGAAAGTTCAGGATTCGTACCTTTGAGGCCCTTCCTGTCACTCTCACTGTAAATTACCCTGAGTTCATCATGCTGAGCTCCAAAGCATACCATCTGTAGGGATCCATAGCACCCATACCCCCCTAGTGGAGCACCTTGATCAAAGCCTGTCAGCTCCTCAGATAAGTCAAGAACTTCTTCTGTTTTAACATGAGCAGCATCTTTAATTTAAAATTCTTTAGCTCTAATTATATTCTATCCCTTTTCATGACATAGTTTTTAGTATCATAATCGTAGTTGCAACCCACAAAAATTAGTCATTATTAACACTTGATTTTATTTTAATTATTCCATATTTGCCAATTCTACTGTGCACCATTTCTTTTTTTTTTTAAACTTTTTATTGCGAATTGAGATGATTTACAGATAAGATTATCAGTTTTACACCCAACAAATCATACAGTTTGTTTCACCTCAATGATTGTAATTCCCCTCCATGCAACAACAGTTGTACCATTTCCTCCCTGTGGTTACCCATGCACAAATAACCTCTTTCAACCTCTCATATATTTGTGGGATATATAAACATGTATCTATATATCCCACTTTTCCTCCCATACCCACTCAGCCCATGTCTCTGTACCTACACACAGAATAATGTTGTTCCAAGGTTTTAGATACATCAGTATTTACCTCTATTCTCTTTAGCTCCTACATACTTCCCTGTGTCTTCACCTATCTTCATCATTCTTCTGCCAATCTTCCTCTTCCTGTTTATTGCCCTCTTTATTCTTGTGCACCATTCCTTCTTGCATCTTATTTCTTCCTTCTTGAAATATCTCCCCATCTCACAAAGTATATCCTTTATTAGTTCTTTCAGCAATAACTTGTTGGTAGCATACTTATTGAGATGTTTGTGAAACTATCTTTATTTTCTCTTTTCAATCGATTAGCTAGTTACAAAATTCTAGGTTGACCTTTTCATTCTATCCTTCTAATCCTTAATTGCATTCACATTTTCTGTCTCCTTACATCTGTGTTCAGTATTCTGAATCTTGGGAAATTTTTCAGAGCTATTTTCATTCCCTAATTTTCACTTAGCTGTCTCTAATTATCTGTTTAACCCGTCCATTGAGATTAACCGTAATTTTTTTTATTTCTAGAAATTTATTTTAGTCCTTTTTATATCAGCCTGATCTCTCTTCGATGTAATTATTCCTAATTTTACTTAACATGTAAAAATGTACTATAATGAAACCTGTGAGAGCCAGAACTCGACAGGACTGCTTCATTTTTCCAGGACGCACAAGATTTCCACCGTTGACAGGGTGCAGTTTTACCACCTTTCTATATGACTTGTTTTAGTGGGAAATAGCTGTGTTTTCTGTCTGTAACAGGTTTGCTTTGTACAAAGGTTCTACTGTATTGTCTAAAGTTCCTGGCAAGTGAAACCCACTATTTGTTGTGGGTTTCTGACTCTTTCATCATAGATTGTATGGTCTTAGGGTTTGCAAAGTTTGATAATGAGTTCACCTTTAGCAGGGATTGTTTTCTCTATGAGAGTCCAATTTGATCTGGATTGTAAATGTTATACAGCTCTCTAGATGCTGCATCAGTACTTAGCAGGAATACAAACCTGTCCTTGTTGGTCACCAAGGTTTTCTTCTGCAAACTAATCCTATCCACTTTCTATAGGGATCCTTCTACAGTCAGGGGCTACCAAGGCTTGCCACTTTATATGTCCCCTCTAGCGCACTGGCAGCAATCCCGAGGTCATGCTACTGACGACTAACCAGAAGGTTTAAATGTATCCAGAGCTACACTGGAAAAAAGGCCTGGGGAATCGATCTATATCCATAAGGTCACAGCCTGGAAAACCCTACTGAGTGCATGTCTACTATAGACACAGGAAGTCACCATGAATCCTAACTGAACTCAGTGACACTGGTTTGGTTTCTGGTTTTAGGGCATTTTCAGATAATTTAGCAGCAAGTACCTCCAGCTGCTCTTTCAGAAAAAATAAATGCAAGATTTGTAGGAATTCAACATCAATGACTGGCATTCCTAAGTAGGCCATAATAGCCGGTACAGAATTTAATAGTTCCATATACACAACCTGGGGAAAGGTGTAAGAGGGTTGCTCTTAAAGTATGAAGAATTGCTACATTAAATGCTAACAATCTAAAACTGACAAAGCTATGCATGCTTATAGGCAAAAGCAAAGTTGAAGTCCACCTGATAATGAGTTTACAATTATTATTATTATTAACTCCTAATTAAGTTGCCACCACCATTCATATGTCAGTTTGTTGTACTGTGGTGACATACATGTTATTATGACACTGGAAGCTATGCCACCAGCATTCTGAATGCCAGTGGAGCCCCCTATGGTAGACATGTTTAGAGGAGCTTCCAGACTACGACAGACTAGGAAGAAAGGGAAGCAGACTATTTCTGAATGTTTAGTCACTGAAGACCATATGAATGGCAGTGGAACACTGTCAGATAGAGTGCCAAAACATGAACCCTTCAAGTTGGAGGGTATGCAAAATGCAACTGGAGAAAGGCTGCCTCTTCAGAATACAGTTGACTGTAATGATGTGAACAGAGTAAAACTTTCGGGATCTTCATTTGCTGATGGGGTACAACTCAACATGAGAAGAAATAGCTGCAAACAGCCATTAATAATTGGAACATACAATGTACGAAGTATGAATCTGGGAAATCTGGAAGTTGTCAAAAACAAAAGGTAGTACATAAACATTGATATCTTAGGTGAGCTCATATGGAATGGTATTGTCACACTGAATCTGACAATCATATGGTTTACTCTGCCAGTAAAGACAAATTCAAGAGGAATGAAATCGCATTCATTGTCAAAAAGAACAGTGCTAATAGGCTTCTCATGGAGCCTTTGCAGTGTATAGGACATAAGGTGGAATCCTGAGCCCCACCCAAAACTTTCTGATAGGGGATATTCCAACTAGAAAGGACAGGCAGTCCAGCCTGGAACAGCTAGAGAAACAGAAGATACATCTTCAAATAAAGATCAGCAAGAAAAATCCAAAACAAAAATGGCAGTATGAATGGCTACTACAAGAACAAGCAAGCTGTTTGCTGGGGAGCCATCAAGGCAAGCAATCAAGTCCCTTCAGGACAAACCCCTTTCTAAGACTGAAACTCAAAAGAAGCACATGAGCAGGTATGCAAGCTTGCTGGCAACCACGTTGGTCTACTGGTGAATGGAAAAGGGGGAAAGGCAGCAATGAAGAAATGAACTAAGTTCAACCACATTCCACAGACTCCCATGGACCTGGAGATGAGAGAGAGAAGAGGAAGGACTGGTTGGTCCAAAGTGTGGTGAGACCTGGGGACTCCTGAGCCCATGGACAAGGACATAGCCATGGAGGACTAAAGCTGAGAGTGAAGCATCTAGTGGATATGAATTGAGGGGAGACAAACAAGAACGCCCAAACTTGCAGATAGTATACATTTGACCTAGCCTTGATGGCTTGATAATCAGAACTAGAGTAGAGGAAGATAAAAAAAAAAAAAAAACCCACCATAATTTTTTATAAAGAAAACGAGTGTAAATTGCTACAATTTGACCTATATTAGGAATCTTCACATCAAGTATTAATCCTATCCCCTCGATATACAGGGTAGATGGAGATGGGCAACTTAGACATTGGCTACCTAAAATGAGGGGGAGATAAAGGCTTACAAGTTTTCAAGAGGGAGTTTAGTTTAAGAGTGTGCGGAGGAAGGTAGAGTCCCCACTGAATAATTTAAATTTTTTTAAAAAGTGCTAAGATTTATCTTGAAATCCAATGCTGTCTGTGATAGGATAATACTCATACCTAAAAGACAGACCAGTTAATACCACAATTATTCAAAATTAGAAAACAATCTCTAAAGTCAGTAATGATATAATTAAAGAATTCTACCAACTTCTTGAGGCAGAAATTGATCAAACATACAATCAGGAGGTACTGATTCAAATGTGAACGTTGAAACAAAGAGGAAAGATCAGTAGTTGGAATATATGGCATTAGTGGTAGAAATGATGCTGGAGATAATATGACAGAATTTTACAAGACCAATGACTTCTTCATTGCAAACACCTTTAAAAAAAAAAAAAAACAACATAAAAAACAACTGTACACCTGGACATCAACAGATGTAATACACAGGAATCAAACTGACTATAACTGTGGGAAGAGACAGTGCAAAAATCTAGTATCATCAGCTAAAATAAGGTCAGAGCCAACTGTGGAACAGACCATTTCAAGAGGTAGCTTATGATCAAGAGCTGATAGTGCTGAAAGAAGTCCAAACTACACTGAAGGTATTGGCAAAAAGCAAGGCTCCAGGAATTGATGAAAGAAATCTTTCAACAAACTTATGAAGCACTGTTTACTCATCTATGCCAATATATTTGGAACACAGCTATCTGGCAAACTAACTGGAAGAGATCCATATTTGTACCCATTCCAAAGATAGGTGATACAAAGGAATGGGGGAATTCATAAAACAATATCAGTAATATCACATGTAAGTATAATTTTGCTGAAGATAATTCAAAATGGGCTGCAATAGTACATTGATAGGAACAGCCAGAAACTCAAGCTGGATTCAGTAGAAAACGTGGAACTAGGAATATCATTGCTTAAATCAAACTGATCTTGGCCGAAAGCAGAGACTACCAGAAAAATGTTTACTTGTATTTTATTGACATGCTTTTATAACCATGTGGATCATGACAAGCTATAGATAACACTGCAAAGAATGGGAATTCCACAATACTTGATTGTGCTCATGAGGAACCTGTACAAAGACCAAGAGGTAGTCGTTTGAACAGAACAAGGGGATATGAAATGGTTTAAAATCAGCAAAGGTATGCACCAGGACTGCATTATTTCACCATACTTATTCAATCTGTATGGTGAGCAAATAACCAGACAAGCTGAAGTATATGATGAAGAGTATGGCATCAATATTGGAGGAAGACTCATTAACAATCTTCCCTTTACTACCACTCCTATTCAATATTGTGTTGGAAGTCTTAATCAGCTATAATGTATGAAAGGGAAATTAAAGAATCCAAACTGACAAAGAAGTAAAACTTGTTCTATTTGCAGATGATATGATCCTTATATGTAACATCCCAAAGACTCAGCAAGAAAATTATTGGAACTCATTGAAAGATTCAGCAAAGTAGCAGGGTACAAGATGAATATACAAAAATCAGTTGGATTTATCTATATTAATAATGAAAGCTCTGAAAAGGAAATTGAGAAAACAATATCATTTACAACAGCTACACAAAAGATGAAATACTTAGGAATAAATCTATCCAGTAAAACAAAAGACATATACAAAGAAAACTATAAAGCATTACTATGTGAAACAAAAAAGACTTAGAAAAATGGAAGAATATACCATGCTCATGGATAGAAAGACTTAACATTGTGAAAATATCAATACTACCCAAGGCAATCTATAGATATAGCACAATCCTAATCCTGATTCCAACATCATTCTTTAAAGAGATGGAAAAACTGATCACTAACTTTATATGGAAAAGAAAAAGACCTTGGTTAAGCTAAGCACTGCTAGAGAAGAACAACAAAGTTAGAGCCCTCTCACTCCCTGAT
>NW_006408534.1:15038988-15057035 GCF_000296735.1 Chrysochloris asiatica | reverse complement strand
AAAAAAAATTTTGCAAAGACATATCAGACAAGGGACTAATCTCTAAAACTTACAGAAAATCCCAATAGTTCTCTAAGAAAAACAAAACAAAAAACAACCCAATTAAAAAACAGGCACAGGACATGAACAGCCACTTCACCAATGAAGACACTCAGACAGTCAGCATATATATGAAGAAATGGTCACGATCATTAGAGAGATGCAAATCAAAACATCACTGCAATATCATCTCACCCCAGCATTAATAGCAAAGTTCAAAAAAACAGAAAACAACAAATGCTGGCAAGGGTGTGGAGAGACTGGAACATTGCTGGAGAGACTTTAAAATGGTTCAACCACTAGAAAAAAGCATGGTGCTTCCTCAGGAAATTGGAAATAGAAATACTTTATAACCCAGCAAGTCTTCTACTTGGTATATATCCAAAAGAAATACGAGCCAGGACATGAGTAGATAACATGTGCACTGATGTTCTGTGCAGTACTATTCACAACAGCAAAAAGATGGAGACAAACTAAATGCCCATCAATGGAAGAATGAATAAACACTTTGGTACATACACACAATGGAATACTATGCAACACTGAAGAGTAACGATTAATCTGTGAAACACCTCATAACATGGATAAACCTGGAGGACATTATGCTGAGTGAAATTAGTGCATGAGAAAAAGGAAAAATATGTGGGTAAAGGATGTATTTGTCTTTTCTAAAAGTCTACCAAAATAAATTCTACAGCCAAAGTATGGATAATTTTTGACACACCCTCGTATAACAGGCAAGTATAAATAGATAACAAGAAAGGAATATTAGAGTTAAGAGTATGAAGGCCAGAAAATCAAGTGGACTACCATGTGCTCTGGTATTCCAGCACTTTCCAGGGCCTAGTAATAACGATGCTGTGTAGGACAAGCACTGGACTGAGAACTACAAGGTTAAGTGGTTCAAACCTACCAGTCGTTCTGAAGGAGAAAGATGAAGCTTTCTGCTCCCATGAAGATTTACAGCCTCAGAAATCCTATACAGGGTCACTATGAGTCAGAACTGACTGGGTGGCACTTAACAGCAAAGATGTTTACTAACAGGATACCATAAAGCTTTTTGCCTGTCTTAGATTTTCCCCTGTATTACTTCACTTGGTCACACAATATCTCTACAGCCTTCCACAGATACTGTCACTGGTTGGGTAGGAGCAGGGTCAGCAGTCAGTGCACATAATACAGATACACCACACACAGTCAGGAAGAACAGACTACTGTCACTACTACTAGCTATTAGCACTACTCTGAAACAGTGGGTCTGAAACTTGCCTGACGATTGTTTAAAAATATGTATCTGGAGCATTCGTTTAAAAAACAAAACAAAGCAAGATTCCTAGGTTCTAACCTAGGAATCTGGAGCATTTGTTTAAAAAACAAAACAAAGCAAGATTCCTAGGTTCTAACCTAGGAATCTGGAGCATTTGTTTAAAAAACAAAACAAAGCAAGATTCCTTGGTTCTAACCCAGAACTATTAAATGAAAATTTCCAGGGACAAACATCTGGTACTTTGTGTGTTTAACAAACAGCCCAGATGACTCTTTTCAGGAATTCTGACAACACTTTAAAGTACTTGCCAATCCAAAGAGGTAAATAATAATAATAAGAGATGACAAATGATTAAGCTATTGTTTTCTATAAGAAATACAATCATCAACCTAAAAGTCTAGAGTCCTAGTGTGGTATTGTGGGTAATACACTGAACTGCAAAGTCAGTTTGAACTGTAAGGCAGTGGTTCAAGTTCACCAGCCACTCCTTGGAAACCCTATACAGGGTTTCTATGAGTCAGAATTAACTAGAAAGCACTGAACAACAATAACAACAATGCTTTGTGGCACTGTGGGTTAATGCACTGGACTGCAAAGTTGGTTTGAACTGCAAGGTGGTGGTTCAAGCTCACCAGTCGCTCCTAGGAAACCCTATACAGGGTTGCTATGGGTCAGAACCTATTCGACGGCACATAACAATAACCTAAAAGTTCTGGTATGGCGCTGTAGGAACAGCACTAGACTGCTAGCCACAAGGTAGGTAGGTAGGTCAAACCCACCAGTTACTCTTAATGGTACTGACTCAATGATACTTAACAACAACAAAGACCCAAAAGTCCAAGAAGAGATTGACTGAAAAACTACTAGACAAATACTGATTGAATAGCCAATGAGGCCTCAGAATGGAAATGTCGACAAGGCCATTGAATACAGGATTCTTGGCCGAGGTAAGAAGCTTGGGCTGGAATTAAGAACTACAAAAATCTGTTAGTGTCTGGAGTAGCAGAGGAGAAGCATCAAAAAACCTGAACAACATGCAAACTTTCAGAAAGAAGACACTGAAGAAAAGAAGGCTCACAAGAAAACTCTGGAGAACACAATACAGTCGATATTCTGTTTGGCAGGCTCTGCATGCAAGGATTCAACCAACCCCAGATTGAAAATATTATTGTTGTTAAGAACCATCGAGTCTGTTCCAATTTACAGCAACTCTCTATGGGGTTTCTGAAGCTGCAAATCCTTGCAAGAGCAGAAAGTCTCATTTTTCTCCCAAGGAGCAGCTGGTAAGAGCCAACTGCTGATCTTGTGGTCCAAAGTCCAGTATTATCCTACAGAGTCACTCCCCACAAAAAATATTGAGGGTGGGCAATTAAATGGTTAAAGCAATCCTTTAAAAGTTAAGAGGGAGCATAAAGTGGTATTAGGTACTGTAAGTAATCTAGAGATGATTCAAAGGATATAGGAGGATATGCTTAGGTTATAAAGTAAATTCTATACCATTTTATATAAAAGACTTGAGCATCCATTGTTTTCTACAGGTATGTGTATGGGGAGGGGGGGAAGGGGTAGAGGGGAGGCTTAAAACAAACCCCCACGGATACCAAGGGATACCTCTACCTGGCTTATTTTAGGTGATAAAAAGATTTAATAAATAATACATGAACATTTCATAATTAGACATTTTATAGGCAAAAAGTAGAGATAAAATGTAGTGAACATACAATGCACATGCATTATGCTTATTTAGAAAAATAGTTTTACCCTAAATCTGTACCTAAAACACTAGCTCCATGGGCAAGAAATCACTGATATACGTGAGTTAATTCAGAATCATTGGGTCATGTATAAATCTTTCCTACACATGGCAGTAGTATACATATTCTTCAGTTCGGCTCTGGTGGCCACCTGTAAGAATCAAAATAGATCTAAAGCTGGAGTAATGTTTGTGGATAAGTGACAAGTGCGAGAGGAAATTGCTCATTTAAAGAACCGTGTGGTATGGGTTACATCACACACTTTTCTACAAGGGAAAACTTTTCTGTCATCTCTTTGCTCTAAGAATAATCTGTTTAAAAATGCTTATTATTTCATAAAAATTCCATGTCAATACTTTCTTTGATAAGCATCCACCTATCTTACCAGCTGAGTCCATTTCAAATATCCTGCTTTCACATTCAGCACTTTTGCAGCTGTAAATGGGTTTAAGAAAAAATAGCTCATTCAAATATCACAATAGAATGAAACAGTGTTCACATCCAGCCAAGAGTAATATTTAAAAGCATCCAAACCAACCTACTGAAAATGCCATCAGGATACCTCAAGCCTATTCCTTCTCTTCCTCAGATGACTCCAGAGAGTCCATAATTCCAAAGGACAACCCCTAGTCAATGAAGCAAAAAAGCCTCCAGGTTAGCTCTAGGTCAAGCTATGGTCAGGAGAATTCCAGGCCTCCTCCCCAGACCTCCACACCATCATTAACAGAGAAACCCAGAGCTCTGCCCATTCCTGACAAGACACTCTTCCAACTAACACCATGATTTGCCTTGGAGACTGTTGGTGTTAAGTGCCGTTGAGTCAATACAAGGTCACAGCAACCCTGTATAGGGTTTCTGAGGAGCAGCTGGTGGGTTTGAACTACCAACCTTTTGGTTCACAGTCAAAAGCTGATCCTACAACGCCACACCAGGAGTCCTATCTGGGGCTAATTCCAGTACAACCTTTTGTCCAGGTTTTATGCTTGTTTCATAAAAAACCCCAAGTCCCACCTGGAGTCCCACACCCATAAGGCTCTACACATCCCCTCACATATGATCTCATCTCCCACTGATTTCCAACTCATCAAAACCTTTCTACTTGTCTTCATAGTCCACTATCAGCAAAATCCTCTGCACCCTCACCCTCTTCTCTGAATGTTTCATCCAATTTCTTATTTTAGGAGGAAACCTGTCCTTTCCTAGAGCTCTGCTTCCCCTACGGCCATTTCAAGTGGAAGCCACTTTCTTTTCCACATCCTAAAAACCACTGGGTGTCCAGGTAGAAGAGAAGTTCTAGGACCTCACTTTTACTCAGATCATTTACTCTGTCTTAAAACTCAAGTTTTGAATCTCATTCCATGAGACAAAAACACTAATTGACTCTCCTGAGTGAAACCATCTAAACTTCTTAGTCACTCACCTTCAACATTTAGCTCGCTGACTCAGTGCAAACTACTTTTGTCATAATTCTTACTGACTTCAACAACCACATAGTTGATCTTTCCAATGGATATATAAGTTGAATGATAACCACCCTCACAAAAAATAGGCCCACATACTAATTTACAGAGCCTATATTACTATAAGTAGCAAAAGAATGAATACATGAACAGGGTTATTATAAGAAATGGGTAAAAATGTTATTAAGTTAAAGATCTTCAGTTGTTAAGTGTCGTTGAGTTGGTCTTTGAGAGGAAGTGGGTACACATGCAATTACATGTGTCCTTATAAATAAACACAGACAAGAAAGAGGAGGAGGTAATAGGACCCTGGAGACAAAGACTGGATACACGTAGCCACAAGTCAAGGAATGTCAACAGTCACCACCAGGAGCTAGAAGAAGCAAAGAAGGGATTCTCCCTTAGAGTCTCCAGAAGGAGTATAGCCTTGTCAACACCTTTAATTTACCTTTCTAGTATCCAGAACTTTAAGAGAATAAATTTCTGATGTTTTATGCCACCAGGTCTGTGGTAATATGTTATGGCAGTCCTGAGACACTGATACACTAAACTTCCTTGGCCTTCTCTCCTTCAACAATTTTCATAGTCATATCCCAGAACATGTAATTGCCAATTACTTTACAGATTGTAAAATTTCAATTTCAAGCACCCCATTCTGATGCCAGGAGCCCTGGTGTGGCACTGTGGGTTAATGTGCTGGACTGCAAAGTCAGTTAGAACCACAAGATCGGCAATTGAAGTTCACCAGCCACTCCTATACAGGGTCAGCCGTTCAAACCTACCCCAAAGCTCCTACACAGGATCGCTATGGGTCGGAACCGACTCGACAGCACTTAACAACAATTCTCATATCAACTTCTATCCTCAAACTGATATCTTTGCTCTTGAACACTTTAAGGAGGTCTCGTACAGCAGATTTGTCCAATGCAGTATGTCGTTTAATTTCTTGACTGCTGCTTCCATGAGTGTTGATGGTTGATTTATGAAAAATGAAGTCTTTGATAACTTCAATCTTTTCTCCATTGATATGGATGTTGGTTATTAGTCTAGTGGTGAGGATTCTTGTTCTTTATATTGAGGTTCAACCCATACTGAAAGCTGTGGGCTTCGATCTTCATCAGTAAGTATTTTAAGTCCTCTTCACTTTCAACAAGCAAGGTCGTATCATCTGCATAGCACAGGTTGTTAATGAGTTTTCTTCAATCCTGTTGCCACGATTTTCTTTATATTATCCAGTTTCTCAGATTATTTACTCAGTATGCAGATTGAATAAGTGTGGTGAAAGAATATATAGCATGCCCTTTGGGTGGTTGATGATGCATGGAGGGGATTGGAACCATGGCAGTGAGATGATATACGATGGAATGAATGTAAAACTAAAGTTCTCCCATGTAAACTATCATATAATTCACAATAAAACATTAAAAAAAAAAAAAAGAATATATAGCATGGCACATATCTTTGCTAATTTTAAACCAGTCAGTGTTACCTTGTTCTGTTACAACAACTGCCTCTTGGTCTATGTACAGGTTCCTCATGAGCATAATTAATACTTATTCTCTGCAATGCTTGTTATGATCCACACAATCAAAAGCCTTTGTGTAGTCAATAAAGCACAAGTAAACATCTTTCTGGTATTCTCTGCTTTCAGCCAAGATCCACCTGACATCAGCAATGGTATCCCTCATTCCATGCCCTCATCTGAATATGGCTTGAACCTCTAGCCGTTCTGTCAATGTATGTTTGCAATTACTTTGGAATTATCTTTAGCAAAATTTTACTTGTGTGAGACATTAATGATATTATTCGATGACTTCTGCATTCCTTTGGGAATTCTTAGCTTTATTCCTGGGTAAATACTGACCTTTTGATCTAGTAAAGTCGATGGTTCTAAGGAGTATGTACCTCCCTGGTGTTATTCTTCACTTTACAGGCTTGTTGTTTGGCTGAAAGTTGAGTTACAAAGGTGAGTTCAATTCCAGGCTTGAAGAGTGACTAAAGGTCATAATCCCGGGGATTCCTCCTGTCTCTATTAATAATTAGTGAGCCTGACCTTTTTTAAGATTTTGAGTTTTGCCCCACATTTTTCTCCTACTCTGTCTAGGACCTCCTATTGTGATCCCTTTCAGTGCAGTCAGCAGTGGTAGTCAGGGACTATCAAGTCCTTTTGGTCTTAGGGTCATGGAGGCTGAGATTCGTGTGGTCCATGAATTCTAAGGACTAGTTGTTTTCATGTGTCTTCAATTTTCATTACTGTTCTTTGCTCCAGGTGGGGCGAGACCATAACTGCACCACAGATCCAATAATTGCACCTTAGATGACTGCTCACAAACTTTTAAGACCCCAGTCATTTCTTACCAAAGCAGAATGCAGAATATTCTCGACTATAACAGGTTATGGCAATTGAACTTGATGTCCTTCAAGAACACTGTCCTGAGCACCCCCAAAATACAGCGACTCATTCCCTGAAGGTATCTGGTTATGGCTAAACAGTTTCTTGTTTTTCTTCTTTGTCCTCTATATGCATTACTCTACTCAAGGATATTATTTGTAGCACAGGTAAATACATATGTAAACAATATTCTCTGCCAAACCTATTATGTACTTGTGAGAGTATACTTTCACTTTCCACACCTGTTCATATTGAATATCTATGTACTCACTTGTAGATTACTGTTATTGCAGGATTAGGTATGCAAAAGTATTTACTGCTGTATCCTTCAACTCTTGTGCTCCCCTCAATGGCTTCCTTTGCCTTGATCATCTTGTGCTGACCTCATTCTTATTGCAGATTGCCTTTCCTTTCATCTAAGTTAATATGTGTCTACTTTCTTGTTAGTGATTTACCCTCTGTTTCCCTCCCAGCCCTGGTAACTTTCAAAGAATGCTTCTTTCTATGTGTAAAACATTTCTTGATGCTTCATGAGAGTAGTTTCATACAACAGTTGTCCTTTAGTGATTGACTATTTTTGCTTAGGATGTCTTCAGGCTCATCCATGTTTTGAACTGGGAGACATGAAGATCCACCAGTATTCTTTAATGTTGCATGGAATTCTATTGTGTATATGTACCATAGTTTGCTTATCCATCCAATTACTGATGGGCCCTCATTGTTTCCAACTTTGTGCTACTGTGAGCAGTGCTGTGATGAACATTGGTGTGCATGTATCTATTTATGTCATGGCTCTTCTTTCAATAAGATTTATACCTAGAAGTGGGACTGCTAGGTCATATGGTATTCCTATTCCCAGCTTTTTAAGGAGGTTTCACACCACTTTCCACAGTGACTGCACTGTTCTACAGTCCCAACACAAGTGTATGAGGGTTCCAGTCTCTCCACACACAGGCCACCATTTGCTGATGATTTTTTTAAACTTTGTTACTAATGTGAGGTAAGATGATATCTCATTGTTTGGATCTGCATCTCTTTAATAGCCAATGGGAGTCCTAGCAGGCGCTACAGGATAAGCACTGAATTGCTAACTGGAAGTTCGATGGTTCAAATTCACCAGTTGCTCCTCAGAAACTCTATACAGCATCACTATGAGTTATTACTGATTTGAAGGCACTTAATAACAATAGCTAATAATCTTAAGCATCTCTTCATGCTTTTGTTGGCTATCTGCATGTTTTTTTTTTTTGTTTGTTTGTTTTTTTGGTGAAGTGTCTATTCATGTCCTCTGCTCATTTTTAAATGGGGTTTTTTGTTGTTGTTGAAGTTTTCTATAAATGATAGAGATTAGTCCCTTGTTAGATATATCACTGCCAAAAATGTTTACCAGTCTGTAGGCTTTTAAAAATTCTTTTGGTGAAGCTTTTTGATGTGCTCAAATGTTTCATTTTTAAGAGGTCCCATACTTAGGACATATTGTCAGGAGGGACCAGTCGCTGGAGAAGAATATCATGTTTGGTAAGGTAGAGGGTCAGAGAAAAAAGAGGAAGACTCACAGCGAGATGGATTGGCCAAGTGGTAGCATCGATGGACTCAAGTGTGGCAACAGTAGTGAGGTTGGCCCAGGATTGGGCAATGTGTCATTCTGCTGTGCATAAGGTCACTATGAGTCGGTACCGACTAGATGGCACCTAACAACAACAACAAAAATGTCTAATTTGTCTTCTGCTGTTTATGCATTTCTAATTATGTTTTATAATGTAGTTATGCCATATATTAAAGCCAAGTTTACCCTAATTTTTTAAATAATCTTTACAGTTTTACATTTTATATTTAGGTTTTTGATCCATCTTGAGTTAATTTTAGTATGTGGTGAGATATATGAATCCTGTTTCATTTTCTGCAAATACATATTCAATTTTGCTACCGTCACCTCTTGAAAAGACTATTCTTTTCCCCATTAAAATGTCTTGGCTCTATCGTTGAAAATCAACTGAAATAAATATAAGGGCTTACTTCTGAACACAATTTTATTCGATTAATCTTTTCTATTTATCTGTTTTACTATGTGGCTTTCTCCAGAAGACTAGTTCATGGTTTTGGTTGACAGGTGAATAAAAAGTTGCAAGGCAATGGAATATATGGCACAGGAATGAAGGATCATATGGGTAAGAAGAGAAGTCAAAAGAAGAAAAGGCTGGTGGATCAAAAGAAAGCAAATAGGTCAATGGACTAGAGGTTGAAAAGGGGTTAAAGATGATCATCATGAAAAGAGTTGAACAAGCTAATATGAGATGCCTCAATCAGTGATTCTGGAAGTAAAGCAGTTACAGATGGTGAAAAAGTCCATTGTGGAATTGCAGGAACAGACGGTGGAAGTAGAGTGGAGGAGGAGATCCTCAGAGTTGAGCAAGTCTATGAGCTGGGAGCCAGGGTATGAAAAGTTTCATCTACACAGACAGTGAAATCACCCTGAGAGGACTCTGGAACTGACACTGACGCATGGAAGAGTGAAGAAGCATGATAAAAAAGACAGGCACTAACTACAGTGAGAAAAGAAGGAGGCCGCACAGACAAAATGGTAAAATCCCAAAGTAGTATCTAAGGGTTTCTGGGTCTAGTGGTCTAACAGTGGACAGGCAGAAAGCAAGGAGAAAAATAACAAGAATGAATGGTACAGACAAAATTCTAACATGACTAATGGCCCACTGTTGTTAAGTGCTACCAAGTCGGTTCCAACTCATAACAACCCACTATAGGGTTTCCAAGGAGTGGCTAGTGGGTTTGAACCACTAACCTTGAGGTTCAAACTTACCTTGTGGTCCAGCATTTGCCCTACAGTGCCATGCCATGGCTCCTATGGTCCATATCCAATGCAATCTCTTCCACTTTGAGTGTTGGTGGAAGCTGTGAATATAATGATCTAGCATGTTCAGATCACTCCTTTGATGATACACTTTATGGCAAAGAGAGATTATCCTGGGTGGGCCTGACTTCATTAAGAGAACCCTTTAATTTCTCTCTGGCTGATGAGAAAAGAGGACGTCAGAGAGACAAGCTCTAGTTGGCTTGAAAGAAAGCACACATCCGTGTTGTACACTGTCCATGGGGGCCACATGGCAATACACAGCAAGAATGAGAGTTGTCCCTGGCTGACAGCTCACAGAAAAATGGGGACATCAGTACTACAACTGCAATGAACTCAATTCTGCCAACAACCAGTAAGCTGGAAAGAAGATTCTGAGACCCAGATGAGAGTTTGATTTCAGTCTGAGACCTGGAACAGAGAATCTAGCCAAGCAATGCCTGGACTTAAGACATACAAAAATTGAAAAATGTGTGCTATTTTAAGCCACTAAGTTACGGTTATGGTGTGGAGCTGTAGGATAATCACTGGACTGCTAATCGCAATACAGGTCATTCAAACCCATCAGCCGTTTCTGAGAAGCCCCATATAGGGTCACTATGAATTGGAACCAACTTGACAATATTTAACCACAACAACAAAAGACTGTGGTCATATGCTATATGGCAAAATAAAACAAAACAGTGGCCATAAATTATGATGAACTTAAAATGATCCCAGTTTAAGTACACTGTCCCTGCATTGTGAATAGTACCCCGTTCACTCTCAAGTAGGTCCCATACATGATAATTTACATGGTCACTGTAACAGTAATTTCATCTCCCAAGCCATTAATGCACATAAGGAGGTTAGAGAATGAATATGCATCACTTGGCAAAGCTGTAGGGGAAGTGGTCATGAAGATTGTATGTAGTCAAGTCAGTTCCAACTCATTGTGACCCTATATAGGTTTTCTAAGCTTGTAAATCTTCACGGAAGCAAAAAACCCCATCTTTCTCCCAAAAAGTGGCTGGTTGACTTGAACAAATTACTCTGCAGTTAGCAACCCAATGAGCAACCACTAGGCCACCAGGAATCCTTAGGGGAAGTGGTAGCGCTTATGAAACTGGCAATTTTAAGGCAATTAAGAAATGAATTAGAGAAGCAGCTTGCTGATTACAGGGCAGCATTTATTTCTACAGGGATTGGAATTTAGGGGGCTATTAATAGGCTGTGCTGGGGCAAGGAAGTGCAGACCATGATGGGTGGGAAAGACAGTGCTCTGAAGACAGAGAAGCTAGACACCTTCCACTTGTTGGGACTGACTGATAAAAACAGGTAACAGCCATGGTGGAAACAGCCTTAGCACTTTCTTTTAAGAGGCCGGGGCGTTAGGCTAAAGGACTAGATTTCAGACCTTCTATTGTTGTTTTCTTCATGTGTATAATAAGTCTTTGTTCCTGCTATAACTTGTTTGTAAGTGAGATATTGCCTTCTGCTTTTTAAAACAGTAATCCTCTTGCCTAGTTTTGTACTGTGTACAAAGTAGTTGTTTAATTATGGTATGCAACTAAAAGTGGGCAGAATCATGGCTAAGCAGCATTTTTTTTTTCTTCCTCACAGAATACATGCTAAAATATCTTTCAAGATTCACCAGAGGTGAGAAGAGGAACTCCAGTCACACAAAAATAAAAATTATTTCTGACAAAAAGGGGGGAAATAATGTTAAGATGCTTGGCTGTGTTTTGAATCTTGGTTTCCCTGGCACACCATTATAAAACAGACACTTGAGGGGGAGAGAAAGGAATAGCCAGAAGTCTCACCATGGAAAGCTTAAAAATCCGTCTTCTGCCTATTACTGATTGGAATACCTAATATGAGGCTACAACGTGCCCAGTGAAGGAGGCTTCCTGGGGAGCCTCTGCATTGCCTAAGACCATGAGAGGAATCCTGAAACCCATCCAGAATCTTCTGAGGTGAGAAATTTCCCCTTGAAAGGACAAGCAGATCAGCCTGAGGTGGCCAGAAGAACAGAATTTACCTCTTGAAAGAAAGGCCAACAGGACAAATATAAAACAATAATGGCAGTCCAACTGATTACTACAAGAACAAGCTAGTTGTTCACCCAGGTGATAACAAGGCCAAGTGGTTGGGTCCCCTCAGGGCAAACCCCTTTCCAAGACTAAGACCCAATGGGAATACACGAGCAGATATGCGCTCTGACTGGTGACCATGTTCATCACCGATAAGGGGAAGTGAAGGAAAAGGAGCAATGAACCTGAGAGCTAAGTCCTACAACGTTCAATAGATTTCTGTGAACCTGGGTGGAGACCTGGGTGGCCAGCAGTGTGGCAAGACCTGGGGACTCTTGGGCCCAGAGTCAGTGATATAGCCACAGAGGACTAGAGTGGAGAATGAAGTGCCCAGCTGATAAGAAGAGAGGGCATATGCATCAGAACACCAGCACTTGTTGATAATACCCACTTATCCTGGCTTCAATGACTGGATGATCAGAGCTCAACTAGAGGAAAGAAGAGGAAAAAAAAGAGTAATCTGATAACAATTTGATGAACTTGACCTACACCTATGGATGCAGTAGCTCAAAAGAAGGAACAAATCTTTACAGCGAGCATCATTCCCACCTCCTCCACACACAGAGTAGACAGGGATGGGCAACTTGGACAATGGATACCCAAAATGCAGGGGCTACAAAGGCAAGAAGTGACTGGTTTTCAAGCTCTCAAGAGGGAGCCTAGTTCTAGAGGGCACAGAGGAAGGTAGAATCTCCACTGAGTAGTATCCAATTTGTCTGAAAGGGACTGATGAAAGGAGACGGGGATATGTCTCTTGTGGTACAATATTGAATAATTGTTATTAGGACTGATTGTGAGGGTTGGAAACATAAAGGTAGACGTTTTGTAGCAAAAGGAGGGGAGTGATTGACTTTGCAGTCTAGGAGCGGCGGTCCCTGGGACCATCAAGGGAGAAGAGTGGAGTGCGTTACCTTACCTAGAGAAACAGTGACGCCAGAGATGGAGGCAGAGATGATGAGGTGGAGAGATGGAGCAGCTGGAGACTTTAGACACAGAGAGGGAGAGGGCTGTGTGCTGATGACCGGAGGACAGGCTTGTAGTGTATACCCTTTGGTTGGTTGATGATGCATGAAAGGGATTGTAACCATGGCAATGAAACAATATACAATAGGATGAATGTAAAGCTAATGTTCTTCCATGTAAACTATCACATAATTCACAATAAAACATTTTTTTAAAATGCTGGTTGCTAGCTGGCATTAAGTCAGTTCTGACTCATGGCAACTCTTTCAGGTCTGTAATAATGGAATTCACTTTGGCTCCTTAAACTAAATAGTTTCCTTTTGCTAACATTAATTCCCAAACAACTACACTGGACATCTATGAACTGCCCACCAACATTTTTTAAAAAGCAATAATACTAACAGAGATTGCTAAGCAAAATAAAAATATTTCATCAATCACAGCAGACTTTGTGAAAAATAGGACAACTATGTTCACTGATAAAGTCTGCCATCTGCTGGGAAGAAAAATGAAATGTTTATGACATCAACTAGTTATGTAAACAACTTTCTCCACTTAGGTACTACAGTACCCGCAGTACCTGAATCTGCAGTATGACTGTATTTTGAATAAACATACGCCCCATACACACACATCACTGTCATGAGTTAACCAAATGAGAATCAGTCAGATGTATCACTTGGTAAAGTGAAGATCAAGTATCCCTGATGGAGCAAAGGTTATATAACATTGGCAGCTAACTGAAAGGTCGGTGGTTTAAACCCATCAGTCACTCCACAGGAGAAAATACCTGGCAATCTACTCCCATATGAATGGGAGGAGACAATCCTATGGGGCAGTTCTACTCTGTCCTATAGGATCACTATGAGTTGGAATAGATTTTGATAGCATACAATAACAAAGGGAAGACCAAGGTACACAGAAGTATGAATATAATATACATCGTAGAAAGAGCAAAGCATGGAAGTGTGTGTATTGGAGTACGGGAAGAAGAGAGGTCTCAAAGCTGTAAAAATTTCACAGATTTGTCTCAAGCTCTATTGTATATATACCCAATCTTGATCAAAAGGGGGAGAAATGCAGAATTCTCATAGATTCCAAACTTTCTGGAGCCATAAAGGTTAAACTCCTGAAACTATTGCCCAGAGATCATTTTTAAACCTTAAACCAAAAATGTTTTATGAAGTCATATTAAAACTGAACAATACTTTCAATTTACTAAGAATCGTTCGCCTATACCTATTTAAAAAATTAACCTTGAGCATTGTACTCTTTTATGAACTAACTATATACTATCAAATTGATAATAGCAACTTGATAGTCTAGATAGGACCTATGAATTGATGTTAATTAGGGAGGAACACAACTCAGAAAAGGAGGGTACCAATGCTTGCAACTTAATTGTACATGTAGAAACTGCTTAATTGGCATATAGTTTGTTGAGTATATTCTCAACAATAAAAAATATATATTAGAAAAAAATTGATGAAAACTCATTTCAACAGTGATCCAAACAAAATGATTGCTATATGAAGTATTCCTTTAAATCTGATTCATTTAAATACAGTAATAAAAGTCCTAGTAAATATAATGCTTAGTTGTTTTAACAAATCACTTTTTTATAGCTTATAATTTAGTGGGAAATGCAACCTCTATGACTAAAGTAACCACTTGCATAAGAATACTAGTTCACCCATGTAAACTATCACATAATTCACAATAAAACAGTTAAAAAAAAAAAGAATCCTAGTTCAGATTACCAGGTCTTATCCTAGGTGTAAGGAGCTCTGGTAGCGTAGTGGTTATGAGTTAGGCTGCCAACCTCAAGGTCAGCAGCTCGAAACTACCAGTGGTTCCGCAGAAGAAAGATGAAGCATTCTGCTCCTGCAAAGATTTACAGCCTTGGAAACCCTGTGCAGGGTCATTATGAGTCGGAACCGAATCCACAGTACTTAACAACAACAACAATCCTAGGTGTGGCAAACTGTATGGGTGCAGCAATATCTCCCATCGGACATGGTCCTCTGCAATGTTACTATACTACTACCACCACCCCACAGCACAATGAGGTAAAATCCAACTCTCCTTCCCTTGAATCTGGGCTGGTTTTAGTGAGTCACTTGTAGCCTATAGAATATGACAGAAATGATGCTGCATAGTTTCCACAACTAAGTCAGGAAAGGCCTTACAACTTTCCCCTAGCTCTCCTGGAACATTTGATCCCTAAATCCTTCCTCTTGGGATAATGTCTCTTAAAACAGAGTCACCAAGCTGTGAAAAACAAAAGCCATGTGAAGAGTTTGGATCTAGGTCAGTTATTCCAGGGCAGTCAGTAGACACATGAGAGAAGGTGGCTGGTGATTATGTGCCACCATGTCAGTTCTGACTCATAGTGACACTGTATAGGGTTTCCAAGACGGTACATCTTTACAGGAGAAGAAAGCCTCATCTTTCTCCCACGATGCAACTGGTAGATTCAAACTACTGACCTTGCAGTTAGCAGCCCAGCTCATAATCCATCATGATACCAAAATTCCTTATTAGAGAAGGAGCCTCCAGATAATGCAAGTCTCTAGCTATTCGCATCACTCTCCAGTACTTCTGTCATCCCAGTTAAGGTTCTAGACATTGAGAAGCAGAAGCCAAGTATTGTTGGCTGTCTAAATTCCTGACACCAAAATGGTGGGAGTAATAAAATCATTGTGGTCTTAAATCACAATGCTTCAGGGTGATCTATTATACTGCACTATGGTCAGACACTATGTACACCAATATTCCTGATGGCAAGGTTATGCAAATGATAAACCAAGTACCTCAGAGAAAAAGACTGATATAGTCTCACAAATTTGAGTGTAAAAATTGATACTGAGTTATACTGCCCAGTTTCTGGTTTACACATGGAGGGACAATCTTGGTAGGACTCTACCAAGTCTCCCTCTGCCCTCTCACTCACTTTTCTCCTAATCAGATTGATTCGTTTTAAAGAGGAACTCTTGACTATGCCTAGATCAGCTCCCTTCCTTTCCCATCTTCTCCTTGGGACCTAAAAACCCCATACATTCTGTTTTCTACAGCCTTAAGGCTTCAGACTACTCCCTGCTAGAAAAGCCAGAAGTTAGGTAAGAGAATATTCAATTTAGGGGATACTAGCAAGTCCATCCTGGTGAGGCACTGTACGATAAACACTGGAATGCTAACCACAAGGAAGATGGTTCAAACCCACCAGTCAGTACTCAGAAACCCTATACAGGGTCGCTACATGTCAGAATCCACTCAACAGCACTTAACATCAATACTGACAACAAGCAAGTCCATCAACACTCATGGAAGCAGCAGTCAAGAAATTAACCAATGTATTACATTAGGCAAATCTGCTGTAAAAAAACCTCACTGAAGTGTTAAAGAATAAAGATGTCACTTTGATGAAGCTGGTGAACCTGACCCAAGTCATGGTATTTTCAACAGACTCATAAGCATGAGAAAGCTGGACAATGAAAAAAGACCACAGAAGAACCAAAGCATTTGATTTACAGTAATGACAAGGAATACTGAAAACACCATGAACTTACAAAAGAACAAACAAATTTGACTTGGAAGAAGCGCAGCGAGAATGCTCCTTAAAAGTGAGGATGAGAAGATTTTGTCTTACATACTTTGGACATATTATCAGGGGGGACCAGTCCCTGTGAAAAAGATGTAGACCCCCACCCCACCCCCAATGAATTAAGATGGATTGATGCCGTGGCAGCAACAATGGGCTCAAAGACAACAAGTGTGAGGATGGTGCAGCACTGGGCAGTGTTGCATTCTGCTATGCACAGGGTTGCTGAGTCGGATCAATTTGACAGGACCCAACAACAAGCAAGTCCATTGTTAGCTCACAATTAAAATCACTTTCTAAATAGATTGGCATCTGCCTAAACTCCTGGTTGCACTCGTGGGGAGGGAAAAGAGAAGTAGGATCGATTGATTGTTGTTGTTGGTACCATCAAGTCAGTTCTGACTCACAGCAACCTTATGTACAACAGAACAAAACACTGCCCGGTCCTGCGCCAACCTCACAATTGTTGCTGCCCTTGAGCCCATTACTGCTGCCACTGTGCCAATCCATCTCATTGGGGATCTTTTTAGCTGACTCTCCACTTTATCAAGCATGATGTCCTTCTCCAAGGACTGGTCGTTCCTGATAACATGTCCTAAGTATGAGGGACGGTCACCATCCTGGATTCTACCAAGCACTCTGGCTACACATCTTCTACTACAGATTTGTTTGTTCTTCTGGAACTCCAGGGTACTTTCAATATTCTTCTCCAACACTATAACTATATAACTATAACTCAAATTCTTCTATGGTTTTCCTCTTTCATTGTTTAATTTTCACATTCATATGAGGCGACTGACAACATCATGGCTTGGGTGAGGTGCATCTTAGTCCTCAAACTTAACTTTACTCTTGAACATTTTAAAGAGATCTTGTGTAGTAGATTTGCCTAATGCAAGACGTCATTTGATTTCTTGCCTGCTGCTTCCATGAGTGTTGACTGGGAGCAAACAAAATGAAGTCTTTGACAACTTCAATCTATTCTCCACTTATCATTATGTTATCCATTAGTACAGTTGTGAGGATTTTTATTTTCTTTATACTAAGGTGCAATTCATATCGAAGGCTTTCATCAGTAAATATTTTAAGTCCTCTTCACTTTCAGCAAGCAAGTTTGTACCATCAGCATATCGCAGGTTATTAACAAGTCTTCCTCCAATCCTGATGCCGTCTTCATGTAATATATCATCTTCGATTATTTGCTTAACATATAGATTGAATAAGTATGGTGAAAGAATACAACCCTGGTGCACATCTTTCCTTATTTTAACCCATCCAGTTCTGTTCAAATGACTGCCTCTGGGTCTACGTACAGGTTCCTCATGAGCACAAACAAGCATTCGGGAATACCTAGTTTCCTCTTTGTTTTCCAGAGCTTGTCATGATTCACACAATTGAAAGCCTTTGCATATTCAATAAAACATAAGAAAATATCTTTCTGATAGTCTCTTTCAGCCAAGATCCAATCATATTCCTAGTTCCAAGTTCTCTTCTAAATCTGGCTTGAATTTCTGTCAATGTATTTGTTGCAGCTGTTTTTAATTATCTTCAACAAAATTTTACTTACATGTGATATTAATTATATTATTAGATGATTTTTGCATTTTGTTGGGTCTCTTTGGAATGACCACAA
>NW_006408534.1:15033554-15038172 GCF_000296735.1 Chrysochloris asiatica | reverse complement strand
GTGGAGATTCTACCTTGCTCCACACCCTCTGGATCTAGGTTCCCTCTTGAAAGCTTGTAAGCCAGTCACTTCTTGCCTTTGTAGCCCCCCCATTCTGGGTAGCCAATGTCCAAGTTGCCCATCCCTGTCCTCTCCATATGTGGAGGGGGTGGGAGTGATCTTTGCTGTGAAGATTTGTTCCCTCTTTTGAGCTACTGTTTCTATAGGTGTAGGTCAAGTTCATCAAATTATATCAGATTATTCTTTTTTTCCTCTTCTTTCTTCTTCTGATTGAGCTCTGATCATCCAGCCATTGAAGCCAGGTCAAGTGAGTATCATCTGCAAGGGTGGGTGTACTTATGCATGTGCCCTCTCTTCTTATCAGCTGGATGTTTCACTCTCCACTCTGGTCCTCTGTGGCTATGTCACTGACTCTGGGTCCAAGAGTCCCCAGGTCTTTCCACACTGCTGGCCAGCCAGGTCTCCAGCCGGGTTCACAGGAGTCTTATCGTACATTGTAGGGCTTAGCTCACAGCTTCATTGCTGCTTTCCCCTCATTTCCCCTTATCGGTGATGAATGTGGTCACCAATCAGGGTCTTAGTCTTAGAAGGAGGTTTGCCCTGAGGGCACCCGACCACTTGCCTTGATGTCTCCTGGGAGAGCCACTTGTTTGTTCTTGTAGTAATCAATCGATCTGCCTATATTGTTTTATATTTTTCCTGTCAGTCTTTCTTTCAAGAAGTACCTTCTGTTCTTCTGGCAGCTCCAGGTTGGTCTGCTTGCCCTTTCAAGTGGAAATTTCCCCTCAGAAGATTCTGGGTGCTGTTCAGGATTCCATCTATGGTCTTGTGTAATGCAGGGCATGTTGTAGCCCCTTTTTGAGTATTTCAATCAGTTATAGGAAGAAGACGGACTTACAAGCTTTCTATGGTGATATTTCTGCCTATTCCTTTCTCTCCCCCTCCAGTGTCTATTTTATAGTGGTATGCCAGGGAAACCAAGATTCAAAAGACAGCCAAGCATCATAACGTTGTTTCTCCCCTTTCCCCAATTCCAACCATGTCTCAATCTCTATATCCCAGAGCCCTGTTGTTTCAAGGTTGTGCATATATCATTATTTGCCTCTGTCCCACTTCAGCTTCACAGTCATCCTATCATATTACATTTCATTGCAATGATTACAATCCCCTCCATGCATCACCAAATAACCAAAGGATACACCTCACAGGCCCACTTCCCCAGCTGTCAGCAAACAGCTCCTCTCCCTCCCTGAGTCCAAGTGTCCCCAGCCACTCCATCTGTCCATGCCATCATCTCTGTCTCCATGCCTGGCTTCACTGCCTCTCTGGGTAGGGTCACACTTTCCATTCTTCTCGCTTGATGGTCCCAGGGACCTCTGCTCCTGGGCTGCAAAATGAATCAATCTCCTCATTTTGCCCCAAAAAAAAAAAAAAAAATCTGCCTCTACATTTCCAACCCTCAGTCAGTCCTGATGGCAAGTATTCACTGTTGTACCACAAGAGTCTTATCTCCATTTCCTTTCATCAGCCCGGTCTCAACAGATTGGAAATCATTCAGTGGATGTTCTGTCTACCCCTGCCCCATCTGGAACTAGGCTCCCTCTTGAAAGCTTATAAGCCAGTCACTTCTTCCCTTTATAGGCCGCCCACCCCCCTCCATTTTGGGTCTGGGCAATTTCCAGCTCCACTCAAGATATTCCTTCCAGTCAGTTAGAGGCTGAAGATGGGTTTACATATTTTCTCTTGTGATGTTTCTGGCTATCCCCCACTCCCCCAAGTGTCTATTTCACAGTGGTAGGCAAGGGAAACCAAGATTCAAAAGACAGCCAAGCATCTTAACATTATTCACCTCTTTTCCCCTTTCAAGTCATGCCTCTATCCCTGTATCCTGAAGCCCTGTTATTCCAAGGTTGTGCATACATCGTCATTTATCTCTGTCCCACCTAGCCCATGCAAACCTGCCCGACCGTTCTCCCGTCCACTTTGTTCTTCTTTTTCCCTCCCCCTTTTTGTGGATTGCCCCCTTTCTTAGCACTCAAACAATCCCTTTTCTATTTCCTACCCTGTGCTCCACCTTTACAACCTTTTCCCCACCCCACCTTCCACATCCTGGTAACCAGCAAAGAAACCCCTTTAGTGTAGGTTCTTTTTCTTAGTCCTTTACAATAATGGTCTTATGCAGTATTACTCCTTTTGTGACTGACTAATTTCACTCAGCATAATGTCCTCAAGGTTCATTCATGTTATGCGATGGCTTACAGCTTCCTTGTTGTTATTCAAAGTAGCATGATATTCCATTGTGTGCATGTACCACAGTTTGCTTATCCATTCTTCAATTGTTGGGCATTTTGGTTGTCTCTCTTTCATTTTCTTTTGATGCATTCTGCATCATTCAATATTTTCCTTGAGGCTTGAAGTTTTTCTTCCCTTCTTTCAGATTGAGAAACACTGAGTGTGCTCTTCCTTTTGGTTTTCCAATTCCAGGTCTTTGCACATGTCATTCTAACACTTGACTTTGTCTTCTCAAGCTACCCTTTGAAATTTTCTGTTCAGCCTTTTGACTTCCTCATTTCTTACATTCACTTTAGCATGTTTATGCTAGAGAGCAAATTTCAGAGTCTCATCTGATATCCATTTTGATCTTTTCTTTCTTTCTTGTCGTTTTAATGATCTTCTGCCCTCTTCCAGTATGATGTCCTTGTTGGAACCCTTAAAGTCCCAATAAAAACTAGTATTAGAAATAGACATTTTTGGAAGAGTTAGTACTATATCCACACCTGTCTTCCATTTCTCTTCTGAACCCACTTTAATTAGTTTGGGTCCCAACCACACCACAGACACTATTCTGGTTAATATGATTCCCACATTTTCAGCATTACATGACTATCAGACTCGTAGGCGTGGTGCTGTAGGATCAGCACTGGACTGCAAACCACCACAAGGTCAGCAGCTCAAACCCACCAGCTGCTCCTTGGAAACCCTATACAGGGTTGCAATGAGTCGAATGGAACCGACTCGATAGTACTTAAGAACATAACTATCTGTGGCACTTAACACAGTTCATCACTTCTTCCTCCTCAAAACACCTTCTTCACTTGGTTTTCACAGTACCATACACTCCTAGGTTTTATCGTACTACACTGGATGCACGTTCTTCTTCAGACTCTAATGATGGAGAATCCAGGGGTCAATTATTAATCCTCTTCTCTTTTATTCTTCTCTCCTCTATCCTCATTCACTCACTAAATGATACCAGGGTTTTAAATATTAACTATATTTAAATGACTCCCAAATTTATATTTTTATCTCAGTCTTCTCTCTTGAATTCGATATTCACATACAATGGCCTATTCAACAATTTCAAATAAATAGCTAATAAGTAACTCAAACTCAATACATCCAAAACGGAACTCTTGATTTTAATATCTAAACATGCTCCCTCTATAGTCTTTCCTATCCCTGCCAATGGTGATTCCATCTTTCTAGTTCCTTAGACTAAAATCTTAAAGCGTTTTCCTTGACTTTTCTCCTCTCTCAATCCCCGTCAAGCCCATTAGGCCTAGTTATAAAACATATATTAACTTCCATTGCTACCATACCTTGATTTAATTATTACAATAATCCATACTACAATGACCTCTCCTCTTCTATATTTTCCTCCTACTGCTTATTCTTTACAGGGCAATTAGACTGGTCCTTAAGAGTATGAACTAAATCATGTTATTCTTTTACTCAAAACCCTATAAACACTGCCCATTCCACAAAGAGTAAAAGCCAACATCCTTACAGAGACCAACAAGGTCCTTGTTAATGTTCTGACCTCCTCTCCTGAAATTCTCCCCCTGCTCATTCACTCCAGCCACACAAGTTTCTTTGATGTTCCCTGAATTTACATGCCGTAAGACTTAACACTGAATACTTCTGCTCTTCCCCACTAAAATGTCTGCTAACAGACATCTAAGTACTCAAATCTCACTTTCTCAACAAGGTCTATATGCCATCTGTATTTAATATTTGAATGTCTCTATCTCAAGGCACTGATTCTTCTTTCTGATTCTCACTTATGTAAAAATCCCTGTAGACTGCCAGAGGAGCTCTGTTCCACCCACTCAGGTGCTAAGCCTCCATCCACCTAAGGGTTCCTGATTTTGCTAGTTTCCCTGGCATCCTTTCCATTAGGCCAATGTGCAGTGGAGTAGGAAGTATAATGACAGGATGGAGAAGGCACACCCTTTGCTTTAAAATGCTGTTACCCAAAATTAATATACATTACTTCCAAACAAATTATTGGTAAGAACTAGCCACATGGTTGATCTAGGTACAAAGGAGATGGGTTATATAATCAAGTGATATGTCCAGGAAGAATAAGAGAACACAGATACTGGCTAGCACTTCTAATCACCAAATATATGTTTTGGCCCCCTTTCCAACACAAAGAACACACTTAACCCCCTTAACCTCCACCACCAAGAAAGAAAACCTGAAGTTCCATCCAGTCAGTGCATCTAACTATAAATACAGAATCACTCAAAATGGTGCCATCTTCTTTCCCAGGCCCATATATATGGAGCTCATTATGATGAGACCTAAGAATTAAAAGGAGTCCTGATGTGGCACT
>NW_006408534.1:15021675-15033454 GCF_000296735.1 Chrysochloris asiatica | reverse complement strand
AAAACATATATTAACTTCCATTGCTACCATACCTTGATTTAATTATTACAATAATCCATACTACAATGACCTCTCCTCTTCTATATTTTCCTCCTACTGCTTATTCTTTACAGGGCAATTAGACTGGTCCTTAAGAGTATGAACTAAATCATGTTATTCTTTTACTCAAAACCCTATAAACACTGCCCATTCCACAAAGAGTAAAAGCCAACATCCTTACAGAGACCAACAAGGTCCTTGTTAATGTTCTGACCTCCTCTCCTGAAATTCTCCCCCTGCTCATTCACTCCAGCCACACAAGTTTCTTTGATGTTCCCTGAATTTACATGCCGTAAGACTTAACACTGAATACTTCTGCTCTTCCCCACTAAAATGTCTGCTAACAGACATCTAAGTACTCAAATCTCACTTTCTCAACAAGGTCTATATGCCATCTGTATTTAATATTTGAATGTCTCTATCTCAAGGCACTGATTCTTCTTTCTGATTCTCACTTATGTAAAAATCCCTGTAGACTGCCAGAGGAGCTCTGTTCCACCCACTCAGGTGCTAAGCCTCCATCCACCTAAGGGTTCCTGATTTTGCTAGTTTCCCTGGCATCCTTTCCATTAGGCCAGTGTGCAGTGGAGTAGGAAGTATAATGACAGGATGGAGAAGGCACACCCTTTGCTTTAAAATGCTGTTACCCAAAATTAATATACATTACTTCCAAACAAATTATTGGTAAGAACTAGCCACATGGTTGATCTAGGTACAAAGGAGATGGGTTATATAATCAAGTGATATGTCCAGGAAGAATAAGAGAACACAGATACTGGCTAGCACTTCTAATCACCAAATATATGTTTTGGCCCCCTTTCCAACACAAAGAACACACTTAACCCCCTTAACCTCCACCACCAAGAAAGAAAACCTGAAGTTCCATCCAGTCAGTGCATCTAACTATAAATACAGAATCACTCAAAATGGTGCCATCTTCTTTCCCAGGCCCATATATATGGAGCTCATTATGATGAGACCTAAGAATTAAAAGGAGTCCTGATGTGGCACTGTGGGTTACTGCATTGGACTGCAAAGTTGGTTTGAACCGCAAGGTTGGTGGTTCAAACTCACCAGTTGCTCCTTGGAAACTTTACACAGGGCTGCTATGAGTCAGAACCATTTTAATGGCACTTAACAACAGCAACAACAAGAATTAAAAAGACAATTGTCTGCACCTCTATCTTCCCCCTCCCAATATACAATGTTGATACAGGAACAGGGAGGTCTTCCTTGTCTAATATCCTCCTGACCAGGCGCTGGGGAGTATACCCAATGTAGGGGCTACATAGCCTTCACAACCCACTTTCTGCTTGGCCAAGTTCTAGGTTTTAAGAAGTGGTTTTTCAGTCAAGGGCTTATTCAGTCCAGGCTCGTGGTTTTTTTGACAATAAAACTCCCTCAAAAACTTAGTTGGCCTTTGATCTATTTGTTTTCAGTCCGTTCCATGTGCCAGTAACCACACAAACAAAATTCTTTCCTGGACACAATTCTCAAGTCTTATTTATTTCTTTTTCCTCACCGTTGTCTTTAAACTAATAGCAGTCACCTGGAGTCCATGTGAAAAAAGAGGTCAGTGGTTCTCAATTGGGGCTACACAACACAATCACTTGAGGAACTTTTTCTAAATCTCTCTGTACCGCAGTCCAAGTAAATAAAAAAAAAAACTCTGCAGACAAGACTAAGGTGATTCTGATGAGCAGCCAAAAACAAGAGCTACTACAGGAAATAGAGAGGCCATACCTTTAATCTGATCTTTGCCACAGTACTGAGTTAGTTTTCAACTAAAAAAAGCTATTTTCAACTCCTGTCTTTGACTCTCTGGGATCTAGAGAAGTAGCCAATTTTCTTATTATCATTATTCCTCTCACTATGCCAGTCTCTGTATTACCTTTTTTAAGGATAAAAACAAAACCCTAAACATTTTTTCTTACAATGCATCTATTTCTGGTAATCCTCACTGATAATAGCACACACCAACAAACATTTTAATCCTTTTCACATCCGATCAAATTGGCATAAAGTATGCCTTCTGAAATATCACAGATGACACATTATAAAGTTGCTCACAAATGCAACACGGATTTCTGTCTTTCCTACCTCCAATATCAGTTTCCTCATCAATGTTCAACTTAACCACTAAGACAGCGTCAGAGGTGTTGAGGTTTTATTATATAAGTATTCCATTCCAACTACTAACTGCTATGCCAAAAACCCTAAAGTCTCAGTAGAAAAACACATAGCTTTTTATCTGGCTCCCACCACAATTAATTGGTGATTCTTCTCTACCTCTCATTCAATTATCCAGGTTTCTTTCATTTTATGGCTTCACCTTCCTCTGGGTCCTAGTAGAGGCAGACAGGGTAGATCTTGTTCTAGGCAGACACAGAATACCCTGTCCACATTCTGCTGGTAGAACTAACCACATGGCCACACTCAGATACAAGAGGGCACAGAAATGTAGTCCAGATGTGTGTTCAGCAAGAACACGAAAACACTGATATTGAAGAGTACTATCAGCCTCTCAAAAATTAAGCTCCACAGTGCAAGTGTCTTAGTCAGGTTTATTAACAGATGTATCCTACTTAGCACTGACTACAGCACATAGTAGGTACTAAAAAATATCTTCTGAATGCATGAATAAATGTATGAACAAGATGAATTACAGATAAGGTACCATATGGCATTTTTGTTTTATAATGAAAGCAAACTAAATGCATCAGGGACTAAAAGAACAATGAATTATTATGCATAGTTACTAAGACAAAAGATTACACAGAAGCCTTTGGGAAAATAAAAATTCAATTCTAGGCACTAAACACATTACAAATATACAATGTAAATCCATATACAAGTTGGTTAAACACAAAGTGAATTCATCTGTTGTAAATATGTAGAAAAAGTCATTCAAAATATTTGTACAAACATAATGGACAATCTTTATAGAAATTACTATTAAACTGATTACACAGCCTCAAAAGTTCAACAATACTTTTTTCAAAGAGCAGGGGCACTTCACAGGCAAAGTTTTAATTCTGAAAAAAGTTGTGTATACACACACATACACACACAATGCTGAAAGAGTTTATGAGTACATATCTACAATATACAATGCATACACTCATCAAAATTCAGAACCGATACATTTATGATATTAGCTTCAAAATTATGTATGCTGATAATGTTTGATTTTTCTTGAAATTTTACATCACACTACCATGGGAAACCCTATACAGGGTTGCTATGGGTCTGAATCGACTCGACGGCACTTAACAACCACCACCATGAAAATGAAGGACTTAATCAAAGAGAAAGAAAATAACAGCACTGAAATAACGGGAGTAAGACCTACTTCTTAAGAGTGTTGTTCAGTTCAAATAAGAATATAAGAATTCTTCCTGATCTGTGTACTTTTATGGTAAAGTTTCACAAAAATATTCAAAAGCATGTATGAAAAACTGCTTTGTAAATCAAAAAGCAGTATCTGGAGTGGCGCTGTGGGTTAATGTGCCAGACTGCAAAGCCGTTTGAAATGCAAGGCTGGTGGCTCAAATTCACTAGCTGCTCCTCGGAAACGCTATACAGGGTCGCTATGGGTCGGAATAGACTCGATGGCACTTAACAACAACAACCCATAACTTAGTTATCTTTAATAAAAAAATTTTTTTAATCCCAATTTTAAAAGTGTTAGAAATTAGCTAAATGAGCTGGTTCAAATTAAAGTGAACAAGAAATTCCTTATTCACATTGACCACACATCTAGTAAAAGAATTTTCAGGAAAAACCATTAGCAAATGCAATCATCATGAAAGGTTATAAAGTAAAAAACTATCTCATGTCTATGTGTCCTTTGGTTGTTTAAATGATTATATATTCCTAAGTGTTTTGGTGTACATCCAAAAAAACCCCAGAGAGAACAGAACCAAATACTGTTGAATGATGATGCACACAGGGGATTGCAATCATTGCAATGAAAGGATGAGTGTAAAACTGATGTTCCCCCATGTAAATGATCACTCAATTCACAATAAAAACTTAAAACAAAACAAAAAAAACCTATCTCATGTCTAAAGAGTTAGACTCTAACAAAGAAACAGAGGAATAAACAGTAAATCAATGCAATGAGTAATTGTACTTTAAGAAAGGGGAATTAACAAAATGAAAATCCACTAAAAAATTATCTCTATTCAACAAAAATGAGAACTATTGAGCTTTTTTTCTTTTTCCCTTTTCTCTTTTTTATGAAGATTTAAAACAATGAGTCCTCAAACAAAACTTACGGTGCTCACAATACAAGACTCAAAAGAGGATTTTGTCACTGAAAGCCTACTTCATTTTAAAAAATGCACTGTCAGAGATATCAGAAGTAAAGTTGAATGTACAATTGAGTTTAAATTTGTTTCTTCTTTTTTAACTAGTTCCTGATTTGAGCTTATTTGATTTTTCTTGGTTGAGTTTTAAGAAGATCAAGAGTTAAAAAAATAAGTTACTGAAGCTTTCTAATACTTGAAATCCAGTAGAATAATCAAACTTAAGAACCTATGTATTTTTCTAGTGTTTATCAAACCAATTAGCAAACAAAACAAAACAAAATGGAGGTAAAGTTTTTAAAACAAAAGCTAAAGCAACCTTTGGATGAGAAAAAAGTATGGCATTTTTAAACTCTCAAACTAAAGAAGGGAAGAAAAATGATGATGGTAAGAATGCCATACAAAAATCAAACATCAACCTCCCCACCAAATACTGTTATTTAAAGACAACTTTTGCAGGTCAAGATATATCCATTGGGCAATAGATATAAAAGACAATATTTCCCTCAATTTTATAGAACCAGAGTTTATTTTCTTTATTTTATACAGTGTTCTTTCAACATTGGAAGTTTATAAAAAAATCAAGAAAACTTGCTTCAAAAGTGAATTTCAAAATTCAGAAGAATAAACATTTGGAGAGACACTTCTTGCACAACTTTAAAAGGAAATGAAAGTTACTTTTCACTTTGGCCCATGAGCAGTGTAACACAATTTTACTGAATAAAGGGACCACTTCAAAAGTAATTACTATTTCCACTACCTAGAATTTAAAATTTTTGCTTTTAAAATCAAGTTATGCTGCATAAATGTTTATTATTACAATTCTATTATGCCACATCCTTATTTGGCCCAATTGCTATTAACTATGAGACAGGCTGACAGTTGAGGAAATAGAGTGAAACATAAAAGAGTTACCCAAGAAGAATGCTCCTTCATCTGGTGTTGGTTGCTGTGAGGGCCACTGGCATGGCCACGCCAAAAGCAATTTTGGCAGAGCTGGTAGTTGTGGCACTGCTGGCATCGGTACCGGAAGCCCATCATACTCTCACACCGGCAGTAGGAACACTCCACAGGATGGAAAACTAATAGGACGGAAAAGGAAGAGAGCAAGAAGGGCAAGGGAGAAGGGATGACATAAGAGGAACAGAGGGGAAAAAAAACATCAATTGGAGAATAAAGTCAATACAGAGAAAAAACAAATCTAATATCAAGGCAGGACTCCTGGTGTGGTGCTGTGGGTTAATGTGCTGGACTGCAAGGTTGGTTTGAACTGCAAGGTCGGCAGTTCAAGCTCACCAGCCGCTCCAGGGTTGCTTTGAGTTGGAACCAACTCGATGGCACTTAATAACAAGAAAAATATAAACGCAAAGATGAAGACACCATTAGAACCAAAGAAATGAAATTTCCTGCTAGCCAATTAATACAACCTAAGGAGCTCTGGTAGCGTAGTGGTTACGAATCGGGCTGCGAACCTTAAGGTCAGCCGTTCAAAACTACCAGCTGCACCGCGGGAGAAAGATGAGGCTTTCTACTCCCGTAAAGATTTACACCCTCGGAAACCCTATACAGGGTCGCTATGGGTCTGAACCGACTCGATGGCACATAACAACAACAACAACAAGGAGCTCTGGTAGCGTAGTGGTTATGAATTAGGCTGCAATCCACAAGGTCAGCAGTTCGAAACTACCAGCTGTTCCGCAGGAGAAAGATGAGGCTTTCTGCTCCCATAAAGATTTATAGCCTCGGAAACCATGTACAGGGTCTCTATGAGTTGGAACCGACTCCACGGCACATAACAACAACAACAATTAATGCAACCTAGTACATACAGCTATCTAGAATAACAATGACAACTTAATAATCAAGGGGGAAAAATCTTTCACCTTAGAATACTATATTCAAACCAACTTCAAAAACAAACAATCTCTCTCTTAGTGAAACTCATGTTTCTTAACATTTAGATAAGCACAAAAGTATGGAGGAAGCTGGACACTGTAGGGTAAGCACCAGAAGGGTAACAGTTCAAAACTACCAATCACTCCTCAGAAACGCTATACAGGGTCGCTCTGAGTTGGAACTGACTCCACCACACTTAACAGCTACAATGACAAACGAGGACAGAGAAGATTTCACTCCAAAATTGCTTTTCCAAATCTATCATTGTTGTTTTTATGGATGGTTTATTGTTAAATGTGTATTAGTTGTTTCTTTCACTAACTTGTAAAATCCTTGAGAGCCAGAACTGTGTGTTATGTTTCCATTACCTACAAACAGTATTTTATGCAGTACACTGAACTGAATACTTTTAAAAATGTTTGCTGAATTAAATATTACCACAAATATGGGGAAGTAGTTCTGATAGTGCAGTGGTTACAAGTCGGGCTGCTAATCTCAAGGCCAGCAGTTTGAAACTGCTAGCTGTTCCATGGGAGAAAGATGAGGCATTCTGTTCCCATTAAGATTTATACCCTCAGAAACCATGTACAGGGTTGCTATGAGTCGGAACCGACTCCACAGCACATAACCACCACCAACCACCACATATCTGGGCACATATGGTTAACCAGTAAAAAATAAGTATTCGTTTTAAGTCAGATCTCTGAGTAACATCACAGATTTAGAGGAAGGGAACTCATACCTGTACACTTTTTCCACTTAACACAGCACATTTTCTTCTGGAAAATTACCAGGATGTCAGTGTGAATTCACAGAGATCATAGAGATTCTCTCTCATTAGGGAGTATTTAGAAAACTGCAGTTTACTAAGAAGGAAGTAGGTGACAACTAGCATGGGCAATGCACAACAGTACATTACAGATTACTTTTCAACATTGGAAACGAAATTGTTCCCCCTGGCAATTAACTCTAAACACAAAGAATAGAAGTCAACAGGAAAAGAGGAATGTAGTATTCAGATCTTCTTATGAACCAACTCTTTCTAGCACTATATACACAAAGGCAATCTTGGTCAATCTCATCTTAATTATAAAGATATTTAATCTTGATTGCTGTGGTACAGTGAATTATTTAAGATATCTTGTCTAGCCTTAATTTTTATAACTCCCACCAAGTGACTTTTTTTCTGATAGGTCTGGGTAAGACAAGGTGGGAGAATATACTGATAGAATGATATGATTCTGTTGTGACTGGTGGTTAACAAGGTTAGTTGTGATGGTGAAAACTTGGAACTCTAACATGAGTATAAAATGAACCATCTCAGAAGCAGGAAGGGGTATCTCATAATCGTCAAAGAAGAGCCAAGATTGGAGCACTTCTTTGGACCTAATGGTAGTGGTTATGTGCCGTAAAGTCGGTTCCGACTCACAGCGACCCTGTATAGGGTTTCCGAGGTTGTAAATCTTTACAGGAGCAGAAAGCCTCATCTTTCTCCTGCGGTAGTTTCAAACTGCTGACCTTGCGGTTTGGTTGATATTCGTAATCCCCGCAAATTGATGTGACTCAGGGACAGAGCTGCAACAGCAGAGGAATGACAGAGAGGAATGACAGAAGAACAGCACACCAGCAGAGCCAAGAGCCAGACAAAGCAGTGTGCTTCCTACTTCACAGAACAAGTAAAGCTGAGTGCCTCTGGGCAGGAAGCTTGCTTGAAGAGCAGGGTGACTCCAGGCACTTAATCAGAGGAGCTAGGTTTTCTGACCCAGAAAGGCAGAGCCAAGTGCCTTGAGCCTGAGGCTTATGGTGCAGTGGTGTGCCCTGTGAGCATTTATCAGCAGGCAGCCTATGTGGCACTGTGGGATAATGTGCTGGGCTACAAGGTTGCTTTGAACTGCAAGGTTGGTGGTTCAAGCTCACCACCTGCTCCTTGAAAACACAGGGTTGCTGTGAGTCGGAACTAACTTGATGGCATTTAACAACAAAAATAAAAGAGCCAAGTAAAGGGACCAAGAGCCAGAAGGTTGTGTGCCTATGGGCATAACTGGGGAGAGGCTGTCCGGACTGGAAAAACTACGACCTTACCATTTCTGACCCTGAAATGTACTCTGATAACTTCCCTAATAACCCCCTTAGCTGTGAGGACAGTGTTTACATTCTGTGTGGTCACTGCAGTAAATTACTGGACAGATGAGAAGTAGAGTGCTGTGGGAGGGATGGCTGCTGTCCTAGTTTTACATTTCCGGATATATTAACTAGGGAATCAAACTAAAAACAAAACAGAACACTAGGTGAAGAAAACAATATAAGAATATCATCAGAGACTAAAGAAAAATAAGAACAGAAATCAGAAATACAAAAGCACACACTTCCTCTAAGAAGCTGAAGACTGTCATTGAGATATTTCTGAGAAATGACAAAAGTGCTAATCAGAGTATGTCCTTTACATTATAAATACACAGTCTGAGAGAGTGGCTCAGGAGAGCACCATTTCCATATCAATCTGGAGACAACATCAATGTAATCAACATCAGAGCACCCAATATTTAGCCTTCTAAATAATAATTTGGGATTGACACTAAAAGATCTATGTAAATTAATATTAAATTATCAACTATATTCTGATAAATTTGGCTGAACATGTATATCTGAACGATTTTCTTCAATTTTCATATAAAGCAAAAGAGGCTGGAACTCACACAAGTCAGATGGTCTATGGTCTTCCTTATATTCACTGTCCAACTTTCAAATGTATATGAGGTTATTGAAAGTATCATGGCTTAGGTCAAGGGCACCTATGTCCTCAAACTGATATTTTTGCTCTTGAACATTTGGCAAATTTGCCTAATGAACTACATCATTTGATTTCTTGACACTTGGGTTTGGTAAGTCAGTATAAAAAGTACAATTACTGCTTAGGCAAAAACTATTTGTCTTTATGAATAGTAACTTCAATACAATTAAAGTGCTGAATTTCATAAGAAGAGTCCAATAAAAAAAATTCTAGGAAGACCATAATTTAAAAATATGTCTCCAATCATAAACATTAAGATATATAGACAAATTTCAGTTTGATACCTAACATGTTTTATTTCTAGAATTTTAATGATTTTATGCCATTTCTGTCTCAGAAAAAAAGACTATAGCTGACCACATAAGAATGTAATCAACAATAAAATACAAGCAAAGAAACAATAAAATGTTCATATGGGTAACAATAAGGAACTCTGGTAGCATAGTGGTTATGAATCGGGCTGTGAACCGCAAGGTCAGCAGTTCAAAACTACCAACTGTTCTGCAGGTGAAAGATGAGGCTTTCTGCTCCCGTAAAGATTTACAGCCTCGGAAACCCTGTACAGAGTCATTATGAGTCAGAACTGACGCCACGGCACATAAGCACCACCACTGTGTGTAACAATCACAAACGAAATTATTTCCACTTGATTTATCAGATACATACTGATTTTAAACCAATGATTTGGATATTAAACTACTAAAATACTTAAGGTTATAAAAGCATTATTTTACAAAGTTCCAATGATATTATAATTATTTTATAATTTAAATCTCTATCCCAAGATCCTGTTAAAAAAATTTAACTGTTTCATTCTACACAAAAGATTCCAGTCTTTTAAGTATGTAATCCTGAAATCTGAGGTACTTGTAAATTATAAAGTCATAGTTAACCAAAAGACCAAAGAGTTTTTTTTATAAAAAAAAAAAAGGACAGAGTTGAGGAAGGGGAAAAATTTAAAAGAGTATGGAAGTATATACTTCATTCTTATAGAGAGGAAAAGAGAGATGACAGCTTTTTAATGGCTTCTCAGACATTCTTCTTCATTCTCTTCTGTTAAGAGAATAGATACTGGCAGGATCCTTAAAAGATAGTTGTTGTTGTTGTTGTTAAGTGCCTTAGAGTCATTTCAGACCCATAGCGACCCTGTATTGGGTTTCTAAGCAGCAACTGGTAAGTTTGAAATGCCAGCTTTGCAGTTCAAACAGTTTTGTAGTCTGGCACATTAACCCACAGTGCCACACCAGGACTCCTAAAAGATGGCGTTGTTATTGTTGTTGTGAAGTATTATCAAGTCGGTTTCGAACCATAGTGACCCTGTTTGGGTTTCCAAGCAGCAGCTAATGAGCTTAAAAAACCAACCTTGCTATTAAAACGACTTTGCAGTCTGGCACATTAGCCCACAGTGTCACACCAGGACTCCATAAAAGATAGTAGGTTATATAAAAAAAAACTAGAGTCATCCCTTTAAAAATTTAAACCACCTAATAAGGAAGGTAAGCAAGTGGCAATAACAGAAAATTAAGGTGTTTCTGACAGGGAAACGATAATCCCATATGTGCTCCATGGCATTTTTCAAGGACTAATTTTTTGGAAGTAGACTGCCAGACCTTTTTCCTGAGAAACCTCAGGAATGGACTTCAACCTCAACCTTTTGGTGAGCAGCCACACACATTATGCTATGAGTCCAATCAGCCTGGTTTTAAGTGATAAGTAACTACCATTTCAATTCAAAACAAAACAAAGATCTAAGTCGAATCACTGAGAATATCAAGAGTAGATTCAAGGTAAAATAATAAATGGAGGAAAAATCAAAAGATATGAGAAACTCAGCGCTAAATTATATCTTAGCTATTTTTCTTTAATTATTCCAAAATAATTCATCATTTTAGTGGCTGAAAGGAGTCCTGGTGTGGTGCTGTAGGATAAGCACTGGACTGCTAAACAACAATTGAATATATCCAATTTTCAGAACTAAGATTAGATAGTTTAAAAAAAAAAAAGTCAAGGCTAAATTAGGTAAACTCAAGTAGAAAACCAACAACTGTAATCTAGAGTTTGAACTAGTTGATAGAGTTTTAACTACAAAATTTTACTATGACCAAACATTACTACTCCTTGGCATCTTATCTAAATCATATCACTCCTTTTTTTGTTTTAGAAATAAATATTTTTCTTTTGCATGCTAAAACCAGAGAATTACGATGGAGTCCTAGCAAATATCAATTATAACTGGCAGTGATAACAGCTAAGGACTACAAATAATCCGTTTATATACCTCTCATAGTATAAGGAATTGAATTATAGAAGTTCAGCTTACCATTCTCAACGTGGGCAAGCCTGTGCATGAGAGAGAGCCAGACAAGGCACTGGGGAGGAGGATCGCCCATCATTGTGTCTAGAAACATATTCAGCATGATCTTTTTCTGTGAAGAGAAGGGAAAAAAAATTACACTTAATATTTTTCAAACATCTCTTAACTCCGAAAGTTAAGTTAACCTAGGAATCTCCTGGCCAAGCTTTAATAAATTGCATGCTAAAATATTAAAACAAAACAAATTGTGACATTACTATAACACTACACAATCTGATACACTGTTATATTTAAATAAAGCACTTCTCCATACATTATTTGAGTCTTAAAACAACTGCGCAAGTTCAGGGCAGGGATTAGACACAGGATAGTTTGGGTGCTGGGGAGGGGGCAATATGCAAGAAGGAAGAGGGGAATGGAAGAACAAAG
>NW_006408534.1:15019055-15020391 GCF_000296735.1 Chrysochloris asiatica | reverse complement strand
ATGGAGGCAGAGATGATGACTTGGAGTGATAGAGCAGCTGGAGACTTTAGATCCAGAGAGGGAGAGCGACTGTGTGCTGAAGACCTGGGAGTTACAGGGGGAAGGATTGCAGGGTATACCCTTTGGTTGGTTGATGATGCATGGAGGGGATTGTAACCATGGCAATGATAGATAGAATGAATGTAAAATTAATGTTCTCCCATGTAAACTATCACATAATTCACAATAAAATATTTAAAAGGAAAAAAAAAAAACTGTGCAAGTTAAACAGATCAAGTATTATATCCTTCATTTTACAGATTAGAAAAGAGAAGAATACAGAGTATTTAAATGACTTGCAATGGTTCTACCCAAATTAGACACAAGGCCAGGACTTGTGTATAATTTGGGTAGAACTCAGATGATCTTTAAGTGACTATTTCTGCTTTCTAGTGACAAAGACAGAAATCCACATCTGATCATAAAATAAAATCAAGGAGAGCAGGAGCTGTACTTGACTCCTTGTCTAATATATTTCTAGCAGTCAGAACAGTACATGGCACACAATAAGCACTTAATAATGCTTGAGAAAACTTTAAAAGAGTGAAGCAAAAACACTCTGAGATATCATTTAACAAATTTCAGAATATCATTTAACAACATTACAGAACAGAAACTGAGGCTCTTAGTAGTTAAGAAATTTAACAAAGTCACAAAGATAATTATGAGAAGGATGAGATTAGAACCTAAGTATTCAAACCCAACAATGTACTCCCCTCAGTTTTTTGATTTCCCTAATTCAACTGTATTTTTCTTAAGGATAGTGTCTATTCTATCTTTATTCCTTCTCTTAAATCAATGTATAGGAAGTTTGGTGTCCTGGTATGGTGCTGCAGGATAAGCACTGGACTACTTGGTCATCTGAAATGCAAGGTCAGTGGTTCAAACTCACCAGCAGCACCCTGGAAACCCTATCCAGGATTGTTATGAGTTAGAATCGACTCTGCAGCACTAACAACAACAAAGCTTTGACTATATGTTAAAACAAAAGCACAAGAGAATCAGAAAACAGTCTAGGAAGATAAATATGAAAAAGGTATATGAAGTAAGTAGATAGAGCAGACAGCCAACAATATTTCAAATTAATGACTTCTTTTTATTTCCTCCAACTTTCTAAACACCTTGGCAGCTCCAAAGGGAAAGGAAAAAGCAGTGTGAATTTTTAAACTGAAACCCAGACATCTATTACAACATTATTACAAAAGAAGTGCAGGGACAGAAGGGTAAACACTTAGAAGAAAAACAGCCCAGTAAATAGTTCTTTCCACTCATGGCCCTGCCAACCAAAGGCAAAGAT
>NW_006408534.1:15015680-15016433 GCF_000296735.1 Chrysochloris asiatica | reverse complement strand
CGGCATGCATCCAGCAGCACCTTCCCACCCAGCACCAAGGGGTCCATGCAGGAAGACCTCGTCCTCCATCTCCAGAAGCTGACCACCGCTGCCCCCTGCATGGTCTTCATGAAAGGGACACCTCAGGAGCCGCGCTGAGGTTTCAGCAAACAGATGTTGGAAATTCTTAAGAAGCATAGCATTCAGTTTAGCAGTTTTGACATCTTCTCAGATGAAGAGGTTTGTCAGGGTCTCAAAACCTATTCCAATTGGCCCACCTACGTGTCTGGCAAGCTTATAGGAGGACTTGATATTATCAAGGAGCTAGAAGCATCAGGAGAACTCGATACGATTTGCCCCAAAGTGCCCAAACTAGAGGACAGGCTCAAAGTGCTGATCAACCAAGCTGCCATGGTACCGTTTATGAAGGGGGACAAGCAGGAAGCAAAATGCGGATTTAGCAAACAAATTCTGGAAATCCTAAATAGTACTAATGTCGACTATGAGACGTTTGACATCCTTAAGGACGAGGAGGTGCGGCAAGGGTTAAAAGAGTACTCCAACTGGCCCACGTACCCTCAGCTCTACGTGCAAGGGGAGCTCGTTGGAGGACTGGACATTAAGGAACTGAAAGAAAATGGGGAATTGTTGCCTATACTGAAAAGAGAAAATTAACAAATGTCAGACTTAGTGCCCAACTATTTCAAGAAAAACTTGATTGCCCTGTGAGGCAGTTCACGGTCTAATCCTCAGAGTAGAAAACGCTTCTTGTGA
>NW_006408534.1:15009411-15010085 GCF_000296735.1 Chrysochloris asiatica | reverse complement strand
GGACATTGTTTCATTCTGCTGTGCATGGGGTCACTATGAGTAGGTTCCGACTCGATGACACCTGACGACAACATCAACCAGGATATGTTTCCAAAACACCAGTCCACACAGACTTACTTTTATATCTCTTTGGGCAACCATGAGAAGTTTTGATTCTAATAATATATCGATTGGAAGTGATTCTTATTAAGAATCATCTTTAAAACAAGAAACTGTATGTAAGCAGGGTACAAAAAAAGGAGGTAAAGTAAAAGGTTGAGCAGGACAAAAACAAAACCTGGGAAAGACGAAGAAAGCTAAGACCTTAGACTGCAGGCTAGGGGTGAGTGGAGGGGAGGGGAAGGGTTCTGAGAACTATGCAAAGGACTGACTGAGGATAATATTATGTAGTTATCATTCAGAGGTTATATATTCCTGTGTGTTGAAAACGAGGCTAGAGAAATACCTACTCACACAGGCTAAATAAAGGCTATCCAAAGTGTTTCCCCTCTCAGGTATTCAAGTTGCTAATATGACTCAGACCACAGTGGAATCTAATAGGGATGAGTGAATAACCAAAGAACAAAATTAAAGCAGTTGAGTGAAAAACAAGATGTGGAAAAATGCCTCTTACTATGGATAAGGAGCTCTGGTAGCGTAGTGGTTACGAATCGGGCTGTGAACCTTAAGGTCAG
>NW_006408534.1:15004065-15009178 GCF_000296735.1 Chrysochloris asiatica | reverse complement strand
AAATAAAATGCCAGTATGTTTTTGGCTTATTTTCAGCTAGGAAAAAAGGTAAACAAAAATTAAATGCATTATATACCCTTGGCTAAAAATGTAATATGTAAATTAACACTTAATGTGTCTTCTTAAAATTGTCATATTTTATTAAGTGCAAGAAAATTTTATAAATTAACTTATAATATTAATACTACTTTCCAAAAAGGTTTTCATTCACCTATCAGATTTTCAAAAGATGAAAAGGAATTAGTATTTTTATATTTCAGAAAATCCTGTTAAATATGCTCACAATTGATTTTCAAAAGTTGCTCTAGGGTATGATATAATTTTAAGTCCTCAAAAAGCATGAGACATGAAACCAGAAGAGCTGTGTCCCAGGTCCCTGTCTTCAACTAACCATGGAATTTTTGAGAAAATGACTTAATATTTTTGGCTTTCGATTCTCTCATCTTCATGAGCTAGCACAGTGTTTTCCAAGTCTGATCAGAGGACATCCTGAGTACCCCTAAAATATTTTAGGGAGTTTACGGGGTCAAATTCAAGGTCATATTTTGGCTACAGTCAGAATGCTCCTTGGAAGATGGCCAGACTTCGTCTCTCACACCTCGGACATGTTGTCAAGAGGGACAAGTCACTGAAGAAGAATATCATGTTTGGTAAAGTAGAGGGTAAGAGAAAAAGAGGAAGACTCCCAATGAGATGGATTGGCACAGTGGCACAAGCAATGGGCTCAAGTATAGCAACAATTGTGAGGTTGGCCCCAGAAAGGGCAGTGTTTCATTCTGTTGTGCATACAGTCACTATGAATCAGTACCAACTTGATGGCACTTAACAACAACAACAACACAAGGTCAAAACTATTTTCATAATAATACAAAGACAGTATCCTTTTCGCTCATCCCACATAAGTGTACAGTGGGTGTTCTAAAGGCTATATGATGTATCCACAATTATCTGATAAAGCTACAAAAATATTCCTCCTTGTTCTACCTATCTCTTAGGCAAGATTTTCTCCCTATACATTAACCAAAAAAAAAAAAATTACAACAGATAAGATAGATAAACAGATGCAAGACACAAGCTATCTTTTATTCATCTAAACACTAAGAATATTTACAAAAATAAAAATATCAAAACTCAGGAATTTTTTTTGTTTAGGAATATAGGTATTTTTCATAAAAATATTATATACAAGGGTAAGTCAAAAAGTACTGCTGCTGGGGTTCAGTTGATATATGCAAGTGTTTGTTCCAAACAAACTAGAAGAACAGAAGATACTTCATGAAAGAAAGACTGGCAGGAAAAATCAAAAACAAAAACAGTAATAGCAGTCTGATTGACTACTGTAAGAACAAGCAAGTTGTTCACCCAAGAGCCATCAAGGCAAGTGGTCAAGTACCCTCATAGCAAACCCCCTTCCTAGATTAAGACTCAAGGAGAATACTTGAGCAGGTATGTGGTCTGGCTCGTTGACCATGCTGGTCACCGGTAAGGGGAAGTAGGGGAAAAACAGCAATGAAGTTGTGAGCGAAGTCTGACCACATTCCACAGACTCCTGTGAACCCGGGTTGAGACCTGGTTGGCCAGCAGTATGGCAATACTCGAGGACTCCTGGGCCCCGAGGACTAGAGCAGAGAGTGAAGTGTCCAGCTAATATGAAGTGAGGGGAGATGCACAAGAACACCCATATTTGCAGACAATACCCACTTGACCTGGCTTCAATGGCTGGATGATCAGAACTCAACTAGAGGAAGAAAGACAAGGAAAAAAAGAGTAATCTGCTACAATTTGATGAACTGCACCTATTCTTATGGATGTAGTAGCTCAAAAAAGGGAACAAATCTTTACAGCAAGGATCATTCCCACCCCGTCAGTACAGAGGGTTGACAGGGATGGGCAACTTAGACATTGGTTACCTAAAGTGTGTGGGGCTACAAAGGCAAAAAGTGACTGGCTTATAAGCTTTCACGAGAGAACCTAGTTCCAGATGGGGCGGGGGAAGGTAGAACCTCCACTGAGTGGTTTCCAATTTGTTGGGACGGGGCTGATGAAAGGAGATGGGGATAAAGCTCTTGTAGTACAATAGTGAACAACTGCTATCAGGACTGACTGTGAGGGTCAGAAATGTAAAGGTAGATGCTTTATAACAAAAGGAGGGGAGTGATTGATTTTGCATTCCAGGAGCGGAGGTCCTTGGGACCATCAAGAAAGAAGAGCGGATGCAGGACCCTACCCAGATAAACAGTGATGCCAGAGATGAGGGCAGAGATGATGACATGGACAGATGGAGCGGCTGGGGACTATGGACTAGGGGAGATAGAAGGGCTGTGTGCTGATGGCCAGGAGGCAGGCCTGTGGGCTGTACCCTTTGGTTGTTTGATGATGCATGGAGGGGATTGTAATCATTGCAAATGAAATGAAATATGATAGGATGAATGTAAAGCTGGTGTTCTCCCATGTAAACTCACATAATTCATAATAAAATTTAAAAAAAAAAAGAGTTTATAATCAGGATGGGGACATCAGAAGAGCTATATTTTAAAATGGCAACTTAAACTCACATTTGATGGTAACTGAAAGGAATAATAAAACAAAAGCAATATCTGAGCAGGCCTAGTCCTCTTCTTTAGGTTGTCAGTGGGCTACTAAGTGAAGTGAGTAAGAGACCAGGGTGCTCAATTTTTTGGTGAAAACTTTCTGTTTTACCTGAAGGAAAGCAAGCAAGAAAGATTTGAGGTGGGAGAGGAATATCAGTGATCCAGAATGGGAGTACATGCCCGTATGCACCATCAGTGCACATGGGAGAAAGGGCTGGCCCGACAGCTGCCTACACTCCGTCCCTGCCCAGCAGCTTTCAGCTCTGCCAACATCAGGGCTTGTGCTCAGCTCCTGGTCACAGTTGTGAGTGGGGAGCCTTTCTAGCTGCATGTACATTACAAGCACTGCTATCTAACAAAATGATTTTAATAAGAGAAAATCATCATGAAGTCACTTGTCATTTCTAGCTAAGGAATCAATGAGTAAGACACTCTTCCATCAGCCTAACTAGAGGAAACTGCCACTGCTAGGTCTCTGCAATTCTGATCAATCTCTATTAATGTCAATGATTACAATGGGCCTAATCCATCCTAATCATAATAGAATCCATTTCATATGCTGCATTTCATCCAGTCTAAGATACTGCTACTCATAAAATGTTTCATTATATTGTTTCCTACCACGAAGAAAAACTTTCGGCCAATTAAATGAACTCTACTGGCTTAGTTAACAGTAATCCTTCCTGACATGTGAATGGGTCAGTTTTTGGTGAACTGAAATTTCATCCATCTACTGGAGTCCTGGTTTGGCACTGTGGACTAATGTGCTGGACTGCAAAGTCCTTTGAACTGCAAGGTTGGTGGCTCAAGTGCACCAGCTGTTCCTTGTAAACCCTATACAGGGTCACTATGGGTCGGAATCAACTTGACGGCACTTAACAACAACTGAGAGGGACCTGGCCGTTTCTTTTGCCTTTAAGTGCACTCCCTGGAGTGACAAGAAATTCTTTTGTCTATATCTCAATGACAAACAAGAATTAAGCTTCATCTATTTGTGGGTATCTGTCTCTTTTTTTAAGGTTCTGTACAGCACCTGTTGTTTTATAAGAACAAGTGGAATTCCTCTAATTATGACCATTTGTTTCACTCTTATCAAATTTACTCTCCTCTCCATCCTGTTTTCTTGCTTTTCTGTGTGCACAGTAACTTTCTGTAGAACAGCAAAGACTCTGAGTCCATTTTAAATGACAGTACATACAACACCAAAAGTGATTAAAAATATGAACAGCTATGAACAGCTATAAGCAGCTATATGTGTGTGTAGGAAATGAATGCCTTGCCATAACCACTGCCTAACCAAAATCAAATGTGTCAGAGACTAAGATGTAAAAGGTCAATGAAATATGATAAAGATCTGTGCTATATTATAATATAGCAAGAAAGGGTTGTTAGTAGAGACTCTAGGAGTCTCTGGGTGATATAATCAACTAACCAACCAAAAGACTGATGGTTAAATGCACCCTGGAAGAAAGGCCAGGTTATTTACTGGTGAAAAATCTGCTCTTACACACATGAGGTCATCATGAGCTGGAACTGACTCAATGGCAATTGGTTTCTTAATGAAGACTATAAAATCTCCCTAATTAGACTGCCTATACATACATTCATACATGTGTCAGGCTATTTTTGCTAAACTTTATTCAATGTCCAAGAAGACAAGGTCACAACCTTCAAGAAATATTGTATTCCAAAAACAAAGTTGAAAGAAAAATCATTTTGGTACAGAGCTAGAAAGCACATTCATATACCAGTGTAATCAGAGGTCATCTCTATGCAAAAAATATTCTTGCTAGTCTGAAACTCCATTCATAATAATGTAATCACATCACATTATTTCTACTTTCCAGCTCCTCTGAATCTAGGGAACATATGGAGCAATGTCTAATAAATGGTTGTCACTAGAATCTACTGGATACACTGACTGGAAGAATGCATCTCTTTCCTATCTCACTCTCTGCTCCTCCTCTGCTCTCCAATATTTATCTTTTCCTTTGCTTATTCAAATTTCCTTTCATAAAAATAAGTATTAAATTAAAAATTTCAAGCACATTCCATAGATTCCTATCACCCTCGAGATAAGAGAGAAAAGGAAGGGTTGCTTGATCTGAAGTTTGGGGAGACTTGGGGAGTCCTGAGTTTGGGGAGACTTGGGAACTCCCTGCAGAGTGGTTGAGTTGAGTTCTTCAAACTAAATTCAATATGAAGACTTCTTGCTGTTAAGTGCTGTCAAGTCAATTTCAACTCATAGCCACCCTGTATAGGGTTTCCTAGGAGTTGCTGGTAGGTTTGAATCACCAACCCTTTAGCTAGCAGTCAAGTGCTTATCCCACAGCACCACACCAGGATTCAGAAAATAAATAATAAAACAAATAACAATCATCTCTCTATGGAGAAATATAATACTTCCAAAACTCACCAAGTTTGGGGGAAAAAGCGGGATTTAAATAGTTGATAAACATGTTGTTGTTAAGTGCTGTTGAGTCAGCTCCGATTTACAGCTCCCTGTATAGGGTTTCCATGGA
>NW_006408534.1:15002863-15003680 GCF_000296735.1 Chrysochloris asiatica | reverse complement strand
TCACAAACTTTTAAAAAATACACCAAGGTAGCCCCCTCCAAGGTTGAAATTCAAAGGGAGCACACGAGCAGGCATCTAAGCTTGCTGGTGACTGCACTGGTCTACATGTGAGTGAAAGTGGGTGAAAATCAGCAATGAAGATATGGGCTGAGTTCAATCATGTTCCATAGACTCATGTCAACCTCGAGATAAGAGAGAGAGAAGAGGAAGGGCTGCTTGGTCTGAAGTTTGGGGAGACTTGGGAACTTCTGAGCACATGGAAAATGGCCTAGCCACAGAGGGCTAGAGCTGATAGTGAAGCGTGTAGCTGATATGAAGTGGAGAAAGATGCACAAGAACACCCAAACTTGCAGATAGTACCCATTTGACCTAGCTATGATGGCTTGATGATCAGAACTCAACTAGAGGAAGCAAAAGAAATTGCTAAAATTTGATGACCTTGCCCTATACATATCGATGTAGTAGCTCAAGATACCAACTGAGAGGGATGGAATCATAACATTAAGGACCAAACCGCCCTCTTCTGTACACAGGGTTGAAAGGGACAGGCAACTTAGACAGTGGTTACCTAAAATTGGAGGCTAGAGGGCTATAAAGGCATGAAGTGGCTGGCTTACAAGTTTTTAAGAGAGAGTTTAGTTTCAGAGTGGGCGAGTGAAGGCAGAATCCCCCTGAATAGTTTTCACCTTGCCTAGATAGGTCTGGTAAAAAGAGATGGGGATAGGATTCATTTGATTCAACAGTGATTGTTATCATGACTACCTGCAATTGTCACAAGTGTAAAGGTTAAAGTTGTGTAACAAAAAGGGGGTAGTAG
>NW_006408534.1:14999605-15001568 GCF_000296735.1 Chrysochloris asiatica | reverse complement strand
CTTTTTTTTCTAGTCAAGTGTCTTTGTCAGTAAATTGGGCCCCCATCTGCTGGTCATTTTGAGAACTCACATTGTTTTGGCTTTTGCTATTGCTACTTCATATTGGTACTAATTACCATTTGCACATTATACATCTTACTTGCTTTACAATAATATCTTTATTGTGCAGACATAAAACTAACACTTGAATTTAATCTTTACCATATTCTAAATATATCACACTGTTTCACTAAAAGTAAATAGATACACCAAGGTAGAGAGAATATTACAACATGCCTGTCATCCAGCTTTAGTAATTTTCAACATGTAGCTAATTATGTCTTCCACTATGTCTTCACCCTCCCTCAAAAACTGTTTATTGTCAACTAAGTTCCAGATCTATTAACTCTTGAAATCACCTTATATGTTCGACCTCAAGGTAGGTTTGAACCTTAAGGTCAGCAGTTCAAACTCACCAATTACTCCTCAGAAACCCTATATAGAGTCACTGAGTCAGAACCAACCCAATGACACTTAACAACAACAACAACAACAACATTTTATGATAATATTTAGCTGCTTCCAGTTTGGGGCCATTAAGAATAAAGCTATTAAAGTATTCCATTTTACATACACAGCTTCATTTTTCTTAGGTAAGTACTCAGAAGTAGAGTTGTTAGGTACTTTGTTTTGGTGTTTAAGAAACACTAGGTTTTCCTCAAAAGGGGTGTACCATTTTATACTTCTACTGAAAATGTATAAGAGTTGTGGTTGCTCCACATCGTTGTCAATATTTGGAGTTGTGAGTCACTGAATTTTAGCTATTCTGGTAGATGGATTCTGTTAACTTACACATGCTTTAAATTTTTGTTTTGTTTTGTGAATTACACACAAAAAAATTGTGTTTCTTATTTGAGGCTAGTTTGTGAAAGACAGGCAAAAACTGTTTTTTAAAAGAATTCAAACTGTGTAAAAGCATTTTTGCTGTAATACAGAACATGCATTCCTAGATAACTGTTTTTGGCAAAGCTGAAGAATTAAAAATAAGGAAAATGAGAAAAACAGGATAGGAAAAAAACCACTAAAGACGTCTACAGCTTTGTAAACACAGAACTACCAAAACAATGCCAATAATAGTATCAGCACCATTAAATCTTCACAGGCATTTCTACCAAGAGTCACTGTCAGATGATAACTTTCAGCCTTAAATTTTCAGGTACTTTTTCCTTCCTTGTAATATGGGTCCTTGAAGCCCATATAACTTCCAAGATAGACCAGTCTCATCAAAACCAAAAATCAAATCCAGGGAGCATTTTACTTAATCATTTTTTAGACACAAAGCTTTTTCTCTTCATAGCTTTTTAATCCATATTCAATTGTATCATCTTAACACTGTAAAAAGTGAAGCAGTTCATAACTCATCTCAATCAGTGACTGCTTTCAATAAAGGAAGGCAATTCTGCAGGGTTTTCAGCTTCTTTCTTAAAATAGCCACATTTTCTCTATAATTGTGATCACTTCTTTACTCATCCCAAGAGATCAATATACTGGGGAAAACTGCATATGAACCATCCCAATTTCCATGTTATATCTCCATTATTCCCCTCTACCTAATGGTGTGTGAGATCATTCACATCGTGTAGGAAAACAAATTACATGGGGAAAGACCATTTTCAAAAAGAGACCCTAAACTCATTAAATTTAATGCTTGCTACATTTTGAAACCATATCCATCCAGTCTCAATTTTCAGTTATATCCTATCAGTAATCTCTCCTTCTGCCAAGGTTTCTTTTTTAATCTTCTTCAAGGATTTCTTTTTTAATCTTCATGTATTTAAGAAAACAAAAGTTCCCTCTAAGCTTCTCTTATTTTCCCAAATTTGGCATAGATCAAACCACAGACTGATTCTACAGGAGTCTGAAGCAGGTGAAAACCAACAGCCATGTAATGTAGTGAGTCCAAAGGTCTCACAGTCATGTCACA
>NW_006408534.1:14997667-14998622 GCF_000296735.1 Chrysochloris asiatica | reverse complement strand
CATAGTAAGCAAGAATTAACTATTGAAATTCTTTTAATATTACTCAAGACTTCAAACTGTTATTCTAACATTGTTGTTGTTGTTGTATGCCATGGAGTCAGTTCTGATTCATAGCGACCCTGTACAGGATTTCTGAGTCTGTAAATCTTTACAGCAATGCAAAGCCTCATCTTTCTCCCGCGGAACAGCTGGTTGTTTAGAACTGCTGACCCGATTCACAGCCCGATTCGTAACCACTACACTACCAGAGCTACTTTAGGTTCTCATTAATCACATTACAATGAAATCAAAGATGGCTTTAGAGTTTAGTATCCTACACAATTGTGATCCATTTGTAAGTAGTATGAGATATTCTTTGTTGAAGTGTCTATGTGTATAATCTATTTCCTTTTCTGACACTATTTTACTTAGTAGTAGCATTCCAAAATTTGAACAAATTTTAGTCCCATATCCAGGTAGTATACAGTGTTAAAAATCACATATAGCAACGCCAAGAGTACTGTCTGGGCAATTGTTTCAGATGATGATACCACTAAAGCAGGAGCAGCAAATTGATGAGTTCTGATTAAAAAATGTAAGAGAGCCGTTCCATGGTTCATCAGACTTGCCCTCTCTTTAATCCTTGAAAGACATTTCACTTACTTGCAGGGCACTCCTGTACCAGAATATATATGAGCCCAAAAGCAAGTACATTGCTATCAAGTCAACTTTGACTCCCAACAGCCCTACAAAACAAAGGCGAGCATTCCCATAGGGTTTCCAAGGCTATAACCTTTACTGAAGTACACTGCTGCATCTTTCCTCCATGGAAATGCTGGCAGGTTCGAACTGCTAACCTTTGAATTAGCAGAAAACCATCACTTTATAAGTTTCTAAAACTAACTCACCATTATTGTGGGTGCCACTTACAGTGTTTCAGAAACAAGCTATAAAATATTGTTTGAAAGTCTGAATT
>NW_006408534.1:14990500-14996970 GCF_000296735.1 Chrysochloris asiatica | reverse complement strand
CTTGTGAGGGTTGGAAATGTAAAGGTAGACATTTTATAGCAAGGAGGGGAGTGATTAACTTTTCAGTCTAGGAGTGGAGGTCCCTGGGACCATCAGTGGAGAAAAGCGGAGTGCGTGACCCTACCCAGAGAAGCAGTGATGCCTGAGATAGAGGCAGAGATGATGATGACGTGGAGAGATGGAGCAGCTGGAGACTTTAGATCCAGAGAGGGAGAGGGGCTGTGTGATGATGACGGGGGGCAGGCTTGTAGTGTATACCCATTGGTCGGTTGATGATGCATGGAGGGGATTGTAACTATACCAATGAAACGATATACGATAGGATATAGGATGAATGTAAAACTAATGTTCTACCATGTAAGCCATCACATTCACAATAAAACATTAAAAAAAAAAAAAGAGCCAATAATACCGAAGGAGAAAGTCCAAGGTGCACTGAAGGAATTGGCAAAGAACAAGAAACCAGGAACTGATGGAATAAAAATTGAAATCATTCAAGAAAATGAGGCGGCACAGGAGGCACTCATTCATCTCTGCCAGGAAATCTGGAAGACAACTATCTGGCGACTGAATGGAAGAGATCCGTATTTGTGCCCATTCCAAAGAGAGGTGACCCAATGGAATTGGGAAATCGTTGGACAATCTCTTTGATATCCCAGTTGAATAAAGTTTTGCTGAAGGTAATACAGAAATAGCTGCAAGAATACATTGACAGAGAACTTCCAGAGGTTCAAGCTGGATTCAGAAGAGGCTGTGGAATGAGGGATATCACTGCTGATGTCAAATGGATCTTGGCTGAAAGCAGAGAATATCAGAAAGATGTCTACCTGTGCTTTATTGACTGTGCAAAGGCTTTCGATTGTGTGGATCATGACAAGCTATGGACAATATTGGGAAGTATGAGTATTCCTGAACACTTAATTGTGCTCATGAGAAATATGTACCTGGACCAGGAGACAGTTGTTAGAACAGAACATGGGAACACTGAATGTTTTAAAATTAAGAAAGGTGTGCAACAAGGCTGTATTCTTTCACCATACTTATTCAACCTGTATGCTGAGCAAATAATCCAAGAAGATGGGTTCTATGAAGAAAAATGTGGCATCAGGATTGGAAGAAAACTCATTAACAACCTGCAATATGCAGATCATACAACCTTGCTTGCTGAAAGTGAAGAGGACTTAAAACATTTACTGATGAAGCTCAAAGAGCACAGCCTTTGGTATGGACTACATCTCCATGTCAAGAAAACAAAAATCCTCACCACTGGACCAATAAATAATACCCTTATCAACGGAGAAAAGATTGAAGTTGTCAAGGACTTCATTCTTCTTGGACCAACTATCAACTCTCATGGAAACAGCAGTCAAGAAATCAAACGACATATTGCATTACGCAAAATCTGTTGCACAAGACCTTTTTAAAGTGTTGAAGAGCAAAGATATCAGCTTGAGGACTAAGGTGTGCCTGACCCAAGCCATGGTATTTTCAATAACCTCATATGCATGCAAAAGCTGGACAGTGAATAAGGAACACCGTAGAAGAATTGATGCTTTTGAGTTATGGTGTTGGAGGAGAATATTGAAAGTGCCATGGGCTGCCAAAAGAACCAATAGATCCGTTTTGGAAGTGCAGCCAGAGTGCTCCTTGGAAGCCAAGGTGGCCAAACTTCATCTCTCATACTTTGGACATATTGTCAGGAGGAACCAGTCACTGGAGAAGGACATCATGTTTGTTAAGGTGGTGGGTCAGAGAAAAAGAGGAAGACCCCCAACAAGATGGACTGGCCAAGTAGCAGCATCCATGAACTCAAGAGTGGCAATAGTAGTGAAAGGTTGGCTCAGGATCAGGCAGTGTTTCGTTCTGCTGTGCGTAAAGTCACTATGAGTCAGTACTGACATATAGATAACAACAACATATAGATAACAAAAACAAAATTAACATTTATTAATATAACACTATCATCTAATTTAAACAACTTGTTTGGACTTTTTCAAATGCCCCAATAATAAGCTGTATAACAAAAGAAAATCCTGGGTCATGAGTTACAGTCATTTATGATGTTCCAACTCTTAGGTACCCTGTAAATGGTTCCCAAGGAGCAGGTAGTGGGTTTGAACTGCCAATCCTTAGGTTAGAAGCTGTGCCACCCAGATCCCTTTTGAAGCATACAGGCCAGTTATGTTGGGTTTGATGTTGTTTCCTCTGGGTCTGCTTTAGGTTATGCATTTTTAGCAGGAGCAGTACAGAAATGAGACTGTGTGTCCCAGAGCATATGACCAGGAGGCCCATGAAATCAGAGTATCTCATTACTGGTGATAATCCGCAGTGCTCTCCACTATACAATTACTGTGCCTCCTTTTAAATATCTTATCTGGAGACATTTTCAAACTACATCAATATGCTGTTTCTTACTCATCTTTTAACCACTAGTTTTATCACTGAATTTTTTTTTTAATTTCTTGTTCTTTAATTAAAGAACTTTCTAAGTAAGTTTATCTAACATATATCTGAACACATAGATGCTACAGCATGCAACTACTTGCTCCCAACTTTTTGGGCACAGTTAAGATCACAGGAACACACTCATACCAACCACTAGGTCAAGCCCATGAAAAGAAACCCACAAATAAACAGGAAACCAAACGTTTTTCATATAAAACTGGTAGTGTAGTGATGAGGGTGTTTTTGCTGGCAGTAGAAAGATGTACAGCATTCTTTGTCTTCAGTGATTACGAAGTAATGATGACGCTTACTTTCTAAAAAATCCCTATATTCAGATTTAAACACTTGCTTGGGAAAATAAGATACTGCCTAGCAGCAATAATATAAACACCACACCTTCAGCATTTTTTTAAAAGTTATAATAGTTTAAAATATTTCAAATGCTGTAATTTTCTGTACAGACCTCTCCCAGCAAAGAGAATTGGTAGGTGATTTTTTTTTATTTCCCCTGCCCCTAGACTGTTCAGCCCCTCCATTTGAAACTTCTTTCTCCTCCCCTACTCAAGACCTAGATTCCTATTTTACTAGATTTCACCACATTGCATTTCAGTTGAAAGCAATGTGGTGAAATCTAGTAAAAGGGTAGCAGGATGAATGGGCACTACTCTACTCATAAATTCTTTCAATAAAACTGTCCTTACCTGCTGTGGAAAACAGGTGCGGACTGAGTGTTCTGTGTAACCAAAAGATGGCCCTTCAAAGACAGCTGTTGGGAGCTTCAGAACTTCCTTCAGAAACTGGTCAAACTTGCTAAATATCATTAAGCCATTGGAATCTGACATCTGGGAGAAAACATCTATGAGAACAAAACCAAAAGGTCAAATGACAAAGAAACACCAGTTTTTAAATTAATGGCTATATGTTATTTGCTATACCATTTAAATATATCATAAAGGTATTATGATTCTTAGTCCATATTAGAATGAATCTCACTCTAATCAACACTGCTGTTCATATATCTAATCAGGAGCTCAAAAACAATATGGCAAAGAAATGTGCCCTAAGCTTTTTTCACAAAATTGAGCTTCCTGACAAACACATTAGTGAGTCAAATATATACAACAGACAAATCATTATGTTCACTTTGCTGATGAGTGTTCTCCTTACCACTCACTATTATTCCACCTAAACGTCAAACCAAATAACCTTTCATTTACATTTAGTACTCTTTTTGAGCGTGCATCAGTAGAGGATATAAAGATTTTTCATTTTATTTATATATAACCTCATTTTGTTGCAAGAAATTTGCAGAATCACACCCTTGTTTATATCTCAGCATCAGAAGATGTGTTTATATAAGACATATGCATGTTTGACAACATGAAAAGAATGGCAGATTGGCAATGGAGGTATGAAAGAAATGGTATTACATTTGTATATTCATATACTAATTATGTGCTGCATACCTGTGAAAGAATAAATGTGAAGAGAACATAGAGTATGTTTAAAATATTCCATTCAGCAAGTTTCAAAGTAAAATAAAAGAATTCATTCATATAAATGCTTATATTCCAAAGTACTTTGAAACTTGTTAAGTGCCATTGTGTCAGGAAGACCCTATTTTTACATCAAGTCTGGCCCAATCAGCAAGGAAAACAATTTCCAGTGCTATAATTATTTTTTATCTTCTTGGAAAGAGAGTTTCTCATATCGTCAGTTATTCTGCTCTCATCCACAGTTGAGGAAGAAAGGAAAAATAGCTAGAAGCCCAAGAACAATTTGGAGAAGATGTGTACCTGAAGCTTTATTAAACAACTGATCTTTCTGACATCTACAAAGAGAAATCAATAATTTCCTGAGGCCTTGCCAAACACACCATTTTGAAAAGTCATACTCTATATATTCTTAGTTAACAGATAATACTAAAAACCTATGAGTACTAGATGTATGTAATTGGAACACATATGCATTAATCTTTAGGTTAACTTTGGGGAATCTATCCTGAAGCATTAGATATAGAAAAACATTTTTTTTTTTAATGTACTAATCAAAGGCTCTTGGTGTAGTGCCGTAGGACCAGCACTACATTGCAAACATTAAAAAAGCAAGAAAATGCCGAAGCGGGGGAGAGGAGAATCCTCAATATATCGTCTGACAAAAGCTGCTACTTCATAGTTGAAGGAAGAGTAATAAATACCCGTGTAGGGGGGAAAAATCCAGTAAGAGCCTAATGGAAAGTAAAATCAATTAATTAACAAATACACATGAAGTTCCTACTATTGATCCAGGCGCCAAGGACTCTACTAGGTGTTCTGCAGCACTACAAAAATATGATATATAGTCCTTAGTTATATAACTAGAAAAAGAAGATACATATGAAGCAAAGAATTAAGAGCTAAGCTGACTCAAAATACAACAGAAAGAATAGAGGCCTAATGAGCATTTGTTAAGTTATACCATGGATGGGAGTTCAAGCCCACCAGTTGTTCCATAGGAGAAAGATAAGGCTTTTTTTTTTCTGCTCCTGCAAAGATTTACAGCTTTAGAAACCATATACAAGGTCACTAATAGTCAGAACCACTCAATGGCACTTAACAACAACCATGTAACAGGAACCATGATAGGTAACTATAACTGAGTCTGCTGATAGTCACTCAGTATTTGTTATCTTCTTTTTCCTTAGCAACAAAGTATTGACTTTATTTGGTGCACCATAAAACCCAACTAAGAGAGTATACTTTCCAGTCTCCCTTTAGCAAGGTGGAGCCATGCGACTATGTTCTGGACAGCCAGATTATTAGCAGATCCTGAGAACAGAAGAACTAGATGGTGCCAGGCTACCATTACCAACTGTTCTGAAAGGGATCACATTAGAAGGTGTAGGATAGAATGGGAGAAAATGTGAAATAAAACTCAAAAGTGAAGGAAAAAAAAAAGACTGGGCTTACTAGTCAGAAAGAGACTACAGGAACATGAGACTTTGACCCTCAGTCACACTTCAAGTCTGGAACTAAACTCACCCTTATGGTTCAATTTTAGCCAAGTACTAGATTAGGTATATAGGAGGGGCAACAACACTAGTAAGGTATGATCACTATGGAATGATCAATTATTCAAGAGATGAAAAGGGCAGCACTGACCTAAGGACAACTTTGAGAAGGGATGGAAAGGAAGGTGGAATGGGAATAAGAATCACAGACAGGGAAGAAGGAAGTGCGGTAACTGTTGTTATATGGTAGATACTGCAATCATTGAGGTGAAACAAAGTATATGAGCTGCTGAATATAAAATGATTAGATAATCTACTCTGTAAACTTTCAAAATAAAATGTTAAGGAAAAAAAGAGAAGAGTCTTAGCAGAAAAACTATTAGAGACTTCTAGGAAAAGTAGTTACAGAAAGTTGACAAAACTGAAGAACAGGCCCTTTTACCTTACTCTATTTCTCCTTTTGTTGCCTGAAATACAATTATGATAGCTGGAGCTCTAGCAGTCACTTTAGACCATGTGGTCATCATGAGGTAGAAGGCATACATTAGAGTGGTAAAAGAGAAGAATTAAAGAAAGTACTAAAAGTTCCAGACTACCACTTCTAGACAAGGGCTTTGAATCCATTCAAACCAGTTCAGCCATGGCTGACAAAGTAAAATCAAAACAGACCTGAATTTTTTAAGTTTGGGTGAGGCAGAACAATAATTGGAACAAGAAAAATTATGAGTCACAGTGCTGGAATAGGAGACATGGAGAAGTCCAGAGATGTGAGCCCTTTTAGGAGCCTGATGTGGGAGACCAGATTACAGCGACTCCTCACTTGATCAACTATCTCAATGCTAATATTTTACATTTACAACAATAGCAAAAAATATGCTATTTTGTACATTAATGACAAACACCTGGTGGAGAACAAACAAGATGGCAGATCGGGTGGACGTATAGCAGAGAGCTCCACCAACACAGAATACCCGACCAAGCAGGTTCAGGGGATGGTCCCAGAATTCTGAATCACATATAAAGGAATACTTAGAAG
>NW_006408534.1:14985479-14986580 GCF_000296735.1 Chrysochloris asiatica | reverse complement strand
AAAAAAAAACAAAACTGGTAAGTGGTCAAATCAAGATTTATCAGACACCAAAATCAATTCCATTTTACCATACTCCTTCAAAACATAGCATTCTAAGCTGTATCTATTCTAAAGATATAAAACACAGAGGCGGGATCTGTCAGTAAAGTTCTACAGGAAAGGACTTCAGAAGCTAGACTTTAAATATAAAATTTGGAATAATGACGTCAAAACAGGTTTTGATGCACTAGACAAGAATAGGAAACATGTCCGTTAGACAGGAATTTATGCCATGTGGCAGTTCAAGCTCACCAGCTGCTCTTCGGAAACCCTATACAGGGTCGCAACCAACTCAACAGCACTTCACAACAACAGCATATGGTAATGATGGTAGCAAAAAGAGGTCACTGAAAAGAACATTCTAAGACAATTTACACTGAGAAGGAAAGAGAAATAAAAACTAAAGAAAGGATGTATTAGGAGAGAAAGCTTTGAAATTGAAACAAAAATTGGATTTGTTCTAGAAACTCATTTAAAACTCTCAAGTAGGTAAAAAATATTTAGAAAGTAGGTGCCCAAGATTAGACTTCTGATAGCCTGCAGAATGAATTAAAGAAGAAGAATGTTACTGGGGATACCAGCTAGAATACCTTCTAATAAAACACAAGTGAGGTAATAAGAGTGTGGATTACTGCAGAAACAATAAGGGAGGGGCGGAGGGGGGAGAGAGAACAGATCCAGAGCATTTGAATACAAGAACTATAGATGATGGCAAACCAGATTAGGAAAGAAAGGAACTGGGAAATTTCTGAGTTATTCTAAGGCTGGGAAAATGCTGACAACTGATAGAACAAGTAAGTAAAAGATAAAGCTACTTAGCAGTGGATATAACTAGTATTTGAACTAATCAAAAAGTTTACAAGTGGAACCATCCTGCAGGTAGTTAGATACAGAGTATTAGCTGACAACTGCAGATATTGAGTTTTGAAGATATTAGCAAGTATGTGTTAACTGTTGCTCTTCAAAGGAGGAAGGAACATAAGTGATTTAATTTTTAAATAGCTGACTTTTTCTTATAATGGAGCCCTTTTGGTGGTATGGATTAGGCTTTGGCCTGCTAAC
>NW_006408534.1:14975897-14980324 GCF_000296735.1 Chrysochloris asiatica | reverse complement strand
GATTTACACCCTCGGAAACCCTGTACAGGGTCGCTATGGGTCGGAACCGACCCGAGGGCACTTAACAACAACAACCCAGTCCACAGAAGCAACATATAAGGTTGTAAAAAATTAGCTTCAGAAGCCCTATACAGGGTCATTGTAAGATGGCAGCAGGGTTTTTTTGTTTTATTTTGTTTTGAATTCCTATAATAAAGGAGCCCTGGTGGTGCTCACTGAAAGCACAGCAAGCAGTTCAAACAAGCCCACCAGCCACTCTGCAGGAGAAAGACGGCCATCTGAAGATTAACAGCCTTGGAAACCTGATGGGAAAGTTCTATTCTGTCCCATAGGGTCACTAAGAGTCAGATTGACTTAACAGCAATGTTGTTGTTTTTTTAATCCTTATAATGTGGGAAATAATCACTCATTAAATCTCAAGGAAACAGAGTCAACAGGGCAGTGGCAGACAGTGCAAAGTGCTGACCCATCTGCATCTTTTCACTCTAAGTGAACCCTAACTGCATTGAGTAGCAATGTGCTCAGCTTCAAAAATGACTTCCCCTTTGCAGAGAGGATTTCTGGAAAAGCTTTTATTTTCCTGACAGTGGCACTTCTTTCCTTTTTCTACCTGGAATGAGGAAGTAAGGTCTGAGGCAGGAGGAAGAGAGCCATGTAGCAGAGCTTAGAGGATATCATGGTATCAGACTTTCAACTTCTTTTTACATGAGAAAAATAAATTCTAGTGTGTTTAAATCACATTTGGTCAAGTTTTCTGTTGTCACCCAATGTGTTCATAACTGACTACTACTGAATTATTAACTTGCTCTACTGTTATTGTTGTTGTTAGGTGCCACCGAGTCAGTATCAACCAAGAGTGACCTTATGCACAGCAGAACGAAACACTGCCCGATCCTGGGTCAACCTCACTACTGTTGCCATGCTTGAGTCCACAGATGCTGCCACTTGGCAAATCCATCTCATTGGGGGTCTTCCTCTTTTTCTCTGACCCTCCACCTTAACCAACATGATATCCTTCTCCAGCAACTGGTCACTCCTGACAATATGTCCAAAGTATGAGAGATGAAGTTTGGCCACCTTGGCCTCTAAGGAACACTCTGGCTGCACTTCTTCCAAAACGAATCTATTGGTTCTTTTGGCAGCCCATGGCACTTTCAATATTCTCCTCCAACACTATAACTCAAAAGCATCAATTCTTCTACAGTCTTCCTTATTCAATGTCTAGCTTTCACATGCATATGAGGTTATGTGAAACACCATGGCTTGTGGCAGGTGCACTTTATTCTTCAAGCTGACATCTTTGCATCTTTGCTCTTCAACACTTTAAAAAGGTCTTGTGCAGGAGGTTTGCCTAGTGCAATATGTGGTTTGATCTCTTGACTGCTGCTTCCGTGAGTGTTGACAGCTGATCCAAGAAGAATGAAGTCCTTGACAACTTCAATCTTTTCTCCACTGATAATAATGTTATCAACTCCACTAGTAACCAGAACCAGAAACTTTAGCTGCCAAGTGCCAAGTGTATGTGTGTGTGTAGCTTTAAGATCTTAAAAACATATGCACAAATTTATACCTAACTAATTCAGGGTAAAACAGGGAAGTGGTCGGAAAGTGAAATAGCTGCTGTCACTGTTGTTAGGTACTGTCTGTCAATTCCAACTCATAGCAACCCCATATGACATAGTAGAAGTGCCTCACAAGGTTTTCTTGGCTGTAATCTTTATAGAAGGTCACCAGTTCTTTTTTCCTCAGAGCACCTGGGTGGTTTTAACTACCAATGTTTCTGTTAACAACCTAGAGCTTAAACGCTATACCACCTGGACTCCTCAGTGAAGTAACTTATACCCTCAAAAAATATTACTTTTCAGATACACTTAGGTGCTAGTAAGACAAGAAATAATTTGTTTTAATATCAGAATAATACTGCTAGACTACAATATTGAAGACATAGTAAAGGAATTCTTACTTCTTTAGCTACAATTTAAAACTTTTTTTGTTTTTTTTTTTTTTTACATTGTTGTTGTTATTAAGTGCCGTTGATTTGTTTCTGTCTCAGTTTCAAAGGAGTGGGTTTAAATCACCAAACTTGTGGATAAGCAGTCCAGTACTTATCCTATGATGCCAAACTGTATTATTGTTGTTGTTAGTGCAATCAAGTCAATTCCAACCCATAGCGACCCTGCATAAGGTTTCCCAAGGAGCAGCTGGTGAGCTTGAACCGCCAACCTTGCATTTCAAATGGCTTTGCAGTTTGGCACATTAACCCACAGCACCACACCAGGACTTCAAATTGTATTAGATTTCTACTATCTAAGAATAGTACTAAAAACATTATTGCTAATTTAATTAATCCTAAAGAGCTCTGGTAGCGTAGCAGTTACGAATCGGGCTGCTAATCTCAAGGTCAACAGTTTGAAACTACCAGCTGTACTGCGGGAGAAAGATGAGGCTTTCTGCTCCCGTAAAGATTTATAGCCTCGGAAACCCTGTACAGGGTCGCTATGAGTCAGAACGACTCTGCAGCACACAACAACAACAACAAGGAGCTCTGGTAGCACAGTGGTTACAAGTCGAGCTGCTAACCTCAAGGTCAGCAGTTTGAAAGTACCTGCCATTCCATGGAAGAAAAATGAGGCTTTCTGCTCCTGTAAAGATTTACAGCCTTGAAAACCCTATGAGAGTCACTATGAGTTGGAACCGACTTCACGGCACACTACTTCCACCACCAAATGAAGTATAACAAACGATGAATCTAAGTAATGAGATTTAAAATACACACATAAAAAGATTTTACTGAAGTAATTGAGACACTAAAATTTTATAAAATTATCCAAAATAAACTAAGTTAGTCCTCTATAAAGGAGCCCTGGAAGTGCAGTAGGTTACAAGTTGGTCTGCTAACTGCAAAGTCAGCAGTTTGGATCTACCAGCCGCTCTGCAGGAGAAAGAAGAGGCTTTCTGCTCACATAAAGAATGACATCCTTGGAAACCCTATACAGAGTTGCTATGAGTCAGACAAACTCAATGGCACACAACCACCACCACCACTAAAGGAGGAAACCCCCTGACATTAGGAAGAAATTACCTCCCAGATCACAGGTTAATTTCCCTTGTAATTCACTATTTATACACCTCTGAAAGAAGGTATGTTAATTCTCTATTAGCTGTTTCTAGCAACAACTAAGAAAAGCAGGCTTTCTCCCTTGTGAAAACCCCTCAATCAAGCCCTCAAATGTATATGTGTATACACTTAAAAGGAAGCCCTGGTGTGGTTTTGCAGGATAATGCACTGGGCCACAGCTGCTCCTCTGAAACCCCATATAGGGTCACTATGAATCGGAACCAACAACAATATTTGCCCATTTGTGTAATGGGCAAATAATGCTACTAATTCAGCATCACTTCAAGTTTTGCGTCAGTTTTTCTGATGGTAAGGACCCTGGCTTTACTGGTTGCAACTATCCCTCACCCCTACCCTTTCTCCCATAGGAACAGCCATACAGCTTTGCAAGAAACTCTCATCTCCTGTCATCTTCCTATAAGCTGAGCAATCCAACCCACAAATACACATCTGTATATTTATAAAATTCATATATAACTAAATCCAAGTGCACATGGAGCACATTCATACATTCCTGTATCATTCTGGAAAACAGGATAACAGGATAAGTATTGGTGCTGCTTCAGCCAGGACAACCAGAGGCAAGTCTCCAGACCTTTGGTTTTTGTTTAGTTTTATTTTTATGGAAGAAAAATGTGGCCGTGTGGGTTTCGTTTTTCTTTTTTCTGTTTCTTACTCATAAAATTCAATTTTAGGGCTTATCTCTTTAACTATTATAGTTCTAAAACAATTTGCTAACGTGAGAAATGTCAATATGGGCATCACCTTTTCAGTATAAACAGTCAATTCACCTAATGAAGAGATGGGGTGGTGAACACAAACAAGGGAAGGTAAATATTCAGGAATTATAGACTACAGCAGAGGAGGCTTAGTTATAGTAAGCTGAAACTAGCTATTTATAACTTCAAAAGGAGGTTCCTCTATGCTCTGTTCATGAAACCCAGATAAGCTCTTGTGTCACTTTGGCTGGACCTAGATTCTCAGTGGTTTATCAGTTAAAACATATTAATCCCCCATGATGAGATCTAATACAATACAATCACACACATACACCTTATGATGCGCTCTGCCCTGTTCTGAAGTAATTATCCTGTTAGGTTGTTGTTGTTGTCAAGTGCCATCAAGTCAATTCCAACCCAGAGTGACCCTGTTTAGGGTTTCCGAGGAGCAGCTGGTGAGCTTGAACCACCAACCTTGCAGTTCAAATGGCTTTATTGTTAGGTACCTTCTATTAGGTTCCAAATCATAGAGATCCTGATAAGCACAAGAGAACAAAACATTGCACAGGACTGCGCTAACCTCACAATTG
>NW_006408534.1:14975170-14975797 GCF_000296735.1 Chrysochloris asiatica | reverse complement strand
AGCTTGGGTCTGATGCATTTTCGTATTTTAGAGTAAAATACCTCTGCAATAATGAGACCTATATCATCTTGGTTTTGAAAACTGTCATCCACTTTTATCCAGTAATGATCCAACTATGCTTCCTATTTTTTCAAGCCTTCTTTTTTACAGTAACATCAAACCTGATGAAAGGCAAATGATCTAACATCCAGAAGGTTCTCAGTGAACACATCATCAGAAAATGGCAATGTCTGTTACAGTCTGACTCTTACCTGTGCCATCTCATTAACTTGATTATGGAATCCCTGTAACTGACTAAAACTAGGATGGGGTTTTTTGAATGTATAGCTAGTTCTTCAGAAGTACAGACAGTGAGTGCTCCGTGTCTATGGCTATGTGGCATCTGGAAATGCCCACTGCATCACATGAGGAAAGTCAGTAACTGTAAACATAATCAATTTTGTTAAAAGGAATAAATTTCTTAGACTGAACCACACAACCATTACACTGGACATTTCTTTTTGGTCATCAACCACCCAAATTTCAAGTCTACATACAAGCATGTTCTAAAGTAGCTCTGATAGCGTAGTGGTTATGAATTGGGCTGCTAATCTCACGGTCAGCAATTTTAAACTACCAGCTGTTCTG
>NW_006408534.1:14973610-14974861 GCF_000296735.1 Chrysochloris asiatica | reverse complement strand
AGCAATTCTACTATGAGCTTCCTTATTCAGTGTCCAACTTTTACATGCATATGAGGCTGCTGAAAATACCATGGCTTGGTTCACACACACCTTAGGCTTCAAAGCAACATATCTGTTTGTGAACACTTTAAAGAGGTTTTGTGTATCAGATTTGCCTTATACAATGCATCCTTAGATTTCTGCACTGCTACTGCCACTGAGCGTCGATGGAGGATCCAAGAAAAATGAAGTCTTTGAAAACTTCAATTTTTTCTCCATTTATCATGATATTATCTATTGATCAAGTGGTGGAGATTTTTGTTTTCTTCCCAATGAGGTACAACACATACTTAAAATACTTATTGATCTTCATCAATAAGTATTTTAAGTCCTCTTCACTCTCAGCAAGCAAGGTTGTATCATCGGCTTATCGCTGGTTGTTACTGAGTCTTCCTACAATTCTTATTGCATGTTCTTCTTTATATAATCCAGCTTCTCAGGTTATATGCCCAGCAAACAGATTGTTCCAGAATATTCATTCTCCACAATGCTGTCCCCATAGCTTGTTATGATCCACAAAATAGAAAGCCTTTGCATAGTCAATAAAGTATACGCATCTAAACACAGATAAACATCTTTCTTGTATTCTCTTCTTTCAGTCATGATCCATCTTATGTCAAAAAAATATCCCTCATTTCACATCCTTACCTGAATCCAGCTTGAACCTCTGGCCGTTCCCTGTCAATGTACTGTTGCAGCCATTTTTTAGTTATCTTTAGCAAGCTAAATTTTATTTGCATGTGATAGTAATGATATTGTCAGATGATTTCCGCATTCCACTGAGTCACCTCTCTTTGGAATGGGTAAAAATATGGGTCTCTTCCAATTAATTGGCCAGGTAACTGTCTTCCAAATGTCTTGGCATAGATGAATGAGTGACTTCAGTGCTGCATCAGATTGTTAAAAGATTTCAACTTGTATTCTATCAATTCTTGGAGTCTGATTCTTGGCCAGTGCAGTCAATGTACCTTAGACTTCTTTCTTCAACACCACTGGGTCTTGATCATATGCTACCTATTGAAATGGCTGAACACTGACCATTTCTTTTTTAGTACAGTGACTCTGTATATTCCTTCCATCTTCTTTTTTTTTTTTTTTTAATGTTTTACTGTGAATTATATGACAGTTTACATGAGAGAACTTTAGTTTTACATTCATTCCATCATATATCATCTCATTGCCATGGTTTCAATCTTCAATCCCTTCCATGCA
>NW_006408534.1:14963355-14964923 GCF_000296735.1 Chrysochloris asiatica | reverse complement strand
CAATGTACACAAGGTTGTCATGAGGCACAGTGACAAGACAGCAACCTAAAATGACAAGTCTACTTCCGATTAAAAAAATTTGAAGACAAAAAAAAAACACTTTTTTTCCCATCTTTGTTTGCCTCTAAGACCTGGGCACATGATCCAATCTCCACCAATAAGATGCAACCACCCTAGACTCCAGTAGAAAATATGAGCAGGAACTCTACAGCATATACCCAGTGAGGACGGCTGCAGTGGGAGTCATTGAGTTTCCAGAGAGGGCAGAGACTGATTCTTATGGTAGCATCAGTGGTGCTGCGAGCACATGCAGCAAAGTCTGTGCCCAGCAGAAGCACAGAGGTATCTTCATGAGACCAAATTTATGATATGACCTTGAGCTTTTATTCTTGGCAGCAGGCCTATAAGCCGACTTTCCCAACCTTCTTAGAGCGTCTGTGAGTCAACTGTCCTTGGAATAAATTGAGTTGGTTTCTATTGCTTGAAACTAAGAAATATGACAGATGCAGTTTCTGACCTGAAGTCACTGGCCCAGAAAGATGGAGCAAAAAGAAAGATTCCTAAAAAAGTTCATGCAGTCCAAGAATAAGAGTAGTATTTCTGATGATCAGCAAGGCAAGAATGAAGACGCACTCGAGAACAGAAGAACCATGCCTTGATGCACAGGTAATGATATTTTTAAAGGTAAACTTGGTCAAAAAAATTTTACAGATGAAGACTTTTTCAACTTAAGAATATCCAGATAACTGAACAGGAAAAAAGAAAGTAAAAATAAATCTTTGAAGAGATTTCCATAGAAAAGAGAAAGGTCTGTGATACAGAAAGAACAAACAGGGGTGTTCAAGGGTGCTGAGAGCATTCTATTTCTAAACCTCTGTAGTACTTGTGTGGATATTTGCTTTACAAGTCATTTAACTATTGTTATTGTTAAGTGCCAATGCATCAATTCTGATGCATAGCAACCCTTTATAGGGTTTCCAAGGAGCAGCTGGTGAGCTTGAACCACCGACCTTGCAGTTCAAAGGACTATGCAGTCTGACGCATTAGGCCACAGCACCACACCAGGATTAGTGTGACGCTGTGGGCTAATGCATCAGACCGCAAAGTCATTTGAACTGCAAGGTCAGTGGTTCAGGCTCACCAGCTGCTCCTTGGGAACCCTATACAGGATCCCTATGGGTCGGAATCAACTCAATGGCACTTAACAACATTTAACTATAGTTTGTTTTATATTTTTTTCTGTAGTCATTGTCCTATCTTTCTCAAAAAAAAAAAAGAATTAAAAAATGAATCCCACAATTGACAAAAATTGGGGAAGTTTTAAATGCTAAGTAATAGAAACCAATCTTTTAAATCATATATATTTTTAGTTCAACTATACAACTTTTTGGGAAAGGCAAACTATGAGGAAAGTATAAAAAAATCAGTGGTATCCAGAGGTTCTGGTAGAAAGGAGAGATCTGTGGGTGAATACAGGGCATTTTTAGGGAAGTGAAACTATTACGTAGGAGACTGTAATAGAAGATACATAACTTTATGCATTTGCCAAAACCCACAGACTACAAAGA
>NW_006408534.1:14959785-14963255 GCF_000296735.1 Chrysochloris asiatica | reverse complement strand
CCAGGTCTCCTCACACTGCTTGCCAACCAGGTCCCCAACTGGATCCACAGAAGTCCACTGAACATCGTGGGGCTTAGCATGCCACTTCATTGCTGCTTTGACCCTACTTCCCCCCATTGGTGATGTGTGTGGTCACCAATCAGAGCGTGCATTTCCGTTGAGTCTTAGTCTTGGAAGGGGGTTTGCGTTGAGAGGACCTGGCCACTTGCCTTGATGTTTCCTAAGGAAGCGGTTTGTTTGTTCTTGTATTAATAGTCCATCTGCCTCCATTTTTCCTGCAGGTTCCTTCCATCTTCTTTTGATATTTTTTGCACCATTCAATATTTTGTTCATAGAAACTTTCAATATTGGAAGCCATGGCTTGAGTTTTTTCTTCAGTTCTTTCAACTTGAGAAATGCTGGGTGTGTACTTCCCTGTTGGTTTTCTAACTCCAGGTCTTTGCACATTTCATTATAATATTTGACTTTGTCTTCTCAAGTTGCCCTTTCAAGTTTTCTGTTCAGTTCTTTTACTTCCTCCTTTCTTCCATTTCCTTTAGCATCTTTCCACACTGGAAAGCAAGTTTCAGAGTCTCTTCTGATATTCCTTTTAATCTTTTCCTGCTTCCTTGTCTACTTAATGATCTTTTGCTTCTTACCTGTACAGTGTTCTTAATACCATTCCACAATTCTTCTGGTCTTCAGTCATTAGTGTCTAATGCATCAAATCTGGTCTTGGGATGATCTCTAAATTCAGGTAGGATATGTTCAAGGTCATATTTTGGCTTTATTAAACATGTTTTAATTTTCTTCAGCTTCTGCCTGAACATGCATATGAAGAACTAACGGTCTGTTCCACAGTCTGCCTTGGACTTGTTTTGGCTGATGATATGGAGGTTTTCCACCTTCTTTACTCAAAGACACAGTCAATTTGATGTCACTGTATTCCATCTGGTGAGCTCCATGTGCATGTTGTTGTTGTTGTTAAGTGCTGTTGAGTAAATTCTGACGCATAGACTCTGTACAGGATTCTCATGGAACAGTTGATAGGTTTGAACCACTGACCTTGTGGTTTGCAGTACAGTACTGATCTGATGACAGCACCACACCAGGACTTCTCTGTAAAGACTATTGTTGTTAAGTGCCATTGAGTCAGTTCCAAATCTTAAGAGACCCAGTGTAGGGTTTTCGAGGCTGTAAATCTTTGTGGAAGTAGAAAGCCTCATCTTTCTCCCATGGAGCAGCTGGTGGACTCAAACCACTGATCTTGTGGTTCACAGTCCAGTGCTCATGCTACAGAGCTACCGTGTAGTAAAGATTACAACCTAAAAAATCCCATGGGGCAATGCTAGTCTAGTCTATCCTATGGGGTCACTATGAGCTGGAATGGACTTGATAGCAATGGGTTTGGTTTGGGTTGAATTTTGGTTTGGTTACTTCATCTAACCACCTTCATGCAGTACCTAGTGAACAGTGAAATGACCAAATAACCTTTTTAGTTGTTTTTAGTTGCCAATGAGTTGATTCTGATTCATGGTACGATAACCAATAGGAAGAGAAAAAAAATAAGCAGAGATAACTTAAAAAAAAGCTATCATTTTCTAAATAACTGAATTTGACTCTAAGGTACTAAGTAATAGTTTAATCACAGCAAATACCACCTGATAAAGAATGGAATTATTAAGGACTAAACTTTAGCAAGCATGGTAAAAAATAATAAAACTATTTCGAACTATAACAAAGTATATTATCATCTTTAAACATAAATATCCAATATAGAAAACATTTTTAAAAGACAAATCTAAATGTCAACATTACTAATCCTTTTCTTTCAAAAACATAACAAATTCATTCAATCAACTTTTCATCAGAACAGTAGGTGGGATAACTAACATCCTCTGGGCCAGCTGCTGCAAAGTGATGATGTGATAACATAAACAAAGAAGGATAGATTCAATATAACACATACTATAAATTCTATAAACATTATTTTAAAGCTAATTAAAAGTCCTCATTTATAAATAAATCTTTCAAATAACATAAAGATACTTACATCTCAATTTGTCCAGCATTTTTCCACCACACATGGTTGCTAGCATAGCTTTAACTGAAAATACCGTCAACTTGCCTCGGCCCTCACTGCAAAATAAATTCCATTAGAAATCATTGCTATCTGGAACCACAGGAATTATTCAAATGTATTGCTAAATATTATAAATATTAGTGAACTGATTGCTACCTTTACATGTTACAATTTTACCACGTTTAAAAACACAGAATTTTTTTTCTTGTGTAGACTTAAAGGTTCATTTAACACCAGGTAGAAAGTGCTATAAGGGTAACCTGAAGCATTTGGAAATGAGTTTTAGAAGCATCCTGCACATTAATTTCTATCAGCTATGTAGGCAGAAGCCAAATTTACCATAAATAAGATCCTCAGTGGAGGTGTTTTTAGGAATATAAAACGGAGGCACCACCTGGCTTGAGCAAAAAAATGTGGCCTCATATTGAGATATTATGTTATTATAATAACAGTTTATCATTATGCGCTTAACCAACAGAATACATGTTGTTATTAAGATTTTATAGGGCAATCATGTTTGTTTTGTTTTTTTCTCTAATAAGCATCATGTTATTATGCAAGTGTTTATTCTAAATAGCTCAAACAAATCTTCTCTGTTTGAGATCTTCTCATACTATCACTGAAAGAAAAATGATGGGAAAGGAATAATGATATTAATTCTTTTTTAGGAACTGAAACATGTGAATATAAATTAGTTACCCAAAAAGACACTGCACATCACACCAGCAGAATCAAGATAACATCACCAAGGCCTCTAGGCCCATTATATCATGCTCCATTCATTCAACTACGGCCTGGTTTCACAGCAGATAAAAACCACACTTCACCAACAGGATTTTAAAGTTACCATCTGTAAGTTAATAAAGGGCTTTTGTGTTAATTTCACACAGCTGTGCTCACAAAGGTTCATGGTAACCTAGGGTAAAAATGTTGTTAAGTGCCCTGGAGTTAGCTCCAATTCATAGTGACCCTGTGGACAACAGAAGGAAGTACTGCCTGGTCTCCTGCTATCCTCACAATTGCTGCTATGCTTGAGGCCATTGTTGTAGCCCTGTGCCAATCCACCTAACTGCAGGGGTCTCCTTTTTCACCAACCCTCTACCAAGCATGGTGTCCTTCTCCAGGGACTGATCCCACCTGATAATATGTCCAAAGTATGATTGATAAAGTCTGGCCCATCTTGGTTTCTATGAAATATTCTGGCTGTGCTTCTTCCAACACAGATTTTCTTTGTTTTTTTTTCTGGCAGTCCTTGGTATCTTTAATATTATTCTTCAAGCCATGGTATTTTCAATAGCCTCATATGGATGTGAAAGCTGGACAGTGAATAAGGAAGATCGTAGAAGAATGGATGCCTTTGAGTTGTGGTGTTGGAGGAGAATACTGAAAGTCCCATGGACTGCCAAAA
>NW_006408534.1:14948553-14952641 GCF_000296735.1 Chrysochloris asiatica | reverse complement strand
ATGCATGCAGTGAATTATAATCATTGCAATTAAACAAAATAAGACAGGATGAATGTAAAGCTAATGTTCTCCCATGTGAGCTATCACATAATTAATAATAAAAACTGAAAAGAAAAAAGGAATTTGGTTAATGAATGTAACAACATTTGTTCATCATATATAACAATGTACTCACAATATAAGACCTTAATAATACAGGAAACTGTGAAAGGAGGTGATGGGGTTAGAATTTTATAAGAACTCTCTGTATTCTCTGAGTAAAGTTTCTATAAGCATAAAGTTGCTCATTAATAGACAAGCTATGTTTAAAGAGTAGTTTAAAAAAGCAAGCAATAAAACCCAAAGTAATCCAAGGAAAGTAAGAGTTATTACTACTGGACAAGGCTAATGACTGAATGGGAAAAATGATGTACAGAAAACTCACAGGTTAAAAGACACTTAAGATATAAAATCTGCAATGTATAAAACATTATATAGCAAAAGTTTCTGTAAGAAAATGGTTAAAATGAATAAAAGCACTAAAAAGACCCAGGCCCCATCCTTAGGGAATCTTATCATTTGCCCTAGGGTAAGGGCCTGCACACTGGAAATTCTTTAAACTTTCCAGGTGACTGAAATGAACAGCCAGACTTGACAGCCTAACTCAACACCTGCACATTTGTCAGTTTGTCATAGTATGGTGGTTTGCATGTACCTGTGACGCTGGAAGTTACACCACTGTTTCACATATCAGCAGAGGCATCTAAGGTGAGCAAGTTCCAGCAAATTTTCCAGACTAAGAAGAGACTAGAAAGAAGAAACACGTGGCCTCTTTTGAGGGATCGTTTTTGTTAAGTGCCTTCAAGTCATTTCCGACTCATAGCAACCCTGTATAGGATTCCCAAGGAGTGGCTGGTGAGTTTACACCACCAACCTTGAGATTCAAACCAACCTTGAGGCCCAGTGCTTATTCTACAGCACCATAACAGGACTCCCCTGAAAACTTCATGAATAGTAGCATACCACTGTCTGATACAGTGTCAGAAGATGATTCCCACAGTTGGAAGGCACTAAAAATACAATTGAGGAAGAGCTACCTTCTCAAAGTAGAGTCAACCATAACAATATGGAAGGAGTAATGCTTTGGGGACCTTCATTTGATGAAGGGGCACAACTCTAAATATCAATAAAGAGCTGCAAACATCCATTAAAAATCAGAATATGATTGTATGTATGAAATATAAATCTACAAAGAGAAAACAGAACACATAAAGATCTATAGCCTAGGCATTAATTAGCAAGATGAAATGGACAGATATTGGCAAACATGAATCAGACAACCATATGGCTTATTATGCAGGGAATGACAAATTGAAGAGAAATGGCATCACATTAATCGTCAAAAAGAATATTTGAAAATCTATTTTAAATACAATGCTGTCTGTGATACAATGGTATCTATTTGCCAATTAATAAAACTATTATTTAAATTTATGCACCAACCACCAAAGCCAATGATGAAGAAATTAAAGAATTCTACCAATTTTTTCTGTTTGAAATAGATGAAACGTTATCAAGATGCACTGACAATTACTCCTGATTGGGATGTGAAAGCTGAAAACAAAGAGGAGATATTGGTAGTTACAAAATAAGGGCTTCTATAACAGAAGTAGACTCTGGAGATCCCATGACGGAATTTTGCAAGACCAACGGTTTAGTCATTGCAAATAACATTTTTCAACAACGACCGTACACGTGCATCTTGCTAGACATAATACATAGGAATCAAATCAACAACATCTGTGATAGAGATCGTGGAGACGCTCACCATGATCAGTTAAAAAAAGGCGAGACCTCGCTGACTATGAAAGAGACCATCAATTGGACATATTCAAGTTCAGGATGAAGCTGAAGAAAATTAAAACAAGTCCATGAGAGCCAAAATACAACCTTGAGTATATCCCACCGGAATTTAGAGATTATCCCAAGAAGAGATTTCATGCACTGAACACTAATAGCCAAAGACCAGATGAGTTGGTGAGATGACATCAAGAACATTATACATGAAGACAACAAAAGGTTGTTAAAACAACAAAAAAAGAAAGATAAAACCAAAACGGATGTCAAAAGAGACTCTAAAATTTGCTCTTAAATTTAGAGTCGCTAAACGTAGTGGTTACAAATCGGACTGCGAACCGCAAGGTCAGCAATTCGAAACTACCAGCTGTTCCGTGGGAGAAAGATGAGGCTTTCTGTTCCCATAAAGATTTACAGCCTTGGAAATCCTGTACAGGGTCGCTATGAGTCGGAACCAACTCCACGGCATAAACAACAACAAAGTTAATGAAATAATGAAGTAAAATAGCTGAACAGAAAACTTCAAAAGACAGCTTGAGAAGACAAAGGATTATAACGAATAAGACCTGGAGTTAGAAAACCCACGCTCAGCATTTCTCAAACTTAAAGAACTGAAAAAAAATTCATGCCTCAGGTTATGATTTTGAAGGATTACATGGGCAAAATACTGAATGATGCATGAAGCATCAAAAGAAGATAGCAAGAAACCGCAGTCACTATAACAGAAAGAACTGGTGAACAATCAACCATTTCAGGAGGTATTGTATTATGAAGAACTGATAGTATTTAAGAAGGAAATTCAAGCTGCCTTGAAAACATTAGCCAAAAACAAGGTTCCAGAAACTGACAGTTTACCTACTGAGATGTTTCAACAACAATCTGGAAGACCCAAGCTGGAAGCACTCATGCATAGTTACCAAGAAATTTGAAAGACAACGACCTATTCAATGAACTGAAAGAGCATATGAATCAGCAAAAATCTATCTCCCTCCCTATTTCTCTCCTCTCTTCTCTCCCCCTCAAAATTAATCTCTTTTCATTGCCTAACCTTCAATTCTTGGAATGTAAATCTGCAGAAGTCTCCAGTCTGTCACCAAATCTATACCAATGAATTTGGGACTGACCAGCCCCGACCAATCTGTGAACCATTTCCTGTAAATAAATCTCTATTATTTATAGACATGTATATGTGGAGTTCTGGTGTGGCGCTGTGAGTTAATGCACCAGATTGCAAAGCCTTTTAAACTGCAACGTCAGCAGTTCAAGCTCACCAGCTGCTCCTCGGAAACCCTATACAGGGTCGCTATGGGTCAGAACCAACTCAATGGCACTTCACAACATATCTGGTAGCATAGTGGTTGCAAATTGGGCTGCTAACTGCAGGGTCAGCAGTTCAAAACTACCAGCTGTTCTGCGGGAGAAAGATGAGGCTTTCTGCTCCCATAAAGATTTACAGCCTCAGAAACCTTGTACAGGGTAGCTATGAGTTGGAACCGACTCCACAGCACATAACAACATATACATATATTGAAGCCTGGTGTGGAAGTGTAGGACAAGCACTGGACCACAAGGTCAGTTTGAATGGCAAAGTTCAAATTCACCAGCCACTACTCAGAAACTCTATATAGGGTCGCTGAGTTGGAACCAACTTGAAGGCACTTAAGAAACAAGATATACATATATGGAGTCCTGGTATGGTGCTGCAGTAAGTCTGAACTGTTAATCACAAGGAAGGGACTTAAACCCACAAGATGCTCCTTGGAAACCCTATACACGGTCACTACATGCTTCATGATAATAGTGACTTTGTATTGTCACTAAGGGGAGCCAGGGTGTACAGGAGGAAACGGAACCCTGCCACAGTGACTCTGTCCTCACCGTCTTAACTCAGTTGTGTATTTGCTGGCAGAGCTCTGGAGGAATCTTTGAAGAGAGATGTTTTCTGACAGGCGTTTGCTCATCATTAAAATGGTGGGGCTTCCACACTCCCTTGGCTACAACAGGAAACACTTCATCTTGGAATACAACAACTATTTTCATGCTCCCTCATTTTTTCCTCTGGATGCATCAGTAGTTCAAACTCACCAGCCACTCCTCGAAAACCCTATATAGAGTCACTGTGGGTAGGAACTGAATCAGAGGCACTCAACAACATAATGGCTGAGTGGGCAACTGTTCTTCCCTGGCATGGCAAAGGGAACCATAATTTCAAACATACTCTGACTGAGAGCAAGGCTTTTTTTTTTTTTTTT
>NW_006408534.1:14944069-14945153 GCF_000296735.1 Chrysochloris asiatica | reverse complement strand
CATGGAGAGAGGGAGCAGCTGAGGACTCTGGACTCATGGAAAGAGGGACTGAGAGCTGGCACCAGGAGGCAGGCTTGCAGAAGGTGCCCTTCGGTGGTTTAAATTATTATATATGCCTGAGTGTTTAAAAAAAAAAAGAGCTAAAATGAGTAGAGAGAAATACTGTTAATTGATGGTACATGGAGGGAAGTATAATCATTGCAATGAAACAAAGTATATGATTTGTTGAATGTAAAGCTGCTGATCTGCCCTGTAAACTTTCACCCAAACAGAAACTTAAAAAAAGGAAGAAATTCAATGGATGCTGAATTTAGAACTTAAGCTTTTTAAAATTTATATCTAAATTAACTGAGAAAAAAAATTTATATCTAAATATTTCACATATCTGGTGGCAGTGTTTCATTCTATTGTTCATAGCAACACTGTACATCAGTACCAACTCAACAGCACCTAACAACAACATAACCACAATCTGTAGCTCCTTAACTCACCACTTTTCAGATTCACCCTATTTCTTCTATTCATAGCTGCCACATGGAAATCTCCACCTATAATCTTCAATCCAACTCACCATGGCCCTTCTCCCCTCTAGACACAGGGTCTTTTGTCTGTGTATTTAACATTTACAGGCTTTATTGGAGGTGTAGGGTTATGAACCAGATAAAGGGAATATATAAGTAAAGTTGGGGATGTTATAAGTACGGGTAAAAGTAGAGGTATCTATGATTAAGGATCATAGTAAACCTGAGGAAGATGACAGAAGAGATATGGGAATGATGATTAGTTAGCTTTTATGTTTAAGAATCTGTTTCTAAGTGTATAGCTGTGATTCCTCAGAATGGGGAGTGGGCTCACGTTTTAATTATGAACTAATCATAAACTCATTTTGTAACTTTAGATTTACAGTTTCACCTATGAAACGTTTTTCTTGTCCTTCAAAAGGAGATATTAATTGACCTAAACCTCTGGATGCAGTAGCTCAAAAGCGGAAACAAATCTTTACGGCAATCCAAACCATAGGCTCTGAGGATCAGACTTTAGCCACCTAGCAGACATAGCAAAATGTCCCTTATCTGATTATTCA
>NW_006408534.1:14940983-14943169 GCF_000296735.1 Chrysochloris asiatica | reverse complement strand
AAAAAAAAAAAACAACTGTATGGTTTGCTGCTCCAGCCATAGTATATGTAACCTCACAAAAGCCCATACTTTTAGTAGTTCCAATCTAAAGTCTAAGTGTATACCAAACACAATTCTCTTCAAACAAGATTTTGGAAGAGACATTTAACTTGGTTTCATCACAAATAGGAGTGCTGGTGTGGTGTAGAGAACCCTGGACTGCTTACTACAAAATCGACAGTTCAAACCCACAAGCCACTCCTCGAAAACTTTATACAGGAGGTCACTATGAGTCTAAACCAATTAAATGACAATTAATAAGAACAACAGCAACAATAGCACAAATAACATGATTCATTTAATATCTAGCCCATGAGAGTTACAGAGGTGATTAGTAGGTCAACAATGAAAACCTAACAGAATTAACAGTGGATATGGAGTCCTGGTAGGAGCTCTGGTAGCGCAGTGGTTATGAATCGGGCTGCGAACCTCAGGGTCAGCAGTTCGAAACTATCAGCTGTTCCGCAGGAGAAAGATGAGGCTTTCTTCTCTCATTAAGATTTACAGCCTCGGAAACCCTATACAAAGTCGCTATGAGTTGGAACCGACTCCACGGCACATAACAACAACATGGAGTCCTTGTGTGGTGCTGTGGGTTAATGCACCAGACTGCAAATCCATTTAAACTGCAAGGTCGGCAGTTCAAGCTCACCAGCTGCTCCTAGGAAACCCTTTTCATGGTCGCTATGGGTCGGAACCGACTCAACAGCACTTCACAACAACAACAACAATTAGCCCTTTTATAAAAATTCTAGAATGAGAAGGTAAACAAGAAACTTGTTATTTTAACACCATCCATACAGAATTCCTCCCAGGAGCATCCTCCCTCAGTAAGGGACATGATGACTCCCTTTCTCAGACTTGTCTGCATGATTCATTTCAAAAGACCTATCATTTTACAGTCTGACAATAACCTATGCACATGACTTCTAAAAGAGTTCTTATTATCCAGCACTAAGAAAACATGATTATTAGCCCTGCACCAAGCTACGCAGACAGTGAGTCACCCAGGAATAAACACTGCTGTGTTTTTACATGCAGGTACCTTCAGAGGCCTCTGCACTCCTCTGTGCCCACAGGATTTATTCATTTCAGTTTAGTAACATTCACCAAAGTGTATATCTTTTGTTACTGAAACTAATCTAAGCTAAATAATGGACTCCTGGTGTGGCTCTGTAGGAGCTACACTGGACTGTAAATCACAAGGTTGGAAGTTCAAACCCACCAGCTACTCCTCAGAAACCCTATACAGGGTTGCTATGAGTTGGAGTCAACTCATGGCACTTAATAAGAACAAGAACACTAGTTGGAAGTAAGGAAGAAAAAAGTAGAATTGATGCATTTGAATTATGGTACTGATAAGCAATTCTACCATTGACTGCCAGAAGAAAGAACAAATCTGTCTGGGAAGAAGGCCAGCCAGAATACTCCTTAGAAGCAAGTAAGGCAAGACTTTGTTGCACATACTTTGGACATGGTATCAGGAGGGGCCAGTCATTGAAGAAGAATTAAGAGGACATCCTAATTGGTAGAGGGTCAGTGAAAAAGAGCAAGGCCCACAATGAGATGCTGACACAGTGGCTGCAACCATAGGGCTCAAACACACCACTGATTTTAAGGACAGTGCTGAGATGAACAGTGTCTCATTGTGTTGTCCATAGGGTTGTTATGAGTGAGAACAAACTTGAAGGTGCCTAACAACAACAGGCTGGATAATGTTTACAGCTTTGCATTATTAAGAGTTTTTTTTTTTATCAAATTAATACTTTTCCAAACAAGACTATGGGGAGCATGTTTTACTAAAGAAAACAGTTTCTTCTGTAAGAGTGGGTGCTACCACTCTTACACTACTACTTCTCTCATGAAAACAAACTTCTATTTTTGGAACACTAAGTTAGCAGTCCAATTATCACATGTAGCTACAAAGTAATAGGAGTACTTTTCTTCGATTTTCTAAAACTCATATTTTTCCAGTTAATCTTAATTTGTGAAACTTGAGAGTGAATGCATTATACAATAATAAACTGCAATTCAACAATCCACTTGCCTAATAGCTTAATTACCAACAAGCAAAATCAGAATATTATTCAATTTTCACAAAATCAGAATGCTTGCTACTTTTCATTTCAACCTCACAAATATTTATT
>NW_006408534.1:14938935-14940037 GCF_000296735.1 Chrysochloris asiatica | reverse complement strand
AAAAAAAAAATCTATCATGCTTCTTGAAGAATCAAAGAAACATAAGGCAAAAGTTCTGTTCTCAAGGACTTTTAATCTTATGTGTATACTTGTGCAGCAATTCAGAGCAGTACATGATTAAAATCCAAAATAATGAGATAGGTAAGTACTACAGGGCTAATGCGTCTGACTGCAAAATCATTTGAACTGCAAGGTCAGTGGTTCAAGCTCATTAGCTGCTCCTTGGAAGCCCTATACAGGGTCGGCATGGGTTGGAAGCGACTCGACGGTACTTAATAACAGCAGGTCACCAAAGAGATAAAAATCGGATTGACAATAATGAGGAAAGTTCTAGAATATAAAAAACTTGAGTTGAACTCAGAAAAAATATAAAACAATTGGATTGTGGTGATGGTGATTGTATGCTATCCAGTCAGTTCTGACACTGTATTAGGGTTTCTGAAGACTTGGATATAGGAAGAAAAAACGCGAGGTATTTTTATGCCAGGGTGAGGATGGTGACAACAAACAAAATGGAGCTAGAGAGATGAGCATGCCATTATGAAAAACGAGAAAAGCATCCTTGCAGCTTGATTAGAGCGTGGTACGAGCAGAAAAATAAGGACTGACGCTATCAAATCTTACTGAGGAGTACTTTGAAAGTTTCTAAGATGGGAAGTTACACGATGAAAACAGTGTCTTAACCTGATTAATTTGGAGATGGAGGTACTAGACAGGAGAAGTCTTTCTGGGGAGAACTGGACTTACTATTAGTTCTTCACTCCATTTCAGAGAAAAACAAAAGCAAGACAAAATCAACCCACAAGAAAAAGTATTCCTCCTTGTCCTTTTCTTATAAATACAGAAATCTTACAGAAAGGAAACTTTAAAACAAACCCTAAATAAATTAATGAACTGTTAGCTAATGCTTGCATATACTGGAAGAGGGAAGATTCCTCTTAGCTAATGAGCACGTACACATGACTTCTCTTGGAAGAAAAGCAAAGCTGTGAGTAAAGCAGAGATTAAATCCGTGATGGGTACTTCAGGTCACTCATTTCTGCTCCCCGTACAATTCTATTCACAAGTACTTAGAGCAGATAGGTGTGTGTGTGTGTGTGTG
>NW_006408534.1:14933911-14936630 GCF_000296735.1 Chrysochloris asiatica | reverse complement strand
GACAGTTTCTCCACTATAGCAGCTGTTTTCTCCATTATGCACTGAGTTTCCCCTTAAAATTTCACTATTTTACAACATTCTAAAGCCCTAACTCATTCTCTGTCTCATTCTCTGTCCTTAGGTGCCAGTTTAATCTATTCCGACTAATAGAGAAACTATGTATGACAGAACAAAACACTGCCAAATCCACCCCAATTCTCATAATCATTGCTGTGTTTCCTCCCATTATTGCTCATTCCCTTCGATCCCCTAAAAATGCTCTAAAAGCACTATGATTAGATCCTTGTAAGAGTTAGATGTGCTACCACCACCAAGCCAAGACCAAACTCACTGCTACCACAGGCATAATATATTCCCACTCAGCACCAGTTCGCTCTTTTACTTGACTGGAGCTTTTTTTTCCATTTTGTCATCTTGAATTTTTCTAAGAACCAGCAGGGATACAAAGTAAATAAAGAACGTTAGTACACAAAATGTTTTTCCTTCTAGGAAATTATAGCTTTGTTTAAAAATCACTAATGGGGAAGATTGCAACATAATATTATCTTTTCTCAGCAATAGCCATCCATAATACACTAGCTAGGCAGGAATTAGGGAACACATTTGCTACTATTTAAAATTAATTAGTTTGTTTTTGTCTTGAGCATCAGTATTATGAGCAAACTATAAGCCTTTTAAATATGTCCAAATCTAAAACGCTAAAACAAGATTTTAAAATGGTTGCTTACCATACTTTGAAACTACACAGGAATTTTCTCATATAAATTCATCAAAAATTAGATATATCAAAGTTAGTGTCCTGGTGTAGCACTGAGGGTTAATGCGCTAGACTGCAAAGTCAGTTTGTACCAGAAGGTCAGCAGTTCAAGCTTACCAGCTACTCCTTGGAAACACTATACAGAGTAGCTAATGTGACAGCACTTAACAACAACAACAATTTAAGTCTTTAAACTAAGAGAATCTTTAAATTCTTCAAATTAGCAAGTGTATCTTCTACTCAATGTTGTTTTATATCATGGGTGGGGAACATCAGTCCACTGGCCTTAAAAGACCAACAAAATTATTTGGTCTGGCCCTACCAAGGCAACCAGTTCCAGCCATCAAATGGTTGCTGTTATTACTGTTAAGTGCCTTCGAGTTGATTCCGACTCATAGCAACCTGATACAGGGTTTCTGAGGAGCAGCTGGTGAGTTTAAACCACTGACCTTGTGGTTCATAGTCCAGTGCTAATTCTACAGCGCCACATACTGTTGTTGTTGTTAAGTGCCATGGAGTTGGTTCTGATTTATAGCCACTCTGATTAGGGTTTCTGAGGAGCAGCTGGTGAGCTTTAACCACTGGTCTTGCAGTTCAAATGACCTTGTAGTCCAGCTTAATGCATTAACCCTCAGCACCACATGAGGGCAACACATAAGGAGTGAGTTAATTAAATGTTTGACCAAATATGTTGTTGTTGTTAAGTGCCGTCGAGTCGGGTCCGACCCATAGTGACCCTGTACATATATAGCAGGCTAATTTTTAAATTGATGTATGGCCTGTGAATGATGTTATAAATATTTAAATGGCCCCTGGCAGAAACAAAGTTCTCCACCCCTGTTTTAGATGGCAAACAACCCTGGGTCCTTCATTGATATATTCAAACACTGAGATATTTTGAAGATTTTATCCAAATAAGGAGCTCTGGTAACGTAGTGATTACTAGTTGGACTGCTAACCTCAAGGTAAACAATTTGAAACTACCAACTGTACTGTGGTAGAAAAATGAGGTTCCTGGTCCCATACAGATTTATAGCCTCAAAACACTATGCAGGATTGCTATGAGTTGGAACTAACTCCATGGCGTACTTCAACCACCAATAATGTATCATTAGACATATTGTTTTTATAGACTTGTTTGATTCTTAAAGTGGACTTTTATCATATCTCTGAGTCAACAATTTTGGAAAAGGTCACATACTCATTTATAAAACAGAAACTGATGAAAAATCTAAGAGGTAAAAAATCATATTAGAGAGTCAGAAAAAAGAACAGATGGAATTTCTTAAGAACACATTACTGAACAATTTCCTTTCCTATTCATGGGGTGAAAAACAGGACAAAATAGTCACCCTACCACTGGTTACCACTACCAACAGTTCTGAAAGGGATGATATTAGAAGGTAGTGGATCAAGTGGGAAATAAATGTGGAACAAAACTCAAAATCATAAAAAAGACCTGGCTTATTGGCTAGATAGAGACCAGTAAGCAACCCCCACCCCCACACCACCTTCCCCAAGATTATGGCCCTTGGTCACCCTTTAGGTCTAAAAATGAACTCACTCCCATGGCTCAATTTTCAGTCAAACAACAGACAAGTCTGTAGGGGCACAAAAACTCTGGGAGGTACACTTACCTTAAAATACTCAACCATTTGAGATCAAAAGGGCAGCATTTACCCAAGGACAAAGTTTAGAAGGATTAGGAAAGAAGGATGAATGGAAACTGGAAACACAGGATGTGGGATAAGTGATATGACATGGAGGGAGTGCAGTCAATGAGATGACACAAAATGTACATGAATTATTGAATGTAAAATTGGTTATCTGAAAAAAAAAAAAAAAAAAACCAAGTGTAGTTCACTACAATTTGATGAAATTGACCTATACTTATGGATGCAGTAACTTAAAATACCAAACAAGAATCTTCACAGCAAGGATCATTCCCAACCCCTCTGTACA
>NW_006408534.1:14929022-14933811 GCF_000296735.1 Chrysochloris asiatica | reverse complement strand
GGGGGGGGGGGGCTGTAAAGGCATGAACTGACTGGATTACAAGTTTTCAAGAGGGAGTTTAGATTCAATCTGTCTAGACCAGGTTGGTGAAAGGCGATGGGGCTAAGACTCTTGTGGTTCGATAGCGAGTAATTGTTATCATGACTGACTGTGATTGTTTCAACTGTAAAGGTAGACATTTTGTAGCAAAAAGAGAGGAGTGCTTGATCTTGTGGTCCAGGAGCAGAGGACCCTGGGACAATCAAGGGAGAAGAGCAGAGTGTGGGACCCTATTCAGAGAAGCAGCAACGCCAGAGATAGAGGCAGAGATGATGATGTGGAGATATGGAGCAGCTGGGAATACGCAATGATTGATTGCATATTCCTGAGTTTTTTTGTGTACATTCAAAAAACAGAAAATAGAAGCAAACACTGTTGCACGATAATGCATGGAGGGGATTATAATCACTGCAATGAAACGAAATACATTAAGATGAGTGTAAAGCTGATGTTCTCCCATGTAAACTATAACTCAACTCACACAAAAAATTTTTTGATTATCTGATATGAGCCTTTACCCAATTCACAACAAAAAGTTAAAAATAATCACTCAGTAAGAATGCTTTTTTAAGACTGAAATATGAAGCGTTTAAAATGGTAACTCAAAATCAGATGTTGTTGTTGTTGTGAAGTGCTGTCGAGTCGGTTCCAACCCACAGCAACCCTGTATAAGGTTTCCGAAGAGCAGCTGGTAAGCTTGAACCGCCGACCTTGCAGTTCAAACAGCTTTGCAGTCTGGTGCATTAACCCACAGAGCCACACCAGGAATCCCAAAATCAGACAGGAATCCTAATAAACAAGTCTTTTGTCAGAAATCACTATGACTAATTCAGTAGAGCTAATACCAGGTCTGGCCTTAACAAGAACGGGGTCTATATAAGATTACAAATTTTTATACAAGATTATAAACATGTTTATAATTTAAATATGTTGTTGTTAAGTGCCATCAAGTCTGTTCCAACTCACAGTGACCCTGTATAGGGTTTACAAGGAGCAGCTGGTGGGATTGAACCACAGACCTTGCAGTTCAGGCTAACCTTGTGGTCTACTGTTTATCCTACAGTGCCACACCAGGACTCCATTCAAATATCTAAGTATTTAAATTTATTAATCAAGCTAGCAAATCATTAATTAAAATATATCCTATTCTTGCAACTTGACAGATATACCCTAATATCAACCTGGAACCCTCAGACTCCTGCATAAAGAAATCTTCCTTTCCTTCCCGCCTCCAACATGCTCCATGCTATCTATAAAGCATTATGTGTGCATAGGAACACTACAGCCTATACTTCAAGTCTTACCAATATCCACTGTGAATAACTACTCCTTGGTCACTCTTTGGACCCAGGGATTTTGTTGTTGTTAAGTACTGTCATTGAGTCAGTTCCAACCCATAGTGACTCTGTATAGATTTTCCCAGAAGCAGCTGGTGGGTTTGAACTACCGACCTTGTAGTTCAAACTGACCTATGGTCCAACACATTATCCTGCAGCACCATACCTGGACTTCAGGGATACAATAACCTAAAAATAAGGCAAATAAATGAACCAAGAAGGTAATAGTTTCAGAAGTGTAAGTATTAAAACAAATAGACCAAGAACTTAAAATAAGCATAATAAACACAAACAACATGAAAGAACAACAACGTATTATGAAAAAGAATAATACCAAAGTACTAGTTTTGGAAGATACAATAACTAAAAAATAATGTAACAGATGGTGTAAACTGTGGAAAGGTTCCAGATGAAAAACAAATTAATGAATAAAAATGCACATTAATAAACTCTTCCAAAAGAAGCAAAGAACGTTAAAGCAGTTGAATGTATTTGTGAAAAACATCGAGAGATTAAAAAATAGAAGTAGCTATGCTAACATTCAGAAAAAGAAAAACAGAAGAAATATTTGAGGAAACAAAGGGTTTCAGGTAGTGAAGTAATGACAAGGTATAACTACATTATCATCAGTTTTTCTTCTGAGCAAATATAAAAAAAGTTAGGGAAAAAAATTTAAAGCATTACCCTAAATGCCAATGAGTGGTAAAAAGTAAATTACTTGATCAGTAGGAAGTTGGATGCCCAAGGAGATGAATTCAATGATTAAAACCATTTTTTCCCTGCAAGTGATTTTCTGATTTCCAAAAGGGTGGAGGAAGCAAAGAGGCTATAGTAGAGAGTAACTCTTGGATGGCAGCAATAGATTAGGAGAAAGCTTTCAAATTTGGGATCACCAAGGAAGGAATTCTGGTGACAATGGCCTTTGGCTTTACAGGCAAGGCTGCACCTGGGAGTAATGGTGTTGAGAACTAAACATGTCCTCACCAAGACTGAGCAGAACTAAACTGACGAGATCCTAGACTGCTAAGGTCCCCAGCATCTAGCAGATGCAAACATACATACATACATCCTCTCTACAGGGAAATATTATCCTCAAATTACTTCTGTACATTAGTTTGCAATTTAACGTCTGCCATAACTTTTTTTAAATAAGTAACATAACGTCTGGCAGGGAAAATAGGATGACAAAACAACATGAATGAAAACCAGAAACAACAACTGTAACAAAGAGCCACAGGGAATTGAGATATTAGAATTATAACCACAGATTTAAAAATAACTATGTCCTTGTGTAGCACCATAGGATAAACACTGGACTGCTAACCACAAGGTCAGCAGCTACCACTCCTCAGAAACCCTATACAGAGTTGCTATGAGCTGGAACAACACTTGTTACATTTTAAAGGAAAGAGGGAGACACCTGACTGAGAACTGGGCCAGTGCAGTGAATTACTTGGCAAGGCCATTCTAGTCATAGTCTTTGTAACTCCCACCAAATTAATGGATAGGACCATGTGAACATGAGATATTTGAGGCCTACCAAAGGAAATGATGAAAATAAGGGGCATGGTCACATAAGGGTGAGACCTGTATGGAACCATAACGTGGGGACAGATCAGTTCTACCATAATACTAAGCTTGAAATGAATCATTCCAGAGATAGAAAGGGGGATCTCACCACCATCAAGAAAGAAGAACCAGGAGTGAAAAGCAACCTTTAGACCCCAAAGAGCTGTGACACCGGGGCTGGTAAGAAGTAGCAGAGACAGCAGAGCCAGGAGGCCAGCAGGAGACAGTGCCAAATGCCCTCAGACAGGAGGCTTGCTGGCAGAATGGCAAGCCTTTGGATACTTGTCTGGGAGCTAGGTTTGCCAACTCACAGAGCTAGAGCTTAGGGCCTTACAAGCCTAGGCTTGTTGGTGCAGTCAGGTGCCTTGGGCATATAATGAGCAGAATTCAAAGAGCTCTGTAACACTTCCCAGAACAGCACAGAAGCCAAGGGGCTGCGTGGCTGACAGACCAAGGGCTGACAGAGAAAGGAGGTTGTCATGATCAAAAACCTGTATTCTGACTGCTCCTAATGGGAACTGTGACCTGGTGTTTCCCTGACAGACTTCACAACTATGAGTGTTATTTGTGAGCTCTGCTTGGCCATTGTAATGAATTATCACGCACAGCAAAGAGGTGGAGAGTGCCATGGGGGCAATGGTCAGTATCAGAATGAGCACATGGTTTGGAGGGTGGAGACACATCTGATCCTCCAGCTCACAGGAAATGACACTGGACTGCTGCTGCTGGTAACGTGCCTCCTCACCTCTGTGAAGGCAGAGGAGGTCAGATGAGGCCTCCACGCCCCACTGCAACTGGAAACCAAGCAAGTACAAAGAACTTACCAAATAAAAACTCTCAAAGGAAAAAGTATGCCTTTCAATCAGATGCCTTTCAAAGCAAATTAGACTCAAGAAAATCAATCAATGAAATACATGACATTAAACCACATAGGATTATCATAATTGATGCACAAAAGGCATCTGACAAAATCCCTTAACACTCAGTTGATAAATTCTCAGCATGCTCCAAGGAAATTTAAGAAAAATAATTGCATAAACATGATACATAATGGAGCGACTGAAAGCTTCCCACCTACAGTGAAGAACAAGGCAAGGCTGTCCACTTTCACCACTACTTTTCAACACGGTACTAGAACTTCTAACCAGAGAACTAAGCAAAAAGAACAAAATTAATGGCATGTAGATCTGAAAGGAAAAAGTGAAATGATCTCCTTTCACAGGTGACATGATCTTATATATAGAAAATCCCAAAGGATCCACAAGAAAGCTAACAAAGTGAATAAATTAATTCAGCAAAGTCACAGGATATAAAATCAATATGCAAAAGTCAATAATGTAGTAGGGAGAGGGGAATGGAAGAACAAAGCAGATGGGAGAACAATTAGACAGGTCTCAATGGGATAAGTGAGACAGAGGTAAATAATGATATATGCACAATGTGAGAAGAACAAGGTTCTGGGATAGAGAGATCGAGCCATGGTTGGAATGTGGAAAAGAGGGGAAAAATATTAAGATGCTTGGCTGTCTTTTGAATCTTGTTCTTCCTCGCATTATATTATAAAATAGACACTGGAGAGGGAGAGAAAGGACTAGCAAAAAAGCATCACCATAGAAAGCTTGTAAGTCCATCTTCTGCCTATAACTGAGTGCAATACCTAAAATGGGCCTACAACGTGCCCAGTGAAGGAGGCTTCCTGCAGAGCCTCTGCAATACATAAGACTATAGGTGGAAGCCTGAACCACATACAGATCTCCAGAAAAGGGAAATTCCCACTTGAAAGGACAAACAGACCAACCTGGAGTGGCTAGAAGAACAGAAGATACTTCTTGAAAGAAAGACCT
>NW_006408534.1:14925265-14927824 GCF_000296735.1 Chrysochloris asiatica | reverse complement strand
ATCAGAATGAAAAATTGAAAAGGAAATAAGAACTCTAGTAGCAATGTTGTTGTTGTTGTTAAGTACTGTAGAGCTGATTCCGACCCATAGAGACCCTGCATAGGGTTTCCAAGGAGCAACTGATGAGATAGTGGTTAGCAGTCCAGTGGTTATCCTATAGCACCATCTAGTAAATCAAAACAATAATGAGATGACATCTTAATCCAGCATTAACAGCAAAGTTAAAAAAAAAAAACGTGAAAACAACAAATGCTGGTGAAGGTATGGAGAGTGGGACCCTCCTACACTCTTGGTGGGACTGTAAAATGGTTCAACCACTGTGAAAAATGGTATGGGGCTTTCTCAAAAAGTTGGAAATAGAAATACCATATGTCCCAACAATTCCTCTACTTGGCATATATCCTCAAAAAGTAAGAGCCATGAAATGAATATGTTTGTCCATGTTCACTGTAGCACTACTCACAATAGCAAAAGGCTAGAGACACTCTAAATGCCCATCACCTGAAAAATGGCTAAACAAACTTTGATACATACACACAATGGAATACTGTGCAACACTGAAGAATAACGACAAATCTGCAAAATGCCTCACCACATGGATGAACCTGGAGGACATTATGCTGAGTGAAATTAGTCAAGCACCAAAGGACAAATATTGTATGAGGCCATTGTTGTAAAGAGTTAAGAAAAGGTTTCCTTGATAAAAGAAATACTTTGTGATGGTTATGGGGTGCAGAGATGAAAAATTATTCAGTCTAGGGATAGATACATGTTAATAATGTGATCAGATATTATTAAGATGTTGATACTATCCAAAGCATCTACAGAGATCCAGTACAATCCCTATGGAAATCCTAGCAGTCTTTTTTGCAAAAATATCTGCTAGGACAACCCTCAAATTCATATAAAGTAACAAAAGGGGAAAATTAGTTAAATTAAACCTCCTTTTGACATCTAAAGAGACTACGCCTCCATTATCAGGACAAACTACAGTAGAAAATACCTCATTACTCAATCAATCTTGGATAAATACGGCATTACTCTGTAACACTGAGTCTGCCATATTCTCTGGTGCAGACCATATTCTCTATGCTATTAAAAGATAAAAATATAATAAATTCATTTTCAATGTCAAAGGTTTTGAATAGTTAACCAATTTTGTAAAAGAAGAATAAAGTAAAAGGTCTCATACATTTCTGATATTAAAACTTACTAAAAAATTCCAGTAATCAAACCAAGGGTCGTACTGATATAACCACAGAAACACAGATCAATGGAATAGATCTAAAAATGAGCCTGTACATCTATGGTCAATTTATTTTTGACAAAGATTCAAAGTTTATTCAATGGGGAAAGAATATTCACATCAACAATTAGTGCTAGGACAATTAGATCTCAATATGCAAAAGAACGAAATTGAACCTGTAATTCTTAGCAAAATTAAATCAAGAATCGAAATGTAAGCAGTGAAACCATAACACTCTAAAAAGAAAACAAAAGGGCAATGTTTCAGTACTTAACTTTGAGACTACGGATTTGTGGATAAGACACAAAAAACATGAACAAAGAAGAAAATCGATAAAATGAACCATCAAAATTAAGAACTTTTAAATATGAAAGGACTTCATTATGAATGTAAAGAGAATATATATTTGGTGACCATATAACTAGTAAGGATTTAATAAGCAGAATATGTAAGGAACTTATACAACTCAGTAACAAAAAAAGATAAACAACATAATAAAAAAATGGGAAAAGCACTTAGTTATTCCTCCAAAGACAATATAACATGATCAACAAGTACAAGAAAAGGTGCTCAGCAACAGTGTTCTTGATGTTTAAGTGCCACTGAGTCACTTTCAACTAACAGCGACTAAAGTAAATCAAAGCCACAATGAAACCATTTGAAATGTTATCAATTCACTCCCACAAGGACGGCCATTATCAGAAAGCAAAAACAAAAAAAACACAGAAAGACATGTAGAGAAATAAGAACCTTAATTCATTGTTGTTGTTAGGTGCCATAGAGTCAGTATCGACTCATAGTGACCCTATGCACAGCAGAACAAAACACTGCCTGGTCCTGCGTCAACTTCACAATCGTTGCTACATTTGATGTCATTGCTGCTGCCACTGTGCCAATCCATCTCACTGGGAGTCTTCCTCTTTTTCTCCAATCCTCTGTTTTACCAAACATGATATCCTTCTCCAGGGACTGGTCCCTTCTGACATTATGTCCGAAGTATGAGAGACAAAATCTGGCTGTCCTGGCTTCTAGAACACTCTGGCTGTACTTCTTCCAATACAGACTGGTTTGTTCTTTTGGCAGTCCATGGTACTTTCAATATTCTCCTCCAACACCATAGCTCAAATGCATCAATTCTTCTATGGTTTTCCTTATTTACTGTCCAACTTTTACATGCATATGAGGTTATTGAGAATATATGGCTTGTATTGGGCACACCTTAATCCTCAAACTGACATCTTTGCTCTTGAACATTTAAAGAGATATTATGCAGAAGATTTGCCTATTGCAATACATCGTTTAATTTCTTGAAT
>NW_006408534.1:14915549-14924975 GCF_000296735.1 Chrysochloris asiatica | reverse complement strand
AATAAGTATGGTGAAAGAATACAACCCTGGCACACACCTTACCTAATTTTAAACCATTCACTGTTTCCTTGTTTTGTTCTAACAACTGCCACCAGGTGTATGTACAGCTTCCTCATAAGCACAATTAAGTTTTCTGGAATACTCATTCTCTGAAATGCTGTCTATAGTTTTTCATGATCCACACAATCAAAACCCTTTGCATAGTCAATAAAGCATAGATATAGCATATCTTTCTGGTATTCTCTGCTCTCAGCCAAGATCCATCTTACATCAGCAATAATATCCCTCGTTCCACGTCCTCTTCTGAATTCAGCCTGAACCTCTAAAAGTTCTCTGTCAATGTGGTTGTAGACATTATAGAATTATCTTTAGCAAAATTTTGCTTGTGTGGGATATTAATGATATTGTCTGATGGTTTCCACATTCTATTAGGTTAACTACTCTCTTTGGAATGGGCACAAGTATGGATTTCTTCCAGTCAGCTGGCCAGGTAGTTGTCTTCCAAATTTCTTGGCATAGATGAGTGAGTGCATCCAGTCCTTCATCAGTTTGTTGACACATTTCAATTTGTATTTCATTAATTCCCAGAGCCTGTTCTTTGCCAACGTCTTCAATGCACCTTGGACTTCTTCCTTTAGTATCAATGGCTTTTGATCAATGCATTGCTGGTGGGAATAAAGTGCAGTTGCTGTAGAGAACATTTGGTGGATCCTCAAAAAATTCAACATAAAGCTCCCATATAATTCAGCAATTCCTCTGCTAGATATATACCCAAAAGAATTGAAAGCAAAAAATACAAACATTTATACATTAAAGTTCATTATAGAATTTTCACAATAGCCAAAAGCAGAAACAACACAAATGTCTATCAAGTGATGAATGTTGTTTTTGCTGTTAAGTGCCCTCCAGTCAGTTTTGATTCAAAGCAACCCAAGGAATGGCTGCAGAGTTTGAACCACGGACCTTAACAGTTAGTCCAGTGCTTATCCTACAGTGCCACATAAAGAGTCCAACAAATGAATCAATAAACAAAATGTGTTATAGGCATATAATGGAATATTATTCAGTCATAAAGAGAAATGAAATTCTGGTACAAGTTACAATATGTATGAACCTTGAAAATATTACGCTATGTGAAGTAAGTCAGACTCAAAATGACAAAGACAAGGAAGCTTCGAAAAGTTTATGAAGTCAGGCTTGCGGGGTAAACACTTTGGTTGGCTGATGATGCATGGAGGAGGTTGTAACCATGGCAATGAAACGATATACGATACGATGAATGTAAAGCTAATGTTCTCCCATGTAAACTATCACATAATTCACAATAAAACATTTGAAAAAAGAAAAGTTTATGGAAAAATTAAAAGATACTTAAATGTTTCCACAAACTTTTTGAAGTTGCTTGTTACAACTCAATGTTAAAAAAAAAAAAAAAAAAATCCTCACAACTAGACCAATAAACTCCATCATGATAAATGGAGAAAAGACTGACGTTTTCAAGGTTTTCATTTTACATCAATCTACAATCAGTGCTCATGAAAACAACATTCTAGCAATCAAACAACATATCGTGTTAGGCAAATGTTCTACAGAAGACCTCTTTTAAGTTTTAAAGAGCAGAAATCACTTTGAGAATCAATATGTGCCTGACCCAAGCGATATAATTTTTAGTTGCCTCACATGCAAGCAAAACCTGGACAATGACTAAGAAAGATCAGGAAGAATTGATGCACTCGTATTAATGTGCGGGCGAAAAAGACCAAAAGTACTATGGACTGCCAGAAAAACAAACAAATCTGTCTTGGAAAAAGTACAGTCAGAATGCCCTTAGAAAAAAGGATGACAGGATTTCATCTCAGATAATCAGGAGGGACCAGTCCCTGGAAAATGACATCATGTTTGGTACAGGGTCAAGGAAAATATGGAAGACCCTTAACAAGATAGACTGACAGTGACTGCTACAATGAGCTACAAAGACAGGAGGCTGTCTTTGATCTTCATCAGCTAATGTTTCTTGTCTCTTTGCATTCAGCAAGCAAGGTTATGTCATCTGCATATCATGGGCTGTTAATGAGCCTTCCTTCAATCTTGACGCTACATTCCTCTAAAAATAATCTAGCTTTTCAGATTATTTGCTCAGCATGCACACAGAATAATATACTAGCCAGTTTGGTAACAACTTTTTAAAATATTATGAATTACTCAATGCCTGAACTGTCAATTGGCTTTGATACTTTCAGTTTTAACATTAAGGTACAGAATCCGCACTACTATAAAATATAACTAAAAGCACTTTAGAAATGTTAGGAACTCATATGCATTTTCATTTTATGTGGATTCACAATCAAGAAATGACACAACATATTGCACTGGGCACATCTACTTCAAAAGACCTCTATAAAATTTTAAACAGCAGAAACGTCACCAAGGTGCACCTGACCCAAACCATGGTATTTTTCAATCACCACATATGCATGCAAAAGCTGGACAATGAATAAGGAAGACAGGAGAAGAACTGATGCATTTGAATTATGATGTTGGTGAAGAATACTGATTATACCATGGACTGCCAAAGAATGAACAGATCTTCATAGTTTTATAAGTATTGCTCCTTAGTTTTACAAGTATTGTAAAGTATTTACAAGTATTGCTCCTTAGTTTTACAAGTATTGCTTCATAGTTTTACAAGTATTGCTCCTTAGAAGACAGGATGGTGAGACTTCTCATGTACTTTGGATGTTATCAAGAGGAATCAGTCTCTGGAGAGGGACATCATGCTTAGTAAAGAGTCAACACAAAAGAAGGTCCTCAGTGAGATGGGCTGACATAGTGTCTCCAATAACGAGCTCAAACATAACAACTGTGATACAGGACAAGATCGGACAGTTGTACATACGGTTGCTATGAGTCAGAACCAACTGGATGGCATTTAAAAACAATAATAAATGAACTCAAAGGAAGTCTACAAAAAGAAAATGAAAACAAGGTCCTATCAGATGGTAGATATAACTGGGATCAGAAACCTGAATTCTTGGTCTTGGATTATAGTCATTATCTCTGTTTCCATCCTTTATGTCTTTGTTGATGTCTTTTTTATTCTGCTGTGTCTTTTGTTATTACCAACTGAATTCTCTATGAATACAAATACAGCAAATCTTTTCAGTTTTAATTTGGAATACATTGAAACAATTTTCTTCATTTTCTGTAAATCCTACTAGACAATGTTCTACATTGAAAAAACTTAAAATAATTTCCTAATCACAAATTTAACAACAACAACAAAAAAAAAAAAAAAAAAAAAAAAACAAGAAATTATACTTAGGCATTTATCATTATATAGTTTAAAAAAAAAAAAAAAAGTTAGCCTTAAACGTCAGATAAAAAGTCCCATAAGGAAATTCAAAACCAACCTATATTTCACTGGAGAGACAACAATTATACTAAGGTTCCTATAACTGTACCCAATAGTATTTCTCATATGTTCTGATTCTCCATAGCATTACACAGCCTATTATGTGGCATGACCCAAGACGGCAAGTCACACTGGCATTTCATAAGCCTAGAAGGGTTGTAAAATAAATAGTTTCCCGTTTATCTGTGATTCTAAGCTTACAACCCTTAGCAAGACAGTATGGAAGAATGATGATGAAGAGACAGACTTTATTAAAATGAAACAATCATGTAAGGTACTAGCCTGTCATATGCAGCAATCATAAAATTGAGGAGGAGACTGATAGACTGTTCCACACTGATCTGGTGTGTAGAAGGCAGGCGTTTGTTCAGCTGGTAGTAGACTGATGAGATGATAGTTTCAAGGCGGGACACACTGATCTCAGTGTTATGGTCTAGTGTATTAAGGCCATTATCTCGGAAGGCTTCAATCATGTTCCAGATATCAACAAGATGAACTAAAAACATGAAGAAACAAGCAGTCAACAATTTTAAAGTACAGAACTTCTTTCATAATTGGACACTTAAATCTATCAATTATCATATATTTTCTTAAATAATGTACCTACGCCTATAACACACAGAAATGATTACATTAAGTAAATCAATTCTGGCATAGTGTGTCTCTGTATATGCTATACATATCACACATACTTCTAGAAGTGAATTTCAACTTCATCCATCCATCCTCCCCTATTACAGGTAAATCAAGATCGATCTGTTCAATTTCTTTTACCTCCTGTTTAACTGTATAAAATTAGTTCAAAAATTCAGACAATAATTAAATTAAGATTATAAACCATGATCAAGAAGTCATAAATTAAGTTTGGCAACCCCCAGTAATTGGAAAATAAATAATCAAATCTTTGTGGTTGTTTCTATTAAGTTGATAGTTATAGTACATTAACTCAATAGCTGATTGAAAAAAATATTTTAAGATTTTAAGTGAAACTTTGTGTTATGCTTGGTCTGCTTATTTCATAGTTTAATTATGCCTGCTTGGTGTCAATGAAAGTCAAAAACATTTCTTTTTAATTTGGCAAAGGTTTCATATACAAATAATGTGTGGGAGGTAAAACAGTGTATTATGTGTACATTATTTCGGGGAGGGGGGAGTTTTTAAGTCCAAAGCAAACAAACTCTTTAGAAAACACAAGAAAAACATTTTGTGACAGAACAGAAAGAGGTTTGATCCCTGAATACATCAAAGAGCCACCACAACAGCCCAGGACTGCCACCAGACTTCATATTTCAGCTTTCTGTTAATGATGACCCATGCAGTTCCTAATGATTGGCACATCGATTGACTACAGACAGGTATGGGCTATAATGAAAAATGGGGGTAATGATAAAATGCAAAAATATATAAATAGTGAGGATAATTGCACAATTCTGTGAATATATTAAAAAAGACCACACATATACTATAAAGAGGTAAATTTTATGGTAATAAAAATTAAGCTCAATTTAAAAGGGAGATTAGAAGTAAAACACTTTGTATAGGTAGAAAGTCACTATCTGATGATAAAAGTTTTAATTCATCAGAAAGATAAAAGCACTTTACATCTGTTTACACCTAGTAACACTGTCTTAAGATACATAGAGCAAAAGTTAACAAATCCTCAAATAGAAACAGGAAAATTTACACTCTTACTTGGATATATTAACATACCTCTCTCTGTAATTGACAGATCAAGCATATGGATATATCAGTATAGACACAGAAGATTTAAATTTCACAATTAATCAAATTGGCATAATAAGTACCTTATTAAGTACTGCTCCCAATTACTAGTGAATGTCCTTTATTATGAAATACACATGTACTTTAGGAATCTATGTAAAAATTGACTGTAAGGCAAATCTCAACAAATTCCAATTAAAATTATATAAACCATGCTCTCTGATTAAAATGCATGTAAGTTAGAAGTCATTATAAAAAGGTTAACTATTAAAGTAAACCTTAACTTTAGAAATTGAGAAAAAACTATTAAGAAACTTTCTTAATCTGACTAAGGCTATCTACAAAAAACCTACAGGAAACATATTACTTAACAGTAAAGTGTTGAAAGGCTTTCCTCTGATGCTGAAAATGAGATTAGACATATTCATTATCAACATTTCATTGTACTTGAAATCTTCCTAACCAGAATATTCAGGATAAAGTAATAATGACTACACATGTTAGAAATGAGGAAATGTAATTGTCATTATTCCGAAGTGACATTTGTATACAAAGAAAATGACAAATACTTTTCAAATAAATTACCAAAATTAAGTCCAGAAAATTTGCTAGATATAAGGTCAAAAAGCAAATAATCAATTATGTTTTTATGTCAGTAAGTAAGGTAAGTAAAACTTAAAGGCATTACTTATAATAGTAACATAAATCATCAACTTGTCTGTCCATTTGTCAGACTGTGGTGCCTTGTATGTTGCTGTGATGCTGGAAGCTATGTCACAGGTATTGTAAATAGCAGCAGGGTCACCCAGGGTGGAGAGGTTTCAGGTGAGTTTCCAGACTAAGAAAGACTTCACAGAAGGAGAGGCTGACTACTTTTGAATGTTGAGCAACTGACACCCTTATCAATAGCAGTGAAACACAGCTAAGATAGCACCAGAACAATGAATAATGAAATACAATGAAGAATACCAGAATATTGTCAGATATGGTGCCAGAAGATGAAACCCTCAGGTTGGAAAACACTCTAAATACAACTGAGGAAGAGCTGCCTCCTTCCTCTGAATAGAGGTGACCATGATATCCTGAATGGTGTAAAGTTCCGGACCTTCATTTCCAGATGGGTCACAAGGAGAAGCAGCAGTAAACATCCATTAATAATCAGTACATGGAATGTATGAAGTATGAATCTAGGAAAATTGGAAGTTGTCAAAACTAAAACAGAATGCATAAAGATTGATATCTTAGTGATCAGTGAGCTGAAATAGACTGGCACTAGTCATTTTGAATCTGACAATCATATAGTTTACTATGCCAAGAATGACAAATTGAAAAGGAATGGCATCGCATTCATCATCAAAAAGAACATTTCAAGATCTTGAAGTATAATGCTGTCTGGAATAGGATAATATACATATACCTACAAGGAAGACCACCACTCGTCTGTCAGTTTGTCATAATGTGGTGGCTTGTGAGTTGCTGTGATTCTGGAAGCTATGCCACCGGTATTTTAAATAACAGCAGGGTCACCCATGGTGGACAGGTTTCAGATGAGCTTCCAGACAAAGACAGGCTAGGAAGAAAGTATGAGGAACTACTTACTTCCAAATAATTAGTTACTGAAAACCTTATGAATAGCAGAGAAACACTGTCAGATATAGTGCCGGAAAATGGAGCCTCTCAGGTTGGAAGGCATTCAAAATGCAACTGGGGAAGAGCTGCCTCCTCAAAGTAGAGTTGACCGTGATGAGGCGAATGAAGTAAAGCCCATGGAACCTTCATCTGCTGAGCTTCTCTATCATCTCTTTCCACAGATACAGTCAATTTGATTTCTATGGATTCCATCTGGTGAGGTCCATCTATGCAGTCACCACTTATGTTGATTTAAAAAGTATTTGCAATGAATAAGCTCAATGGTCTTGCAAAATTCTATCATGCAATCTCCAGCATCACAAGGTATGTTTTCCAGCTATTGCTTCCTCTTTATTTCCAACTTTCACATTCCAATCACCAGTAATTATTGATGTATCTTGATTGCATATTTGTAACAATTTCAGGCTGCAGTTGATAAAAAGCTTCAGTTTCATAATCTTTGGCAATAGTAGCCTCTGTGTACATTTGAATAATGTAGTATTAACTGGTCTTCCTTATAGACATATGGCTATTATACTATCACTTACAGCAATGTACTTCAAGACAAACCTTAAAATGTTCTTTTTGACGAAGAATGCAATGTCACTCCTCTTCAATTTCTCATTCCTAGCACAGCAGACAATATGACTATCTGTCTGAAAACAGCCAATACTAATCCATCTCTGTTCATTAATGCCTAGGATACCAATTTTCACGAATTCCATTTAATTTCTGACAATTTCCAATTTTCCTAGATTCATACTTCAGACATTCCATGATCAGATTATTAATGGATGTGTATAACATTTTTCTCATTTTGAATCATACCACATCAGCATATGAAGATCCCAAAATCTTTATTCCATCCGTGTCCTGAAGGTCAACACTACTTTGAAGACGCAGCTCTTCCTCAGTCCTATTTTGAGTGCCTTCTACCTTAGGGAGCTTATCTCCCAGCTCTACATCAGATAATGTCTCACTGTTATCCATAAGGTATTCACTGGCCTAGTCTTTTTAACGATGTATCTTTTACTTTGTATCACTAATGTGACTAGCCCAATTCAGAACCCCATCACTCTACTCACTGACTATTTTCCAAGAATAATTATTGAAAGAATTATAAAGACAATAGTTACTCTGGGATAGTAGTTTTCAAACTTTGACAACACAGAGAAATATACTTAAATATACAATATACACACAGTGAGTTACTTGAAGATATGCAAAAATTAATTGTTTCACAAAACACTTTTTAGCCTTATAACACATAAGGTACGTTCTGAGAGTTTTCTCTCATTTTTTCTATTAAATTGTTTCTAATTCTGGCTAGAGATCACCAAAATGATTTTATGAACCATTAAAGAATCACTACCTGTAATTTGAAAAACAATGCTTTGGGATACCACACAAGGAAATATAAATACAATTTAAACTAGAGTAAAAGTTATCAGATGTAAAGCGGCTTGCCCAAGTTTACCTGCCGTAGTTATCTAGTGCTGCTAAAAGAGAACTACCACAGCTAAGTGACTTAAACAAACAGATCTGTATTTTCTCATAGTTTAACATTCTAGAAGTACAAAGTCAGGGTGCTGGCTTTAGAGGAAGGTCTTTATCTATTTGATCACTTCTGGGCAGTCTTCGGGTGGCTTAGCATCTCTTTCCCCCCATCTTGGCTTCTTAACTTGCTTGTTTAATCTTTTTGTTTGTTTAAGTATCTAATTAGACTGCCTCAAAATATACCTTACATGAATCTGTCTGATTAACATAGCCAAGACAACCTATTCCCAATTGGGATTATAACCACAGGCATAGAGGTTAGGATTTATATTACATATATCTATGGGACATAATTCTGTCCAAACATCACTTGTCTATAACAAATGGCAAAACCAAGATTAAAGCTGAAGTGTTTCACTTGTGAGGCTACATCCTTTGTATTTAACAAAATAGTTTTTTTATTATTATTATTACTTTAAATGTTACAAGGCTCCAAAGAGTTCGTGGGGAAACTAAGTGTATGACTGATTCAATGCAAGACATATGATCGGCTCTGTAAACCTTCATTCAAATTCACAATAAAAAGTTTCTGGGGTTTTTTTAAGTATCTATCATGAAGGCCTGGTATGACATTATAGGATCAGCACTGGCCTGCAAACCACAAGGTCAATAGTTCAAACTCACCAGTTGCTTCTGGAAACCCTATACAGGGTCACTATGAGTCGCAACTACTTTGAAGGCACTTAACAACAAGAATAACAACACTGTGGTAAAGGAGTCCTGGTGTGCCACTGTAGGATAAACTCTGGACCACAATGTCATTTGAATGATAAGGTCAGTGGTTCAAACTCATCAGCTGCTCTTCAAACTCACCAGAAGCCCTATGAGATTCTGAAGTGACTTAACAGCTCTTAACAACAGCAACAGTTATAGTAAAATAAGACAACTTAGAATTAAAATTGAAGTAAATTGAGACACTTAAAAAAAAAGTTCATGGCTCCCAACCAAAAAAAGTCCCGGGCCAGATGGCTTCACAGGTGAATTCTACCAAACATTCAGGGAAGAGCTGACACCAATCCTACTCAATTATTCCAGAATATAGAGGAGGATGGAAAACTTCCCAATACATTCTATGAAGCAAGCATAACCCTCATACCAAAACCAGG
>NW_006408534.1:14905922-14911480 GCF_000296735.1 Chrysochloris asiatica | reverse complement strand
TTTTGAAGCTCCCTCCTATATACATCATGAAGATCCAATCTCTGTATGCATGGGGTCAGCATGAATCAGAAGCCAACATGACAATGGCTAACAACATGTGTGATAACAATAATTTTGCCATAAATCAGTACATCTTAATGTAATTAAGAGATGGTTATATATAAGGGGCCTTCAAAAAGTTCCCAGAAAGGGCTGATGAAACAAAATATAAATGGGTCTCTTGTGATGCAATGGTGATTAATTGTTATCAGGACAGATTGTGAGGGTTGGAAATCTAAAGATGGACATTTTGTAGCAAGGAGGGGAGTGATTAACTTATCAGTCTACAAGCTGAGGACCCTGGGACCACCAATAGAGAAGAGCGAAGAGCGGAATCCTACCCAGATAGGTGGTGAGGCCTGAGATGGAGGCAGAGAAGTCGACGTCAAGAGATGGTGTGGCTGGGGACTCGGGATCAGGAGATGGAAAGGGGCTGAGGACTGTGGTGGGGGGTGGTGCAGGCTTACAGGGTACACCCCTTAGTTGGGTGAGGATGCATGAACGGGATGGTAACTATGCCAATGAAATGATGGATGATGGAATGAATGTAAAGCTGATGTTCTCCCATGTAGACTATCACACAATTCACAATAAAACGTTAAAAAAAAAAAAAAAAGTTCCTGGAAAACTAGAATTAAAAGATAATGGAATTTTTCCATGAAGTTTTAGAGGTATGTATATGTATTATGTTTTATTATCTATGCATAAACAAAGATGGGAGAGCAGTGACTCTTTAAGCAATGGACTACAAACTACAAGTCTGAGTTCGAGCCCACCAGTCACTCCAAAGAAAAAAATAACACTTTCTGCTCCCCCAAAGACTGACAGCCGTGGAAACCCTAGACAGGGACACTATGAGTTAGAACCTACTCGACAGCACTCAGCAACAACAAATGAACAATGAATTATGGAAAAGGCTGATTCATAAATGTCATATTAGGCTTTTTCAAAATAATTCCTGTACCTTTATCCAACACTATTTTTCTTTTTGTTCAGAAAATTGCATTAATTTTGTACAAAACATCTCATTAATGAAAAGAATAAGAACTCATTTCTCTCATTTAAAGACTTAATTTATACCCACTTCAAACTAAGTCATATTACTGAGTTCCTATTCCATGTAATTTGTTAAAATATTTTGAGGGACACAAGGAGAAAAGCAACAAATCCTTTTCATTAAAAAGTTTACAGTAAATCAATTTATATCACACCTTGATAATTTACAATAAATACTTAAGACAAAAAAAATTATCCAATTCACATTTCAATAAGTACAATATATTAAGATATTTTATTTGTATTACTGAGAGCTGAGTAGAAATTACTTACGGTTACATCGTTTCTGTACAAATCGTAATTTGCAAGCTGTTCTGTAGGTTGATAGTCTTATGACATCAAAATTCTGAGCACCTGAAAAAAGGGCAAATAAATGATGTTCAACTGCATTTACCAGGCAATTTCTAACTGCTAGGAAATACCTCCATCACAGTATCATGGTCACAGTGTGTTATCAGGTACACACAGTACCCTGATGTGCTAACTAGGTCTGCTGATAACACAATAAGGGACCAAAAAAGGTTAGGGGACACTTTCTGCATGCCCGTAACAAGATAGGCACTTTTGTTAGGTGCCATCGTGTCAGTTGTAAGTCACAGTGATTCTATGCACAACAGAACCCAACACTACCTGGCCCTAAGCCATCCTCAAAACTGCTGTTACGTCGGAGCCCATTGTTACTGTTGCCATATCAGTCCATTTCATTAGGAGTCTTCCTCTTTTTTTCTGACTCTCCATTTCCCAAGCATGATGTCCTCCAAAGATGGGTCCCACCTAACTACAAGTACAAAGTACAAAAGACAAAGTTTCGCCATCCTCATTTCTATGGAGCATTCTGATTGCATTTCTAAGATAGAATTGTTTCTCCATCTGGCAGTCCATAGTACTTTCAACACCATAATTCAAATGCATCGATTCTTATAAAGGCTTCATTATTCACTGTTCAAACTTTCTCATGCTGAAGAAGCAACTGAAAATATCAAGGCTTGGGTCAGGCTCACCTTAGTCCTCTAAGTAACATCTTTGCTCTTTAACACTTTAAAGTGACCTCTTGCAGCAGATATGCCCAATGTAATACATCATTTGACAGGCACCATGCCAGTAGATTAATTCTGTTTGCTAACCTAAGAAAGCTGTGAGAGAAGGAACACTTGTGGCCCAGCTGCAAGAATATTATCAGTCAGGAAGGATATTAGGAAAGACCCTACCCTAGAGTCATGAGAGCTAAATTCTAGGCCCAGTCTGATCACCAACCAGAGAACATTTTATACATCTTAGCCTCAGTGTCCTCATCTATAAAATGGGAAAATTGGCCCACCTGATAGCTAATATCCCCTTCCAAGTCTGTGGTAGCCTGTATTTCTTTAAAATTGGCCACAACAGTATTTCTGACCAGTATTTTATATGCTCTTAGTACTGGACCACAAGGTTGGTTTGAACCACAAGGTTGGCAGTTCAAACTTACCATCCACTCCTCAGAAACCCTATACAGGGTTGCTATGAGTCGGAACTGATTCATAGCACTTAACAACTCCTCATCAAGAAGCAGAGACTATGTTCCTCCTCTTTGGCCTAAACACGATGTTGTGGCTGTCTAATGACTAGAATCTGACAGAAGTGACCCTGCATGACTTCTGAAGACACGTGCTAAAAGGTGGTACTGCTTGCCCCTGCTCTCACTCTCAGGATGCTTGCCTTGGAACCCAGATACCACATTGTGAGGAACCCCAAAATAGCCCAAGGACACAAGCTACATAGAGGAGCTCATAAGGGGAGCAATGAGCCCATCAGCCAAAGCCAGGATCAAATGCCAATCATTTTCAGATGAGGCCAGCACCTAGTCTTCAAGTATTCCAACCATGCCAGACATCATGAAACAAACTCAAGTGATCTGCACTGGATACTGCTCTAATTCTGGAGCCACAAAATGCATGGGCAAAATAAATGACTGTTGTGATTGTTTAAAGGTAAGTGATATGTAGCCACAGTAACAACAGCAAGACCTAAAATTACCTACCTGACAAATCAAACTTTGTTCTCACTTTCAGCATGCTGTAAACGAGGCCTCCTTGAATTTAAAAGTCACTAGATAGACAGACGGAGTCTGCAAAGTCGTTTGAACTGCAAGGTTGGTGGTTCAAGCTCACCAGCAGCTCCTTAGAAACCATATATAGGGTCACTATGGGTCGGAATCGACTCGATGGCACTTAACAACAACAACAGATAGTTTGGCCGCCAGTGTGAGTTTTTAAATTCAGCTACGGTGCCTTTATAACTGACTGCAACTTTTGATTGAATAGAGGGAAAATGAATTGCCACAAATTATTTTCCATTAGATTTTCAGGCATCTCTCATTGCTGCTCATTTTGAAATATAAAAAGAAAACAGAGAATTCTTCCAGACTTTAGGTGAAAGTAATTATTTATTGACCAAAAGGTGAAGTGAGGGTTTCTATTAGTCTCAGCTTAATTATTACCTTAATGTCATGATTAGTATCTTTCCTCTCTCTTTCTCATGAAATTTCTATCCTTCCTTATACAGATTATGGTGGTGGTGGTTATATGCCGTGGACTCGGTTTCAACCCATAGCAACCCTGTACAGGGTTTCTGAGGCGGTAAATCTTTATGGTAGCAGAAAGCCTCATCTTTCTCCCACGGAACAGCTGGTAATTTCGAACTGCTGACCTTACGCTTTGCAGCCCGATTCGTAACCACTACGCTACCAGAGAGACCCATTATTTTATAATAAAACAGCTTTACTGAAATATGAACTCAATACCATACAATTAACCCATTTAAAGTATAATCAGAGAGTTGTGAATTACCATCATCAATTTTAGAAGGTCGCTTAGAAACTTTAGCAGTCTATTTGTCTATTATTTAAATTGGACTATCTGTTCTTTCTATGTTGTTGTTCTGTGGGTTTTTGTGTTGTTGTTGTTTTTTGTTTTTTTTCACTTTACTGATGATGTCCACTGAAGCACACATTTTAAATTCAGATAAAGTCCAAGTTCTTTTGTCACTTGTGCTTTTGATTCATATCTAAGGTTTTGTCTAATCCCTGGTCACCCAATATTACACCTACATTTTAGTTCTTTCATCAATCTGAATTAATTGTTCTGTATGGTATAGGTAGGGGTAACTTCATTTTTCTACATGTGGCCAGCCAGCTGTCCCAGTACCACTTGCCTTCCCTACTGGATTGTCTTAGGACCCTTGTCAAACACCTACTGACCGTCTATGTAAGGACTTATTTCTGGACTCTCAATTCCATTCCATTGATCTGTAAATCTATGCTATGCTAGCATCTCAGAATCTTGAGTATTGTAGTTCTGTACTAAGTTTTGAAATCAAGAAGTGTGAGACTTCCAACTTTATTTTTCTTTTGCAAGACTGTTTTGGCTATTCTGGTTCCCTTCCACATCCAAAGGAAGATACAATAAACACTGACACAAGCTCATTTCCCACGAAGAAAAAAGGGGAAATTCGAGAAGCCACATTCACCAAATATCTCCCAAACTGTCTGTACTCCTGAGCTGTAATAAAGAACAGAAACGTAGGTATCAGAATGATTTAACACACACTAAGCCTTAAACAAACATTTATTTATTTATTTCACTTTCTCTCTCCTCTTGAAGTCCTGGTGTGGCACTGTAGGATAAGCACTAGACCACAAGGTCAGCATGACACACAAGGTTGGCAGTTCAAACCCACCAGTCACTCCTTAGACAGGGTTGCTATGAGTTGGAAGCAACTCGAAAGCATTTAACAACAACAGTCTCCTCTTACTAAAATGTGAGCACTGTGAATTAAATAGGGGCTATGTTTTGTTCTCCCCTGTAGCTGAAAAAAAGAGTGCCCATAGCACAGTACAATCTCAATAAACGTGTTTAAAACTAATGAAAAGATGACCTCTCAGCTAAGTCTTAAAGAATAGAAAGAAGTTAGCCAGACGAAAGTGAAAGCAACAGCATTAGAAAAGGCACACAGACAAGAAATTACATGATCTGTCTGGAGGAAAGCCAATTCAGTATTGCTGGGAAATGACACACAAAGCTTAACATTGAAATTGGGAACTTTCTCTATATAATGCTGCATTTTTCAAGCCAAAAAGAGACCAGAAGAGCCTCGTCTGTCTGGCATGCTAAGGAACTTGGACTTTATTGTGAAAGTGATAAGGAACAACTGAAGGGATATAAACAAAGTAATAGATTTATATACTGTATTCTAGCAACACAATAGACAGTAGACAAGAGAGTGTTAAGACTCAATAAAGGGAACAGAAACTTATTGTTTTAGTTTAAGAAAGTAACAATTTAAAATATTAATAAAGAAAACAAGATGGCGGATTGGGAAGTGGACGTGTAATAAAAAGCTCCACCAACAACACAGAATACCCGACCAAGCAGGCTCAGGGGATGGTCCCAGAACTCTGAACCACATATAAAGGAATACTTAGAAGG
>NW_006408534.1:14904478-14905822 GCF_000296735.1 Chrysochloris asiatica | reverse complement strand
AGGGGATGGTCCCAGAACTCTGAACCACATATAAAGGAATACTTAGAAGGCTGGAAGGCTCACAGCTGGGGGAATTTGTGGCAGAAGCAAGAAATCTATTGCTTTCTAGTCCAGGATGCTCGGCTGCTCCAAGAGCCGCCATCTTAGGTAAGACCATGTGGGGGAAGGATCGGAGCGGCCACAGACGCCTAGAGGAACCACTGAGATAAAGGTGTGGACATTCTTTTCTTTTGGTATCTGTTCATTGGTCCCTTGCTGCGCACCTCCATTCTGGTGACTATAGGAGTGCCTGAGCTAGTGGGCACCCCAGCCCCACCCTCAGAGGGTTCTACTATGCATGCGCACAGATCTCCTCGAAATGTAAAGAGACAGTTTCCAATTAAAACCAAACAGCCACAGCCGGCCCTGAACTGTTTCCAACTAGAAAAAAAGGCCTGAACGGGGATTGTGGAGCGGGACAAGCAGACAATAGAGGAAATAGGCAGAAAATTAAATCCTAAGTTACATCAAAACAACCAACAGTGGTATCTTGAAACTTCTCAGTAAGAAGAGTGAAAAGGGAAGCCCATTTCCTGATCATATCTACCTGGAGGCATTCAGAAAACATAAAAATACCAAAATACATACCCATCTAAGTACTAAGTCCACAGATAACCCCTGAAGATGCCCAAAAAACAGAAGCACATGACCATATCGTCACATGTCCAGAAATGAGATAAAGTGACTAAGGCAAATGACCTGGAAGGAGACCTATACTGAAAGATGGGCAGGCTTTGGAAATGCCTGAGAAGGAATTCCTAAAAATGATTATAAAAGGTACCAAAACATTATATAATGCTGTTGAGAAAAATAAGCAGGAAGTCAGGAAAGTGCTACAGGAACAATCAAATAAGATAGACAGAGCAATTCAAAACCTACAGAAAGAGGTCCAAACAATTAATAATAGAGTATCAGAAATGGAAAATACATTGAAAGGGCAAAGGAATAGAATTGAAGAGATAGTAGCTAGAACTAGTGAACTAGAAGATAAATCTCTCAACACTACTAAGATAGAAGAACAAATACAAAAAAGGATAAAAAAAAATCCGAGGAAGGCCTAAGATTCATGTTGGATAACATGAAGAGGAATAACATAAGAATTATTGGCATTCCAGAACAGGAACAATCAAACAAGCCCATAGAGGAGAAAATTGAAGAGCTTCTGGAAGAAAATTTTCCTAACATCCTGAAAAGTGAAAAGATAAGCATTTAAGAAGCTCAATGAGCCCCAGAATGGATAGACCCTAAAAGACAATCACCAAGACATATAATAATCAACCTCTCCAAAATCAAAGATAAAGACAG
>NW_006408534.1:14888545-14901998 GCF_000296735.1 Chrysochloris asiatica | reverse complement strand
AAATTGTATAGAACTAATTTACGAAAAGGATACATTCATTCTTCTTAGTTTATCCTACGGTTCTAAGTATCCTCATAACGCTTAATCCTCTGTATAACCTGTATCTGTCACAGTTGTAGTGTGCCATCGAGCCGGTTCCAACTCATAGTGACCCTGTATAAGGTTTCCAAGGAGTAGCTGGTGGATCTGAACTGCTAACCCTATTGACGTTACTATTTAAGGTCTTAGTAAGGTGGAAATGTTACCTAGAATATTTGTGATTTTAATGCTTGCCAGTCAAGTTAGAGCTCGTGTAACTTCGTTGTTACCATGACCTTGCGGGTTGTAATAAATAATTAATTTATAAACTTACCCTAGTTACGGTTCAGAGTTCTGATGTGGCGCTGTAGGATAAGCACTGGACTGCTAACCACAACGTCATACAGAGGATTAAGCGTTATGAGGATACTTAGAACCGTAGGATAAACTAAGAAGAATGAATGTATCCTTTTCGTAAATTAGTTCTATACAATTTTAATTCCTCTGTTGAAAATTATATTCTTAAATAAAATTCAAACATGAGAAAAGATGGCCGGTAACAGTGGAGCTCTGGTAGCGTAGTGGTTATGAATCGGGCTGCGAACCTTAAGGTCAGCGGTTCGAAACTAACAGCCGCTCCGCGGGAGAAAGATGAGGCTTTCTATTCCCATAAAGATTTACACCCTCGGAAACCCTGTACAGGGTCGCTATGGGTCGGAACCGACTCGACGGCACTTAACAACAACAACAACGTTTAAGGTCTTGCTTAAGATAACCAATTCAACTAAAATATATACTTTGGCTTGGCGTTCTTCAACTTCATGATTTTTTAAAGCTTAAACTCTAAAATTTCTAAAGCTTAAAATCTAAAATTTCTAACTGATTAAAGCTGTGACTTGATCTGGGTGGGTGGAAAAAGCATTCAAGCATAAACTAACAAGGGATTCAGAAGCATTCAAAGACTCACGCAGTTCTAGGAACAGCTGTCTCTTCTCTGCCATAGTCTTCCGCTTAGTTGCACTTTCTTCAATCATCCTAGAGACAAACAATGATACAATAAACCACTGTATAACTAATTCAACAAATCAACCTAGTGCTTATCATTCTACTGTGAAAGATATAGGAAACCAACTTGCATATGCATGTATTAGTAAAGAAGGGGAAGCATGATACAGCAAAAGATAAATCACTGCCCCTGTATTTAAGAGCCCCTAAACTACCAGCCATTCCATGGGAGAAAGATAAGGCTTTCTGCTCCCGTACAGATTTGCACCCTCGGAAACCCTGTGCAGGGTCATATGAATCGGAATTGACTCCACGGTACTTAACAACAACAACAAAACATTACAAAGTCACTACTTAAATGGGTGAGTACACATGCTTCCCGTACCAAAAATTTAGGCTTTGTCTTGTTTCTAATGTCGATTGTTTTCTCTGCATTGTCCAGGATTAGTGGACACAGTTTCCTGTATCATTCACTACTACTTTATACAGATAAACATGTTACTAAATGTTGTTGTTGTTGTTAAATGCCATCGAGTCAATTCCAAAGCATAGCCATCCTGTATACGGTTTCCAAGGAGCAGCTGGTAAGCTTGAACCACAGAAAATAAATAAGATCAAAGGTTATAACAAAGAACCTAAGAATAATCAGTTTATACATAATAGATGTAATAAATTGTCTATATTTATAGCAAACAATACTAAACAAAAAAAATATCTATTGTGAAATTCAAAGAGTTCCTAAATGTAACTTTTCTATTATAGGGTAATAATAGTTTACATTGACAAAGTTAGTATATGCCAGTTACTTTGTTAAACTCTTCACTTGCATTATATAATTTAATCATCACAACAATCCTGTGTGTTGACATTATTATTATTATCCTATTTCACAGATTAGAAGGTCACTAATTTGCCCCAGGACACACAGATTGAAGTGGGCGAATGGAAACTTAACCCTTTCTTTACTTCTTGTGTAACTGTGGATAGTGATGCATATTTTTAAATCTCTGTGCTTACAAGGATGCAACACAAACAGCTTATTACATAAGTAGCATAGTGGCTACAAGTCAGGCTGCTAACCTCAAGGTCAGCAGTTCAAAACTACCAGCAGCTCTGTGGGAGAAAGATGAGGTTTTCAGCTCCTGTAAAGATTTACAGTCTTGGAAACCCTATACAGGGTTGCTATGAGTAGGAATCAACTCCATGGCACATCACCACCACCACTGATGTAAAGGATACCTGATGTGGCACTGTAGCATAAGCACTCGACCATAAGGTCAACTGGAACCACAAGGTCAGTGATTCAAACTCACCAGCCACTCCTCAAAAACCGTATACAGGTTCTCTATAAGTCAGAATGAACTTGACAGCACTAACAACACTGATATAAAACTTGTGACAATGTTAACTGAAGGTATTTGCAATGGATAAGTCAATGGTCTAATTACATTCTATCATGAGATCTCCAGCATCATTTTTATCATGAAAGCCATATTTCCCAAGTATGGATCCTTCCTCTTTTTCTCCAACCTCTGCATACTAATCACCAGTAATGATCAAAGCATCTTGATTACATGTTTGACCTCTTTCAGACTGAAGAAGTTGGTAGAATTCTTCAATATCTTTATCACTGGCTTTAATGGTTACTGAGTAAATTTGAAAAACAGTGGTATTAACTGGTCTTTCTTGTATATGTATATTAATTATTCTATCACAGACAGCACTGTACTTCAAGATAGACACTGAAAATATTCTTTTTGATAAATATGACATTCCTCTTGAATTTGTCTTTCCCAGCACAGTAAACCATGACTGCCACATTCAAAATGGCCAGGGTAAGTCCATTTCAGCTCACCAATGCCTAGGATGTCAATCTTTATGCATTCTATTTCATCTTGACAACTTCCGATTTTCCTAGGCCAGAACTTCGTATGTTCCTATTATTAAAGGACACTTGCAGCTGTTTCTCCTTATTTTGTGTTGTGACCCATTAATAAATGAAGGTCCCATTCACATCATCACGGTCAACTCTACTTTGAGGAAGGCAAGTCTTCCCCAGTATTTTGAGTGCCATCCAATCTGAGGAGCTCATTTCCTGGCATTGCATATATGATCCATTTCAGCTACTGTTGATAATATTTTCATATTCCATACCATATCTATGTTCCACTGCTATTCATAAGGTTTTCAGTGGCTAATCATCCAGAGTAGTCCATCGCCTTCTCCCAAGTCTGTCTTAGTCTGGAAGCTCCACTGAAACCTGTCCACCATGGGTGACCCTGCTGGTATTTAAAATACCAGCGGCATAGCTTCCAGAATCACAGCAACACTCAAGCCACCACAGTACAACAAGCTGACAGAGTGATGGTAAAAGTTTAAAAATGTGTTTAACAAAGTCACAGGATACAAGTAAACAAATTTCAGTCATACCTGTATATATGCAAGGGTGAGTCAAAATTTATTCACACTCTGACTGTATAATTTATTTTAAATAAACTTTTAGAAAAGACAAATACAGCATTTTTCAACATAATCTCCTTGATTTTCAATGCACTTTGTTCATCTGTCAACAGGCTTCCATATTCCCTTATTAAAAAATGTTTTAGGCTGAGCTGCAAGCCACGAATATACCACGGTCTTCACATCTTCATCAGAGATGAATCTTTATCCTCCAAGGGTTACTTCCATGGGACCAAACAGGTGAAAGTTCTATGGAGCAAGATCAAGACTATAGGGAGGATGCTTTAACACCTCAAAATAAAATTTTTGAAGAGCGTCAACCGTGTGGGCAGAGGTGTGTGGAAATGCACTGTCATGTGACCACAACATCCTTGGATAATGGTTGATTGTTATGTGCCATGGAGTCGGTTCTGACTCACAGTGACCCTGTACAGGGTTTTTGAGGCTGTAAATCTTTACAGGAGCAGAAAGCCTCATCTTTCTTCAGCGGAACAGCTGGTAGTTTCGAACTGCTGACCTTGCGGTTTGCAGCCCAATTCGTAACCACTACGCTACCAGAGTTCCTTAGTCCTCTGCATTTAATCTGAAGTTTAGGCTTCAGCTCTTCAATGAGTATCTCACTGTAAGAAGCACTGTTGATTGTTGAACCTTTTTCCTGATACTGTTCCAACATGGGCCCTTGAAAATCCCAGAAAATTGTAAGCATCAATTTTCCAGCTGATGGTTGACTTTTGAACTTTTTCTTGTTCCGTTTCCTGAGAGTAAATGGCAGAGTACGAAATGAAAACATCCTCAATCTACCAGTGCACAATTAGACACTGAATGTTTTTAACAGTACTTACAGTACCTTAATAAAAATGAAATAATTAGGTAAATACCTAACAAAATATATACAGGTTATATATATTAAAACTACAAAATGTTATAAAAATATATATAAAAAAACTTGAAACATCAAAAACACATACCATCAAATCACATTGTCTAACTAAAATCCTAGCATACGTTTTTGTGAATACTGACAATTTAAATACAATATGGGAGGACAAAGGTACTAAAATAGCTAATGATTCTGAAAAGGAAAAATAAAATTGGAGGAATCATACTACTCGGTTTTAAGAATCATTAATTATAAACATACAGTAACCTAAACATTGTATTACTGGCAATGATATACACACACAGGTCAGTGTCTTTGGACTCAGGAGTTCACAAATCAGCCTGAACTTCAAGCCCACTCCCAACCTCTTCTCTCTCTCATTCCAAGGTCATTGGGCATCTATGGACATGGCCAATCTCAGCCTGTCATCTTTGCTGCCTTTCCCCTGCTTCCACTCATAAGTTGTCCAGGATGGCTATCAGCAAGCATTCCAAGACCGTGTGTTCCCTTTGAGTATTAGTCTTAGAAAGGAGTTTACCCTTCTGGGTTGACTTTTCTTGCCTGGATGGTTCCAGGGCAAACAGCTTGCTTGATATTGTCACAGAATTTGGCAGTTTCTTATAAAGTCGTATGACCCAGCAATTCAAAGTCTATAGCATCATTATGGAACAAACACAATTTGGCAATTTCTTATAAAGTCATAAGACCCAGCAATCCAATATCTAGTTACATACCCTAACCCATAGCATCAAGTCAATTCCGACTCATAGCAACCTTACAGAGAAATAAAGATTTATATTCTCATAAACACCTGCCCACAAGTGTTCATAACAGTTCTAGTCATAATTGTTAATACTGGAAACAATCCTAAAGTCTTTCAGCAAATAAGTGGATAAACAAATTGTGATACATCTATACAAAGGCATACTACTCAGCAATAAAAAAAAATATTACTTGGATGACTCTCAAAGGTTTTATGCTGAGTCAACAAAGTCATTGTCATAAGCTTACATGCTGCATGGTTCTATTTATATGACACTTTTTTCAAAGACAACTATAACAATAGGAGATGAGTGGTTGCCAGGGAATATAGGGGGAGGAAGGGTACCATGATGAAGGGCTAGCACAAAGGAGCCTGGGTAATGACACAACTGTTCTGTATCCTGATTGTGGTGGTGGTAACATGAATCCAAATGGGTTAAAATTCAGTATAAAAGAAGTTAGAAAATTCATTTTTACTATATAATCATTTTTTAAATGAAACAGGGGCGCAGAACTCCACTGCCTCAGATAGGACACCTTTGTGATGCTATTCATGCTCTAGAGCTCCCTGAGGAATCAGGCTGAGACTAGACTTCTGGTGAACCGAATTTTATTTAGACCTACAGTTCTCAAAATTTACCATGAATCAAAATGACCAGATGGGCTTATCAAAACATAGATTGGAGGGACTCACTCCCAAATTTCTGATTCTGTTGATTTGGAGTAGGCCTAAGAACATGCATTTATACTACGTTCCCAGTAGGTACTGGTGCTGCTGGTCAACCACTTGATTACATTTGTTCCCATGGCCACTTCAGTTTCCCTCACTACCTTACAGAATTCACCTGAGAGTACTGTCAATAAATGACTTGCACAAGAATCCCAATCTCAAGCTCTGTTGCTAAGAAAGCCAACCGAAAACATAACATGACCAACTTTTATAAAAAGAATATGCCTATGTGTGCTTTCTTAGGCTTACATGTGCAAAGAAAGGTTCTGAAAGAACACAACAGAAATTGTTAACAGAGATTTTCTTAAGCAGTAAACTGTGATGGCATATAGAAAGAGGCAGATGTGGAAACACTCGCCATTTTATACCTTCCTAAGGAGTCCTAGGAGTCCTGGTATGGAACTGTGGGTTAATGCGCCAAACTGCAAAACTGTTTCAACTGCAAGGTAGGTCGTTCAAGTTCACCAGCTGCTCCTCAGAAACCCTACACGGGGTCGCTATGGGTCAGAACCAACTCGACAGCACTTAACAACAACAACAACAACAAAGGAGTCCTAAGGAGCTCTGGTCAGTGGTTACAAATCAGGCTGCTAACCTCAGGGTCAGCAGTTTGAAACTACCAGCTGTTCTGCAGGAGAAAGATGAGGCTTTCTGCTCCCATAAAGATTTACAGCCTTGGAAACCCTGTACAGGGTCGCTATGAGTTGAAACCAGGTCCACAGCACATAAACAACAAGGAGTTCTGGTGTGGCACTGTGGGTTAATGTGCCAGACTGCAAAGCCATTTGAAGCGCAAGGTCAGCAGTTCAAGCTCACCAGCGGCTCCTCGGAAACCCTATACAGGGTCACTATGGGTTGGAACTGACTCTACAGCACTTCACAACAACAGCATGTGACACTAGTGATGCTGTGGAACAGGAAAAGGTAAAACATAAATTTACTGCCTCCCCTCCCAGGAGACCACCTAGAATGGTAATCAGGTTACTGAGCAGGACCAATCCTCTCTGCCCAGTAGACAAGCTAGAATGCTAATCAGGTAACTGAGCAGGACAAATCCTCCCTGCCCAGGAGACAAGCTAGAATGTTAATCAGGTTACCAAGCGGAACCAATCTTCTGGTTTCCCTCTTGTCTTCAAACATGTCCAAAACCTAAACCCTCTTTGACACTGACCCCATATAGGCCTGTACTGACCTGCACTCAGGGCTCAGAATCTGGAGAAGTTAGCTCCTCTGAGCCAGCCGGCTTAATAAAATCTGAAACTCTGCTTCACCTCTCCAAGTGGCCTCGGTTTCTTCAGCGACAGATCTAAAGCTGTGGTAACACTCTCAGATCTAAAACTGCTGTAATACTGTAAGATAAGCATGGGATGCAAACAACAAGATCGGCAGTTGAAACCTACCAGCTGCTCCTTGGTAACCCTACACAGGGTCATTATGAGTCAAAAGCCACTCCATGGCACTTAACAACAACAATGTGGCAATGGGGAGTCCTGGTGAGGCGCTACAGGATACTTACTGGACCGCAAGGTCAGTTTGAATTGACTTACCAGTCACTCCTCAGAAACCCTCTACAGGGTCACTATGAATTGAAACTGACTTGACAACACTAACAATAAGTGACACTGGAGTCCTAGTGTGGCACTGAAGGATAAGAACTGGACAATAAGGTCAGTTTAAACCGCAGGGTGGCAGTTTAAACCCGCCACCCACTCCTCAGAAACCCTATATAGGGTTTCCATGAGTTAGAACCTACCCGAGGGCAATTAACAGCACAGTAATTACCAAGGAATCCTGGTGCCTTCATGGGATAAGCACAGGGCTGCAAACTGCAAGGTAGGATTCAAATCAGGCACTCCATGGGAAAAAGAGAAGGCTGCCTGCCCCCATAAAGATTTACAGGCTCAGAAACCCTAAGGAGCAGTTCTACCATGCCTATAGGGGCACTAAGAATCAGAATTAACTCAGTGGCAATGGGTTGTTGTTTTACTTCACAGTAATTACCAGCACTCAGGTGTCAGTTTGTTGTACTGTGGTTATTTGCATATTGCTGTGCTGCTGGAGCAATGACACCCGTATTTCAAGGTTCAGGCAGAGTGGAGAGGTTTCAGCAATGCTTCTAGACTAAAAGAGACTAAGGAAAAGGGCCTGGCAACTGACTTCTTATAAAATTAACCAATGAAACCTTATGAATAGCAACATGAGGTAACTCCAATATAGTAACCAAAGCCCTCAGGTTGGAAGGCACATAAAATATGACTGGGGAAGAGCTGCCTCCTCAAAGTAGGGTCAATCTTACTGACGTGGATAGAGTAAAACTTTTGAGACCTTCATTTACTGATGAGGTAGGACTCAGAATAAGAAGAAAGCAGCTAATTACATTCATTAATAATGGGAACTTGGAAAGTATGAAGTATGAATCTAAGAAAACTGAAAGTTTTCAAAAATGAAATGGGTATCTTCGAGATAGGTATCCTATCATTGAGACTGTTGTTGTTATGTGCCAAGGAGTTGGTTCCGATTCATAGCAACCCTATACAGGGTTTTCCAAAGCTATAAATCTTTACAGGAGCAGACAGCTTCATCTTTAGGTATCCTAAAATGAACTGATTGTGAATCCAACAATCATATAGTGAATTGTTTGTGAATCCAACAATCATATAGTCTACTATGCCAGAAATGAAAAATTGAAGAGGAATGGTGCCAAATTGTGAATCCAACAATCATATAGTCTACTATGCCAGAAATGAAAAATTGAAGAGGAATGGTGCCAAATTCATCATCAAAAGGAACATCTCAAGATTTATCCTAAAATACAACATTGTCAGTGATAGGATAATATTTACATCCCTAAAAGGAAGACTAGGTAATAGTCAAATTTACACACCAACCGCTAATGATGGAAACTGAACATTTTTATCAGCTTCTGCAGCCTGATATTGATCACGCATGCAATCAAGATAAATTAATATTTACTGATCATTATAATGTGAAGGTTGGAAATGAAGAAGGGTCAATAGTTGGAAAATGTAGTCTGAATGATAAAAATGATGCTGGAGATCGAATGATAGAATCTTGCAAGACCAACATCTTATTGATGGGAAATACCTTTTTCAGCAACATAAATGATGCATATACATGTGGACCTCACCAGAAAAAATACACCTGAATCAAATTAACTACTTCTGGGAAAAGAAACAATGGAAAACATTAGTATCAGTCAGAACAAAGTCAGAGGTCAATTGCAGAACAGAAAATCAATTGCTCATATGCTACTTAGAGTTGAAGCTGAAGAAAACTGAAACAAGTCTAAGAGGGTCAAAGTATACATCCCACCTGAATTTAGAGACCATCTCAAGAAAAGATTTCATACACTGAACACTAATGACCCAAGATCAAACAAATTGTGGATGACATTAAGGAAATAAAGAAAAAACAAAAATGAATGCCAGAAGAAACTCTGAACCTTGCTCTTAAACATAGAGAAGCTAAAGTGACCGGGAGAAATGAGGAAACAAAAGAATAAATTTCAAAAGGAAGCGCCAGAAAACAAAGTATTATAATGAAATATACAAAGACCTAGAGTTAGAACACCAAAACAGAAGAACCTGCTCAGCATTTCTCAAGCTCAAGGAACTAAATAAAAAATTCAAGCATCAACTTGTAATACTGCAGGATTCTGTGGGCAAAATAATGAACCATTCAGGAATCATCAAAAATAAGATGGAAGGAATACACTATACCAAAAAGAATTAGTCAACATTCAACCATTTCAGGAGGTAGCATATGATCAAAAAAATGATGGTACTGAAGGAAGAAATCAAAGCTGCACTGAATGCATTGGTGAAAAACAAGGCTTCAGGGATTGAGAAGCTTCAACAAATGGATGCAAAGCTGGATCCGTTCACTCATCTATGTCATGAAATTTGGAAGGCAATTATCTGACCAACCAACATGAAAAGATCTATATTTATACACAAACGATTTGAAGAAATCTGTACCTGTGCTCATTCCAAAGAAAAGTGCTCCAACAGAATGTGGAAATTTTCAGACATCATTAATATTACATACAAGCAAAGTTTCTAAGATAATTCAAAAAATGGTTATAATAGTACATTAACAGAGAACTGCCAAAAATTCAAGCTGTATTCAATGATAATGTCAGATGGATCTTGACTGAAAGTAGAGACTATCAGAAGATATTGACCTGTGTTTTATTCATTATGCAAAGGCACTGAACTGTGAAGATCATAACAAACTGTGGATAATATTGCAAAGAACAGGAATTCCAAAACCCTTAGTTATGCTCCTGTGAAACCTATACATAGCCCAAGAAGCAGTTGTTCCGACAGAACAAGAGAATATTGTGTAGCTTACATTCAGGAAAAATGCGTGTCAAGGTTATTTCCTTTCACCATATGTACTCAATCTGTATGCTGAACAAACAATAGGAGAAACTGGAGTATATGAAGAAGAACGTGGTATCAGGGATTGGAGAGAGACTCATTAATAACTGGAGATATGCAGTTGATATCCTTGCTTGCTGAAAGTGAAGAGGATTTGAAGCACTTACTGATAAAGAACAAAGCCTTAAGGCTACACCTCAATATAAAATCCTCATGACTGGAACAACAAACATTACAATAAACAGAGAAAATACAGAAGTTGTAAAGGTATCATTTTACTTGAATCAACTATAAATGCCCAGGGCAGCATCAGTCAAGAAATCAAGAGACATTTTGCATTGGGAAAATCTCCTGCAAAAGACCTGTTTTAAAGTGTTAAAAACAAAAATGTCCGTTTGAGGGGAAAAAGTGTGCCTGACAAAGACATGGTATTTTCAATCACCTACATATACATGTGAGGAGTCCTGGTGTGGCACTGTGAGTTAATGCGCCACACTGTAAAGTCATTTGAACTGCAAGGTGGGCGGTTTAAGCTCACTAGCTGCTCCTTGGAAACCCTATACAGGGTGCTGTAGATCGGAACCAACTCGACGGCATTTAATAACAAAAACATATGCATGTGAAGGAGCCCTGGTAGTGTAGTAGTTATGAGTCAGACTGCTAACTAACCTCGTGGTCAGCAGTTCAAAATTACCAGCAGTTCTGCAGAAGAAAGATGAGGCTTTCTGCTCTTTTAAAGATTTACATCCTTGGAAACCTTATGCAGGGTCACTAGGAGTCAGAACTGACTCCTCGGCACACTACTACCACCAGCATCATATGCATGTGAACAATGAATAAGGAAGACGGGAAAAGAATTGATGCCTTTGAATTAGACGGTTGGTGAAGAATACTGAAAGGACCAAGGACTGCCAGAAGAACAAACAAATCTGCCTTAGAAGAAGCACAGGCACTTAACAACAATAATAAGGAGCCCTGAGGAAAAAAGGAGCAATCTGATATAATTTTATCAGATTGACCTACACCTATGGATGCAGCTCAAAAGAGGGAATGAATCTTTACAGCAAGGATCATTCCCACCCCCTCAGTATACAGGGTTGACAGGGATGGGCAACTTAGACATTGGCTACCCAAAATGGGGGAAAGGAGGACTACAAAGGCACAAAGTGACTGGCTTATAAGCTTTCAAGATGGAGCCTAGTTCCAGAGGGTACAGGGGAAGGTAGAATCTCCAGAGTGGCTTCCAACCTTTCTGGACAGGGCTGGTCAAAGGAGATGAGGATAAAACTCTTGTGGTTCAACAGTGAATAATTGCTATCAGGACTGATTGTGAGAGTTGCAAAGGTAGACATTTTGTAACAAAAGGAAGGGAGTGGTTGATTTCGCAGTCCAGGAGGAGGACCCTGGGACCATCAAGGGAGAAGAGCAAAGTGTGGGACCCTACCTAGAGAAACAGTGACGCCAGAGATGAAGGCAGAGACGATGATGTGGAGAGATGGAACGGCTGGGGGCTCTGGACTCAGAGAGGGAGAGGGGCTGTATGCTGATGGCCAAGGGCCAGGCTTGTGGTAGGTACCCTTTGGTTGTTTGATTATGCATGGAGGGGATTGTAATCTTTGCAATCCAATGAAATACACTAGGATGAATGTAAAGCTGATGTTCTCCCCCGTAAACGATCACTCAATTCACAATAAAAACGTTAAAAAATAATAATAATAAAAGTGAAAAATAAGGAGCCCTGGAGGAAACGCACTGGACTGCAAGGTCAGTGTGGACCACAAGGTCAGTGGTTTAAACTCACCAGCCACTCCTCAGAAACCCTATATAGGGTAACTATGAGTCAGAACCAATTTGATGGCACTTAACACAGTAACAAGGAGCCCTGGTTGCATAGTGGGCTACATGTTGGGCTGCTAATTGCCAGGTCAGCAGTTCAAATCTACCAGTTAATACACAGGAGAAAGAGGAGGCTTTCAGCCTCAATGGTATACCACAACTAATATGGCTTAGGAGTCCTGGTGTGGCACTGTAGGATAAGCACTTAACTGCTAACTATAGGTGGGTGATTCAAATCCACCAGCCCATCCTTGAAAATCCTATGAAGGGTCGCTGTGAGTAAGAACTGACCTGACAGCACTTAACAACAATATAGTGTAGGAAGCCCTGGTAGCGCTGTAGGTAAGAAGTAGGCTGCTACCCACAAGGTCTGTGTTCAAACCCACCAGCCATGCCTCAGGATAAAGATGAGGCTGTGGCTGTCTGGCTCTAAAAAGATGTACAGTCTCGGAAACCCCACGGAGAAATTCTACTCTGTCCCATAGGGTCTTCATGAGTTGGAATCAACTCAAGACCAGTGGATTTTTTAGAATATAGCTTGGAAGGGGCCCTAATAGTGTAGTGGTTAAGCACTCAGGTGCTAACTGAAAAGGTGGCGTTTAGATCAACAAGCCTCCTGCAGAGAAAGGTGGCAGAGTCTATTTCTACAGAGAGTAAATCAAAAATCCAACCCACTGTCTATTCCAACGCTTAGCAACCCTATAGGACAGAGTAGAAAAGCCCCAAAGGATCTCCAAGGCTATACATTTTTATAGAAGCAGACTGCCTCAGCTTTCTCTGACAGAGCTGCTGGTGAGTTCGAACCCATAACCTTGCAGTGAGCAAATTTGAATTTCCAACCTTGCAGTTAGCAAGTTGAAACCTCCAACCTTGCCATTAACCACTGAGCCACCAGAAATCTATCCATAAAAATGCATCCTTGGAAAATCTGTGAGGCAGCTCTACTATGTCCTACAGGGTCGCTATAATTCAGAATTAACTTGATGGTGCCGGGTAATAGAGCTTGTAAAACAAAAGCTGCACAGGAAGCTACTCCGTAAATTGAATAAGAGCAATGTATAAAAGTTTTACAAATGTTCAAATATTTTAACCATAATACATAAAATGACCAAGTCCATCATAAAATAGATAAAAATTAACTTAGCTAAAAAAAAAAAAGCCTGTTAAAAGATCTCCTCAATCCTTCTAAATACATCTCCATATGTAGGGAAACTGTTGAGGTTTATCAAATTAAATTTTTTTTTTTTAATTTAAGGTTTTTATCGTGGATTGAGTGAAAGTTTACAGGGCACATCACCAGTTTCACATTCAACAATTCATATAACTTGTTTCATTACATTGATTATAATCCCCTCCATA
>NW_006408534.1:14860598-14887805 GCF_000296735.1 Chrysochloris asiatica | reverse complement strand
AGGATTCCACCTAAGGTCTTATACTCTGTAAAGGCTTTGCATGAGGCCTATTTCACTGGGCAAGTTGTAGAACCCCTTTTAGGTATTCCAATCAGTTATAAGCTGAAGGCGGGCTTTCAAATTAAATATTTTTTGCAATAAAAAATGAATGTTATCTGTCTAGTGACAGGAATCATAGCCTAATAGAGTATCTGGAAGACTATCTAAATGACTATTATACTGGCTATCTCACATGAGATGAAATTGGTGGCTAAAGATACGATGTTCTTAAGTGCCATGGAGTCAGTTCTGACCCAGCAACACTGAATACGGTTTCCAAGGAGTAGCTAGTTAACTTGAACCACTGACCTTGAAGTTCAAACCGACCTTGCAGTCCAGTGTTTATCCTACAGTGCCACACCAGGACTCCGAGGAATTACTAGTTTCTGAGCCAGTTCTGACACTCAGAGTCCATCAGTTGAGAACCAAAAGCAACAAATCCACTACCATAGAGTCAATTTCAACTCATACAACCCTGTTGTAGGGCTTCCAAGGCTGTAAATCTTTATAGGAGCATACTTCTCCCAAGGAGTTGCTGGTGAATTTGAACTGCCAACCTTGTGGTTAGCTGTCAAGTGTTTTTCCTATAGCACCACCAGGGATCCTTCCCATCAATGGAAGGAGAGGCCAATTTCCTCTGAGGTGAACCACTGCAATGTCACAGAAAGTCTATTCAGCAGCATCACTCCCAAAGGAACTACATTCACTACCAAAATAATATAATGGAAAAGTGATAAAAACAAGATCTTTCAAGGGCTGTTGAATACAAAGTCTGAGATAACTGTGAAATTAAGTAATCCAAAACACTCACCCCAATGATGTAGTTGTTGTTAAGTGTTGTTAAGTTCCGACTCACTGGGACCCTATGTAGGGTTTCTGAGGAACGGCTGGTAAGTTTAAGCAGTCAACCTTGCTATTCAAACCAACCTCACAGTCCAGTGCTTATGCCCACACCAAGATTCCCCAATTGGGGATATTCAAATACCAGGTGACAATGAGTCAGAAGAGACCACAAACATCGTCATTACCTTGGTCCCAAGAACAGTTGGATCCCCTGCTGAGAATGTGCTTTTATACCCCAGATTTATTGATTCAGGGATCCTGTTACAATGCAAATTCTGAATCAGTATATCTGAAGTGGAAAAGCAAATTCTTTGCAGAGGGTTGAACTGAAATGAGTCAGTAAAAGCCCTGAACATAATGAGGATATTTAGCAGTTGGAAGAACCATCACATTGTCTCCTGTGGAGTAAGTACCATAATGGTAGGAAAAGCCAAGATAGTAAATTAGAAAGAATACCATATTCCAGGTGGAATTAGTGGTACTCTCAAAGGCTAAATGAGTGCCGAGGGGTGATTACCATAAAAATCCCTGTAAAAACCAGATGGATCACAAAACAGTAAAATTTAAACAACTGGTAGTGCCAGCCACAGCTACTATACCTGATGCAGTATCTCTCGCTTGATATGTGGCTAGAGATCAGGTGAATGCATTGTCACCAGAGAGGAGGATCAGAAGCAGTTCCCAATCTCTTAAAACAGACAGCAGTATACTTCTACATTCACATCTCTCTACTTACTTTCACCTGGATTCCTGACACTGCATTCTCATAGCCTCTTGATCTAGAAATAACCAATGCCTCCTTACCATTTCCTTTACAAACCAAATTTAATTTCAAATGCTGCCATTTCCTTCCTCATAATCACTCCCATATCCACTCTCTTTTTTTCCATTTAAACTGCCAAAATCTTTGTTCATATTAGGCAGAAATAAAGTTCTGTGACAACATGATCTCAGGGCTCTCCATATCCCTTTCTTCCTACAGTTCATCCTGTGAACATGGAGAGAAATTCACTAGGTGTACGCATTCAAACATGTTTGATCTTCAGTGGCTCCCAATCATTTCTACTCACAGATTTCAATCCAGATTCTTAGCTATGAAAATCTAAGAAGTTTCTTCAGTCTAAAAGGGGTTGAAATGTAAGATTCTAGAAAAATCTATTTAATGTATCACACCCAAAGTCAAAATGAATGAAACTATTTATTATTCACTTAACTATTCAATTTTATTATTCTTGCTGCACAAGAACTCTTTAAACTGTTCTAGAGCAAAGATGTGAGTTCGAGGACTAAGGTGCACCTGACCCAAGTCATGGTATTTTCAAGAGCCTCACATACATGTGAAAGTTGGAAAATGAATAAGGAAGACTGTAGAATAATTGCTGCAGTTGAGTTTTGTTGTTAGAGAAGAATATTAAAAGTATCATGGACTGCCAGAAGAACAAGAAGATCTGTGTTGGAAGTACAATCAGAATGCTCCTTATGAACTAGGATGGTGAGACTTTGTCTTTCATACTTCAGACATATTATCAGCAAGGGCCAGTCCCTGGAGAAGGACATTAGGCTAAAGTGGAGGGTCAAAGAAAAAGAGGACGACCCCCAACAAGATGGAATGGCACAGTGGCAGCAGCAGTGAACTCAAGCCTAACAATGACTGTGAGGTTGGCGTAGGACTGAGTAGTGGTTCATTTGGCTGTGCATGAGATCGCTACGAATAAGAATCGACTTGACAGCATCTAACAACAGCATAGCCTATGGTCATACCACCCTGAAAATGCCCTATCTATTCTGATCTCAGAAGCTAAGCAGGGTCAGTCTGGTTAGTACTTGGACAGAAGACCACATGAGCATACCGGGTGCTGTAGACTTTACCACCACTCATCTGTCAGTTTGCTGTACTGGGGTGGCTTGCATGTTACTGTAATTCTGGAAGATATGCCACCGGTATTTTGAATACCAGCAGGGTCACCCACGGTGGACAGGTTTCAGCTGAGCTTCCAGACAAAAGATGAAGTAGGAAGAACGAGAGACAGACTACTTCAGAATATTTACTCACTGAAAAGCTTATGAGTAACAGTGGAACACTGTCAGCACCAGCATACTGAATTTTGAAACATGATGAAGTGCACCAGAATATTGTCAGATACAGTTCCGGAAGAAGAGTCCTTCAGGTTGGAAGCACTCAAAATGCAACTGGAGAAGAGCTGCCTCCTCAAAGTACAATTTACAGGGATGATACTAATGAAGTAAAGTGCTCAGGACCTTAATTTGTTGATGGGTGACAACTCAAAATGAAGAGAAACAGCTGTAAAAATCCATTACTAATTGGAACACAGAATGTACAGAGCATGAATCTAGGAAAATTGTAAGTTGTCAAAAATGAAATGGAATGCATAAACATCGATATCCTAGGCATTAGTGAGTTGAAATAGGTTGACACTGGCCATTCTGAATCAGACAATCACATGGCTTACTATGCGGGGAATGACAAATTGAGAAGGAATGGGGTCACAGTCATCATCAAAAACAACATATCAAGATCTGTCTTGAAATACAACACTGTCTGTAATAGGATAATTTCCATAAGCCTACAAGGAAGACCAGTTAATTCTACTATTATTTAAATGTATGCACCAACCACTAAAGCCAGTGATGAAGAAACTGAAGAATTCTACCAATGTCTTCCATCTAGAATTGTCAAACATGCAATCAAGATGTATTGGTAATTACTGGTGACTACAATGCAAAGGTTGGAAATAAAGAGGAAGGATCAGAAGTTGGAAAATATGGCCTTGGTGATAGAAATGATGCTGGCGATCCCATGATAGAATTTTGCAAGCCCAATGACTTGTTCATTGCAAATACCTTTTTAAAACAACATAAAAGACAACTATGGACCTCACCAAATGGAATACACAGAAATCAAACTGACGACATCTGTTGTAAAGAAACAGTGCAAAAGGTCCATATCATCAGTCAAAATTTCATCTCTCATACTTTAGACATATCATCAGGAGGGACATTATGCTTGGTAAAGTGGAGGGTCAGCGAAAAAGAAATGACCCCCAATGAGATGGACTGACACAGTGGCAGCAGCAATGGGCTCAATCATAATAACGATTATAAGGATGGCACAGGACCGGGCACAGTGCTTCATTCTGTTGTGAACAGCAACTCAATGGCACCTAACAACAATAAACCCAATCACAAAAATAAAAGCTAAGCTCTTGACAGCATCTGCATTCAACCTTAAGACCTCTCTCCCCTGTCCATCAACTTCCATGTCACCCAGAGGAACAACATCTGGAACTGATCATCGTGATTTTTTTTTTTTCATTCTTTCCACTGAGTTTATTCCAAAATGGAATATTTCTCATTCTAATTTATGTTATACTAACTTTATTTAAAAAGATATCAGTAGCCAAAAAGTAGAAACAATCCAGATGTCCATCAATTGATAATTGGATAAACAAAATGTGGCATATCCATACAATGGAGTATTTATTCAGTCCTAAGAAGGAAGAAGAAATGGATACATGGGTATGGTGTAGTGAATTATCTAATGTCTCTTCTTAGCCATATTCTGTAACTGCCACCAAATAACGTTCTGTCCTGCTGGGTCTATGTAAGAGAAGGTGGGAGAAGAGAAAATGACATTCTTCAGCTATGAATGTTTAATTGCAATTGTGAAAACTAAAAACTCTAAAATGGGCTTAAAATGAGTTCTGTGTGGCCATAGCAACAGATTTTCGAACCCACTTGAGTAAACAGGGCTTAGGAGAAATGGTTTGGTGTTTTGTATTTTTGCAATGGTACGGCATAGATGAATTTTGAAAATATTATACTGAGAGAACTAAGTCATGCAAAAAGCCACATATTGTACGAATTCAATTATATGAGATGTCTGTTGTTGTTTTGAGTGCCAACGAGTCAGCTCCAACTCATAGCGACTCTGTATAGGTTTTCAGAGGAACAACTGGTGAATTTGAACCACCAACTTTGTGGTTTAAACAGACCTTTCGGTCCAGTGCATTATCCCACAGCACCACACCAGGATTCTAGGAGATGTCCAGAATAGGTAAATGTATAGAAATCGAAAACAGATTAGTGGTTACAAAAGGCTTGTTGTTGTTAGGTGCCATCGAGTCAGTACCGACTCATAGTGACCTATGCACAGCAGAGCAAAACACTGCCCGAACCTGGGCCAACCTCACTATTGTTGCCACACTTGAGTCCATCAATGCTGTCACTTGGCCAATCCATCTCGTTGGGGGTCTTCCTCTTTTCCTCCGACCCTTCACCTTACCAAACATGGTATCCTTCTCCAGCGACTGGTCCCTCCTGACAATGTCCAAAGTATGAGAGACGAAGTTTGGTCATCTTGGCCTCTAAGGCTGCACTTGTTCCAAAACGGATCTACCGGTTCTTTTGGCAGCCCATGGCACTTTCATATTCTCCCCCAACACCATTTTAACTCACCCTAGCCTCCAACAAGAGGCTACGGCGAGTTAAAATGGTGACAGCTTAATGAGTATGGAATTTCTTTTCAAGTGTGAAGAAAATATTCTAGAATTAAATCATAATGGTTGCATGAGTCTGTGAACATACTTTAAAAAAAAAAGAGCTTTAGGGTGATTTTTATGGTATATGAATTACGTCTAAAAACAAACCAAAAGATGTTAAACTTTATACAGATTCTTGAAAATTGTTTTCACTAATGTTACATTTCTAAGATTCATTACACTGTTGCATACCGCTGTTGTTCATTTTTTTTGACTGCTGTCTAATTTCATAAACCACAATTTAATTATCTACTCTCCAGCTAAAAGGAATCTGGGCTATCTCCATGACTTTTTTTTTTTTTTAACTATTGTGAAAAATCCTACTACAAACCTTGTACCTATCAAGAGTATGAGTTTATCTTGGGCACATACCTAAGAGGGACTGCCAAACCATTTATCACACTGCACCAAAGTACATTCCTGCCAGTAATATTATCAAAGATCCCATACCTTCATATCCTCTCCAATACTTGGTCCTATCAGGCTTCTTAAACTCTGCCAAGACCATGGGCATGTAACACTATCTCATCAGGGTCTGGATTTGGGTTTCTTTGATCATTACCGATGATTTCCATCTCTTATACATGTTTACTGGCCCTCTGCATTACCACTTCTGTGAAATACCTGTTTACGTCTTTTGCAATAAACTTTCACTATTGTGTTGTTGTTGTTCAGTGCTTTTGAGTTGGTTCCGACCCACAGCGACCCTGCTTCCAAGTAGCTGCTAGTAAGCCAACATTGAGGTTCAAACAACTTTGCAGCTCAGCACATTAACCCACAGCGCCACACCAGGACTCCTTTTATTATTACAGGAGTCATTTAAAATATACTGAATCTCAAAGTAAGGATAGACTTTATAAACACAAAAACAGGAACACAAAGGAAAAAAAGAATGATGAGAAAGTCTCCTCTCCCCCCCCCCTCCCCGCAATCTATGCATCACAAGACCCCATAAAAGGTGAAAAGAAGTCACACACTGGGAAAAAATATCTGCAATCCATATAACAAAAGGACTGGTATCCAGAATATACAAAGAGCTTGTACAAACCACCAGCAATGAGTAGTCAATTCAAAAAGAGACAACAAAAATAGAAAATAAATACATGAGAAAGTGTCGATCTCACCAAGAATCACAGAAATGCACATTTAAAATGTAATAATTTAAGACTAAACTAAAATATCTGAGGATCTACAGTTGAGGAGGTGGGGGATAAGACCTTAAAGAGAGGCAGGGAAAGGCTTACTATACATGCCAGGATAGTGTTTACTTTTGGAGGAAAAGAAGGGGCTGTGATTGAGACAAAGCACATGGAGGTCTCCTGGAGTGGCTGGCAAAATTCTAGTTCTTGACCTAGGACATGATTACAAGGTGTTTGCTTTTTAAATAACTCACCTGTTGCTGTTACGGGCTATAGAGTTGGTTTCAACTTACAGCAACTCTAGGATTTCCAAGAGCGGCTGGTGGGTTTGAGTTGTCAACCTTACAGTTCAAACAGATCTTGCAGTTCAAACTGACCTTGCAGTCTAGTGCATTATCCTGCAGCACCACACCAGAACTCCAATAATTCACTAAGTGACACATTTTCATAGGTATCTGTGCTATGTTACATAAAAGGGTTATAAAAACTTAAAAGTTTAACCATCATGCCTATCAGATGGAGAAAATTATGCCTGACAATAACATTTACTCTCAAAAATATGAAGTAAGAGGAACACTTAAAAATAATATTCTGGTAAAAGTGTATCAAATAATGTTTAAAATATACTCCAAAATTCCCCTTCTAGAAGTATGTCACCAAGAAACATTCACATAATGAGACATAAGTAAGAATTCTCACAACACTACTGTTTGCAAATGCAAAATCAGGGCACATAAATGTCTATCAAAAGAATGGAAAAATAAAATTATAGTATAGTCAAGCAATAGAGTACTATATACAGCAGAGCTACTGTTATCCAAATGGGTAAATCTCACAAACAATGTTAAGTGAAAAAAAGGATGCAAAACAATACTTAAAAAATTATATATTTAATATAAAGTTCAAAAACACACAAATGAATATAAGCAGCTTTGAAAACCCATGGTACAGCTCTACTTTGTTCGACAAGGTGGCTATGAGTTGGAATCCATTCAATAGCAGTGAGTTGGGTTTCGTTTGGTAACTAGGATGAGGCAAGAGAATCACTTAGGGTGCAAATTTTTAAAGAGCTCCTTACTTGCAGGTCTTGCATGTGCAAGAGTGGAACCTCCTTAAATTCTGGGATCTAGATGCATCACTTGTCTGGCCCTGAATATATGACTTATAGATTCATACATATATATTAGTATAAAGAAATATATGAGCATGTTGTTGTTGTTGTTATGTGCTGTCGAGTCGGTTCCGACCCATAGCGACCCTGTACAGGGTTTCCGAGGGTGTAAATCTTTACGGGAGTAGAATGCCTCATCTTTCTCCCGCGGAGCAGCTGGTAGTTTCGAACCGCTGACCTTAAGGTTCACAGCCCGATTCGTAACCACTACGCTACCAGAGCTCCTTATATGAGCATGATAAACACCCAATTCAAAACACGGAATACCTCTAGAAGAGTAGTACAACTCAAGAGTGATAGCAACTCTGTTGGTAATGTTTTCTTTAGTAGACGGGGCCATAGATATACTGCATTATTCTTTATATAGCACAGTGGCAGTAGTGGTGAGTCGATTCCGACTTAAGAGTGACCCTGTATAGGGTTTCCGAGGCTATAAATCTTTACGGGAGCAGAAAGCCTCATCTTTCTCCTGTGGAGTGGCTGGTAGTTTCAAACTACTGACCTTGCAGTTAGCAGCCCAAATTGTAACACATTACACTATCAGAGCTCCTTGTATAATGTCATACTTCATGATAAAATTTTAAGTCATTTACCCTCATTGTGTGGAGTCCTGTTGTGGTGCTGCAGAATAATGTGCTTGACCGCAAGATCAATTTGAGCCAAAAGGTCAGCAGTTCAAACCCACCAATCGATCCTCAGAAGCCCTATACAGGGTCACAATGAGTCAGCACCAACTCAACAGCAATTAGCAACCAACAACCCTAGTTGCACTGTAGATTATGAGTTCAAATCTACCAGTAGCTTCAAGGAAGGAAAATGAGGCTTTCTACTCCCTTAAAGATTTACAGCCTCGAATATCCTACATAGGATCGCTAAGAGTCAAACAATTCCACAACACACAACCACCACCACCACTTTGAATACATTCTATGATGCATCTTTTCTATACAGTTCTCTGTGTATTTTATTAGTGAAAAAGAGTATACTATAAGTTCTGTACTTTCATGCAAATATACAAGAACTCTCCCAGACTCCAAAATTTGGTCTAATATTAATTTCTTCATGCCTTCAGCAATGTCTTCTTTGTGTATTCCAACTGTATTTGCAAATAACAGAGGTCATTTATTAGTTCATCACTAAGTTAAAATTATGCATATTTCTTTATATTATTTAAGCCAATTTTACCAAAGCATTAAGAAGAAAGGTTTATGACTTTTAGTCTTTTGCTAATTAAGAAAACTTAAAAGATACTTCTAAAAACTTACCACTAAGCTTATTAAAAATTCTAAGGTACGTAACTCTAATCATCACTAAAAATACTTCTTTGTGCCTATTCCATAGACAGGTAACTCAACGGAATGTGGAAATCATCGGACAATCTCTTTTATTTCCCATGTGAGTAAAGTTTTACTAAAGGTAATACAGAAACAGCTGCAAGCATATATTGACAGAAAACTTCCAGAGGTTCAAGCCGTATTGAGAATGAGGGATAGCACTGCTGATGTCCGATGGATCTAGGCTGAAAGCAGAGAATATCAGAAAGATGTTTACCTGTGCTTTATTGACTACACAAAGGCTTTCAATTGTGTGGATCATGACAAGCTATGGACAACATTGCGAAGCACGAGTATTCCGGAACACTTAATTGTGCTCATAAAGAATCTGTACCTGGACCAAGAGACAGTTGTTCGAACAGAACATGGGAACACTGAATGGTTTAAAATTAAGAAAGGCGTGCGACAAGGTTGTGTTCTTTCACCATACTTATTCAACCTGTATGCTGAGCAAATAATCCAAGAAGATGGGTTCTATGAAGAAAAATATGGCATAAGGATTGGAGGAAGACTCATTAACAACCTGCGATATGCAGATGATACAACCTTGCTTGCTGAAAGTGAAGAAGACTTAAAACATTTACTGAGGAAGATCAAAGAGCACAACCTTCGGTATGGATTACATCTCCATGTAAAGAAAACAAAAATCCTCACCACTGGACCAATAAACAACATTATTATCAACAGAGAAAGACTGAAGTTGTCAAGGACTTCATTCTTCTTGGATCAACTATTCCCATCCAGAATCTTCTGAGGTGGGAAATTTCTACCTGAAAGGACAAGCAGACCAGCCTGGAGTGTCTAGAAGAACAGAAGATTCTTCTTGAAAGAAAGATCAACAGGAAAAATACAAAACAATATAGGCAGTCCAACTGATTACTACAAGAACAAGCAAGTTGCTCGCCCAGGAGACATCAGGCAAGTGGTTGGGTCCCCTCAGGGCAAACCTCCTTCCAAGACTAAGACTCAATGGAAGTACACACTCTGATTGGTGATCACGTTCCTCACCAATAAGGGGAAGTGAGGGAAAAACAGCAATGAAACTGTGAGCTAAGCCCTAAACGTTCAATAGACTCCTATGAACCCAGGTGGAGACCTGGTTGGCCAACAGTATAGCAAGACCTGGAGACTCTGGGGCCCAGAGTCAGTGACACAGCCACAGAGGACTAGAGATTGAAGTGTCCAGCTGATAAGAAAAGAGGGCATATGCATAAGAACACCCACACTTGCAGATAATACCCACTTGACCTGGCTTCAATGACTGGATGATCAGAGATCAACTAGAAGAAGAAGAGGAAAAAAAGAGTAATCTGATACAACTGGATGAAGTTGACCTGTACCTATAGATGCAGTAGCTCAAAAGAGGGAACAAATCTTTACAGTAACTTGGACATTAGCTACCCAAAATGGGGGGGTCGGGGGGGGGACTACAAAGGCAAGAAGTGACTGGCTTACAAGCTTTCATGAGGGAGCTTAGATCCAGAGGGCGTGGAAGAAGGTAGATTCTCCCCTGAGTAGTATCCAATCTGTCTGGGGATGCTGATTAAAGGAGGCGCGGATAGGTCTCTTGTGATACAATGGTGAATAATTGTTATCAGGGCTGATTTTGAGGGTTGGAAATGTACAGGTAGACATTTTGTAGCAAAGGAGGGAAGTGATTGACTTTGCACTCTAGGAGCGGAGGTCCCTGGGACCATCAAGGGAGAAGAGCATAGAGTAGAACCCTACCCAGAGAAGCAGTGATGCCAGAGATGGAGGCAGAGACAATGATGTGGAGAGATGGAGTGGCTGGGGACTTTAGACCCAGAGAGGGAGAGGGGCTGTGTGTTGATGATGCAGAGGAGGGGGGGACGGGGGCAGGCTTGCAGGGTATATACCCTTTGGTTGGTTGATAATGCATGGAGGGGACTGTAACCATGGCAATGAAATGATATACAACAGGATGAATGTAAAGCTAATGTTCTCCCATGTAAAACTATCACATAATTCACAATAAAACATTAAAAAAAAATTCTTTGTCTTCATATTCTGAAATGCTTAGTCTCAATGATAATATTGTTTCAATGATAATATTAGCCTCATACAGTCATTAGCAAATACCTCAATGCATAATATACTCTTTTAAGACATGGTTCAGTGTTGCATTATCAGTTACATATATAAATCCATAAGGAGCATATTGGTTACAAGTTGGGCTGCTAACCTCACAATCAGCAGTTCAAAACTACCAGCCATTTGGCAGGAAAAAGATAAAGTTTTCTGCTTCTGTAAATATTTATAACCTCAGAAATCCTATGCAGGGTCACTATGTGACAGAACCGACTCCACAGCACATAACCACCAACGATATAAACCCATATTTTAAATAGTATTACTGATTATTTTGCAAGGTACGGTGGCTCCATACGATAAGCACTGGACTGCAAATCACAAGGTCCATAGTTTGAGCCCACCAACTGTTCAATAGGAGAAAAATGAGACTTTCTGCTCCCATGAAGATTTAAAGTCTCAGAAACCCTGTACAGGGTCACTCTGAGTTGGAAACAACTCAATGATACTTAACAACAATAGCATTAATCATTTCAAGGTTTGTTCTCATAGATTTCTCATCAATCTGAATAGATCAAGCATGTTTTTTGTTTTTTTACTGCATTTTGACAGGCCAAAAAAGTCATCATATAAACAGAAGTATCAGTTCTGCTTTTTCTTGCTGCTCACTTGTGCTTACGGTACTTCAGTCTTAGCTTCCGTGTGCAGTTTCTTTATATGAACCTTTATATGCTGTTTTCAGGCAAAGTTCATTTTGTTCAAATTAGATAATATAATTTTTAAAACATAGCAAACAGATAGGGAACATCATACTGCTAAGTCCCCAGATTTTTGTTGTTGTTGTTGTTGTTGTTGTTAGGTGCTGTCGAGTTGATTCCGACCCATAGTGACCCTGCACTGTAAACCTTTATGGGAGCAGAAAGCCTCCTCTTACTCCCGCGGAACTACTGGTAATTTCCAACTGCTGACCTTGAGATTAGCAGCCCAATTCATAACCATATGCTACCAGAGCCCCAGATTGTGTGTACCCATTATTCTCGTCTCTCATCTACCCCTTATAATCAATGTAGCTCCATCAGACATGTAGACAGACTACAGGATCAACCTATGGATTAAATATCAGTAAAACTAAACAGCTCATCATTTCTTGTTTACCTTGCCTAAGGGACCATTTTGCCTACCTCTCACTTGAGGAGCAAATCAGGAATATAGATGTGAGAAGTAAATGAGGAAATTGAGAGCCAAAGTGATTAAGTAACTTGGCCCAAGGTTATAAAGCTAATAATTTGTGGAAATAAGCAATGATCTAACTCTAAAATCCACTCCTTTTTCTCTGCAAACACATTGCCCTCTCTAGGGCAAATACCAGACCTGAAGGAATAAGGCAAGATCGACCCAAATCCAAACCGCTGTCAAGGAGTAGACTGTGAGTAAAATGACCCCACAGGGTACAGAGTAGAACTGCTTCATAGGGTTTTCTTGGCTGTAATCTTTATGGAAGCTGATGGTTAGGCCTTCCTTTTCAGAAGTGCTGCTGGGGTGTTCCAACCACAAACTTTTAGATCAGTAGTCAAACATAAATAGTTTGTGTTACCCAGGGACCTTAAAGCAAGAATTATTGTTGTCAAGTGTCTTCAAGTAGGTTCTGTCTCACAGCAATCCTATGTATAGGGTTTCCAAGGAGCAGCTGGTGAGTTTGAGTCACCGACCTTGTGGTTTGAACCAACCTTGTGGTCCAGTGTTTTATCCCACCGTGCCACACCAGGACTCCAAGGCAAGAATACAGGTCCCAAAACTGTAGTATTATATTAACCTCTAAATCATAATGGCATCTGAAGGACAGTGCAATAAAGTAAGTCTGTCCTATCTAAGAAAAGAATGTGTTCCAGAATTGAACTAGATCTGCAGGCAGAAATTAAGTTACTCCCACTTACAGACCAGAGGAAAAGAGAGATTCTTGGAAAAGTTTTCAGAATGTGTCCGCACTGTAGCTAAGTGTCAAATATCCTTCACTTCCATTGAATCTTTTAATGTCTTAACCCTCCCAATTCTTGGTTAAGTATTTCCAAGCATTCAGGTCTTGAAGTTTCTTGGACAAGTTCACCAACTCCCAGCAAAACACCGGTCAGTTTTTCTCTGGATGTCCATTTAATTAAGAAGTCAATGATAGCCAAGAATGGCCCCTAGTATCACTAAGAAAAATAACTAGGTATCTTGCTTATGTCAGGAAAAATCTCACATATCCTTCTAACACTTTTCTAGTTCAGATTTTTTTTAAAACGTCAGGGAAGCAAATGCCTATAAAACTCTAGAGATTGTCCTTTTTACAAATATGAGCAACTTCTCTGGTTACAAAAAAAACACTGGATGATTCCACTCAACAATTACACAGGGCTCTGACCAGCCAACTATAACCTCAGAGGGCCACAGCAACTATTAAATAAAATAATTTTGTAAAGCACTTAGCACAATAGTGTTGTGTGTCACACCAACAAGTCAATTGCATCCCAGCTCACAGTGACTCTGCAGAGCAGCGAAGAAGTCCATCAGTTTCCCAGAAATCTTTAAAAAGTAGACCACCAGGTCTTTTCGCCCATAAGGTGTCTGGAGGGTTCAAACTACGGACCTTTCAGTTAACACGCTGAATGCTTAACCATTATGCCACCAGGGCTCCTTCTTATGCCAGTCATAAAATTAGAGTCTAATAAATGTTAGCTATTTTTTCATTAATAATATTATATATCCAACATCCACTTGGATGATGCCTAGAATAGAATTCTATAGGCAAGCATTCCCTCCTTTTTCTTTACTATTCTTTCGATTTATTTGTTGTTGTAGGCTTGTATAGTTTCCGAGGCTATAAATCTTTACAGGAACAGAAAGCCTCATCTTTCTTCCATGGAGCAGTTGGTGGATTCAAACTGATTTTTATGATTAGCAGTCAAACACATATCCCACTATGCTACTAGGGCTCCTTAAGATTTATTTAAAAGTATAAAAATACAGACTTTAAGTTATCATTTATAACTTCTTTCTTAAATGTGGAATAGTGAGGTTTTTTAAATCAAAAGTGCAAGGGTATACACAGATAAAAATGGAAACCAAAAAACCCCACTGCTACTGAGTCAATTTGACCACTGTTGTTGACTCAGAGCAGCCCTATGGGACAGAGCAGAACCGCTCCTTAGGGTTTCCAAGGCAACAAATGTTTACAGGAGCAGACTGTCTCATCAGTCTCTCGCAGAGTGGCTAGTGAATTTGAACTAGCAGCCCAGCATTTAATCCAATGCACCATTAGAGTTCCTTGGAAATACAAACTGTCCAAAAACCAGAGAATAGAATGTAAGAGAACAGGGGAAAAGAAAGTCACAAAAAGGAGAGATACCTCTAGTCTGTTAAAGGTTTTCCTAAGACCTACCACAGGTTCATTAGTTCATAAGATGAGAGATGTTAGTTCTACACAAAGGTATAAAACTATTTAAATAAGGAAATACAAACACGTTGTTGTTGTTGTTGTTGTTGTTATGTGCCGTGGAGTCAGTTCTGACTCACAGCGACCCTGTACAGGGTTTCTGAGGCTGTAAATCTTTACGGGAGCAGAAAGCCTCATCTTTCTCCCGTGGGACAGGTGGTAGTTTCGAACTGCTGACCTCGCGGTTCGCAGCCCGATTCATAACCACGACGCTACCAGAGCTCCTTTAGGGCACTAAAATAGTTATACTCTTGAAATCACACATAAACTTCAGTTTATACAGCCCTATTTCAAGAATAGTATCCTGCTTGGTTATCTCTAGAGGAAAAATTATTTCAAGAGAGAAACATTTTAAAAGATTTATATGAATGACTTCTACAAATGATTTTAAAATTGAGAAGAAAATAACTAAGGCCAATTAAATGTGCTCCAACCTAACTCTAATTATTTATTTCTTTTGACCACAGTGGTAGTATTGGGGGGGGGGGGGAGATGGGCTTTTAAAAGTTCATGGAAAAATTCTATTATCTTTTCATTCCATTTTTCCATGAATTCAAAAAAGGCCCTCATATTCAGCTAGCAACAAGTTATTTTCTATTTCTGAGTTCTCTTTATCTTTAATTTTGGTTACCATATCGATCATAATGATTAAGAGCTACAAAAACCACAATCAAGGCAACAGAAAGCAAAAAATAACCTACTCCAGGCCCCATATTTTACACCCACAAATAAGTAAAATATCTTATTCCAGACCATAGCTCTGTTTCATAATAGCTGGAACTTAAAACCCAGACATTCTAATTGCTGATCCAATATACCATCTTTGCATATTAAAAACCAGGTAATTTTTCTGGTTTTGTATTCTATAATATAATCAGAAATAGCTAAACATCAAAATTCAACTTCAAAAAAAGAATCAACAATCCACTTGCAAAATATCCCTCAGTATAAATAAGCCTTTCACATAGATGGTCCAGGGATAAGAAGAATAAATCTTATTTTGTGTCGCTTTTATTATTTTTAAAGAAAGCAAACTCAAAGTTTAATAAGTTCTTAGGTCTCATGTACTTTGGGCATATCATCAGGAGCGACCGTCCCTGAAGAAGGACCCCAGGCTTAGTAGATTTCCAAGTTTTTCCAATCACAATTAACCCTGTTAACAATCACTCACAACTGAATCACATAATCCGGTCTCCCCCTCCTCCTACCTTCTCCTAACCAGACCCATCAGAAAAAAAGTCGTCATTTGGTGGGAGTTAAAAAGACTTGGACTAGAGAAGTCATATTAAGTAAGTCACTGCACTGCAGGGCAGGACCCAGTTGTTGTTGTTGTTAAGTGCCATCAAGTCGGGTCCGACCCATAGCGACCCTGTACAGGGTTTCCAAGGGTGTAAATCTTTACGGGAGTAGAAAGCCTCATCTTTCTCCCGCGGAGCGGCTGGTAGTTTCGAACTGCTGACCTTAAGGTTCACAGCCCGATTCGTAACCACTATGCTACCAGAGCTCCTTGTGTTTCAGTATGTTATATACAGGGTCATATGAGTTGGTACTGACTCAACACTCCTAACAACAATAAGAACAGCAACTTCTTACCAGATCAACAACCAATGCAGACATATCAGATACTGAAAACCTAGGACTTCCACTTAAGTTAGTACAACAACAAAAATCTATTAAGAGACACAAGTTTACCAAATCTTAACAGCAATTATAAAACATAAAAAGCTATTGTTCTATTGATAAACATTTACTAAGCATTGCAAAGTATTTCAGCAATTTCAGATTAATACTTTGTTCATGTATTATTGCATTTAATTCCTAAACAATCCTATAGAACAGAGGTTGTTGTTGTTGTTGTTAGGTGCCATCGAGTCAGTACTGACTCATAGCGACCTTATGCACAGCAGAACGAAACACTGCCCGATCCTATCATTGCCACGCTTGAGTCCATCTATGCTGCCACTTAGCCTATCCGTCTCATTGGGGTTCTTCCTCTTTTTCTCTGACCCTCCACCTTACCAAACATGATATCCTTCTCCAGTGACTGGTCCCTCCTGACAACATGTCCGAAGTATGAGAGATGAAGTTTGGCCATCCTGGCCTCCAAGGAACACTCTGGCTGCACTTCTTCCAAAATGGACCTATTGGTTCTTCCCGGCAGCTCATGGCACTTTCAATATTCTCCACCAACACCATAACTCAAATGCATCAATTCTTCTACAGTCTTCCTTATTTAGTGTCCAGCTTTCACATGCATGTGAGGTTATTGAAAATACCATGGCTTGGGTCAGGTGCACCTTAGTGATAGAGCAGGGGTGGGGCACCTTTTATCTACCAAAATTTATAACATCATTCAGAAGCCATACAAAATTATCAACTTAAAAATTAGCCTACTATATTTGGTCAAACATTTAATTAATTCACCCCCTCGTGTGGCACTGTGGGCTAATGCGTCAGACTGCAAAGCTATTTGAACTGCAAGGTTGGTGGTTCAAGCTCACCAGCCGCTCCCTGGAAACCCCATACAGGGTCACTATGGGCCGGAATCAACTCAACAGTAATTAACAACAACAACCATGTGGTGTGGCACAGTTAGTTAATGCAGTGGACTGCAAAGTAAGCTTGAACTGCAAGACCAGCAGTTCAAGCTCACCAGGGTCGCTATGGGTCGGACTGACTCAACGGCACTTAACAACAACAACAACGTGATGGCTGGAGTCCTGGGTGGCACTGTGGGCTAATGCACTGGACCACGAGGTGGGTTTGAACCCTAAGGTGGTGGTTCAAACTCACCAGCCACTCCTTGAAAACGCTATACAGGGTCGCTATGAGTCGGAACCAACTTGAAGGCATTTAACAACAGCAACAATGTGATGGCTAAGAGTCCTGGTATGCTGCTGTGGGTTAATACACTGAACCACATGTCAGTTTGAACTACAAGGTCAGTGGTTTGAATTCACCAGCTGCTACTCTGAAACCCTATACAGGGTAACCGAGTCAGAAACGACTCGAAGGCACTTAATAACAACAAATGTGATGGCTGGAATTATGGTTGCCTTGGCAGGACCAGACCAAATGATTTTGCAGGACTTATACAGCTCTGGTAGCATAGTGGTTACAAATCGGGCTGCGAACTGCAAGGTCAGCAGTTCAAAACTAGCAGTTGCTCCACGGTAGTAAGATGAGGCTTTCTGCTCCTGTAAAGATTTACAGCCTCTGAAACCCTGTTCAGGGTAGCTATGGGTTGGAACCCACTCGATGGCACTTAACAACAACAACATACAGCCTGCAGGCTGGACATTTCCCACCCCTTATATAGAGGTAGCCAGATCTACTTTATGGGGTTCTTGTGGTTGTTGTTAGGTAATCAGATAGGTTCCCACCCATCACGACCCTATGCACAAGAGAATGACACATTGCCTGGTCCTGTACCATCCTCACAATTGTTGTTATGTTTGAACCCAATGTTGGTGCCACTGTTTCGATCTATCTTGCTAGAGATTTTCCTTTTTTTCAATGACCCTCCACTTTCCCTAGCATGATGTCCTTCTCCAGGAACTGGTCCCTCCTGATTACATGTCCAAGGAAGGAGAGAGAAAGTCTTACTATCCTTGCTTCTAAGAAGCATTCTGGCTGCATTCCCTCCAAAACAAGTTTGTTTGTTCTTTTGGCAATCCACGGTACTTTCAATAGTCTTCGCCAATATCATTATTCAGGTGCATCAATTCTTCTACTGTCTTCCTTACTCATTGTCCAACTTTCAAATGCATATGTTGTTGTTGTTGTTAAGTGCTGTCGAGTCAATTCCAACCCATAGTGACCCTGTATAGGGTTTCCCAAGGAGAAGCTGGTGAGCTTGAACCACCGACCTTGCAGTTCAAACGACTTTGCAATCTGCCTCACTAGCCCACAGCACCACACCAGCACTCCTTCAAATGCATATGAGGCTACCGAAAATACCATGGCTTGCGTCAGGCACACCCTAGTCCTCAAGCTGACATCTCTGCTCTTCACGTATGCACATGAGGTTATTGAAAACACCATGGCTTGCGTCAGGCACACCCTAGTTCTCAAATTGACATCTTTGCTCTTGAACACTTTAAAGAGGTCTTGTGCAGTAGATCTGCCTACTGCAATACATCATTTGATGTTTAACTGCTGTTTCCTGAGTGTTGATAGTGGATCTAAGCAAAATGAAGTCTGACAACTTCAATCTTTTCTCCATGTATCACGATGTTACTTATTGATCCAGATTTTTGTTTTCCTTATATTCAGATGCAATTCATACCAAAGGCTGTAGTCTTTGATCTTCATCAGTATTTTAAGCCCTCTTCACTTCCAGAAAGCAAAACTGTGTTATCTGCATATCACAGATTGTTAATGAGTCATCCTCCAATCTTGATGCCATGTTCTTCTTCACATAACCCAGCTTCTTATTTACTCAGCATACAGACTGAATAAGCATGGTGAAAGGATACAATCCTGAGGCACACCTTCCTTGATTTTAAACCTTATTCTGTTTGAACGACTGTCTCTTGATCAGTGTACAAGTTCCTTATGTGCACAGCTGAGTGCTCTGGAATTCCCAATCTTTGCAATATAATCCATAGTTTGTTATGGCCCACACAGTCGAATGCCTTTGCATAGTCAACAAAACACAAGTAAACATCTTTCTGCTATTTCTGCTTTCAGCCAGGATCCAATGTTATCCTTAGTACCACATCCCCTTCTGAATCAATTTAAATTTCTGGCAGCTCCCTACAATGTACTGCTGCAATCATTTTTAAATTACCTTCAGCAAAATTTTACTTGCATTAATTAATTAATTACTTAAATATAATAATATTAATGATAGTTTGATGATTTCTGTATTACACTAGGTCACCTCTCTTTGGAATGGGCACAAATAAGGATCTCTACCATTTGTTTGACCAGGTAGCTGGCTTCCAAATTTCTTGGCATAGACAAGTAAGGGCCTCCAAAACTGCATGAGTTTGCTGAAGCATTTCAAATTTGTATTCCATCAATTCCTGGAGCTTTGTTTTTCACCAGTGTCTTCAGCACAGTCTGAACTTCCTCCTTTAGTACCATCAATTCTTGCTATGTTACCTCTTGAAATGGCTGACCACTAACAAATTCTTTTTGGTACAGTAACTGTGTATTCCTTCCATCTTCTTTTGATGTTTCCAGTGTCATTCAATATTTACCCATAGAACCCTTCATTATTGCAACCTGAGGCTTGAATTTTTTTTTTTCTTTAGATCTTTCAGCTTGAGAAACGAAAAATGTGTTCTTCGCGTTTGGTTTTCTAACCAATTATCTGCATATTTCATTATAATATTTGACTTTGTCTTCTCCAACTGCCCTTTGAAAGTTTCTGTTCAGCTCTTTTACTTCCTCATTTGTTCCATTCACTTTAGCTTCTCTATGCTCAAGAGCAAGTCTCGTCTTGCATCCAATTTGGTCTTTACTTCCTTTCCTATCTTTTAATGGCCTTTTGCTTTCTTCCTGTATGATGCACTTGATGTCATCCCACAACCTTCTGGTCTTCAGTCACAGGTGAATGATGCATCAAATCTGTTCTTCAGATAACCTCTAAATTCAGGTAGAATATATTCACAGTCATATTTTGGCTTGAGTAGACTTGTCTTAATTTCCTTCAGCTTCAACTTGAACTTAAACATGAGCAATTGATAGTCTGTTCCACAGTTGGCCCCTAGCCTTGTTTTGGCTGATATTGGCCTTCTCCATCTTCTCTTTCCACAGATGTAGTCAATTTGATTTCTGTGTATTCCATCTGGTGAGGTCCATCTGTACATTCATTGTTTATGATATTGAAAAAGGTTAACTGCAATGAACAAGTTACAGTTTGTTATTGTCGCTAAGTGCCATTGAGTCAGTTCTGACTCACAGCAATCCTGTATAGGGTTTCCAAGGAGCAACCAGTAGTTTTGAACTATCAACTTTGTGGTTAGCAGTCAAGTGCTTATCCATCCTACAGTGCCACAAAAGGCATTTGCAATGAATGTCACTGATCCCACAAAATTCTATTATGTGATCTCCATCGTCATTTCTATCAGCAAGGTCATGTTTTCTAACTACTGATCATTCCTCTTTGTTTCCAACTTTTGTGTTCCAGTCACCAGTAATTATCAATAAATCTTGATTGCATGTTTAATCCACTTCTGACTGAAGAAGTCAGTAGAATTCTTTCATTTCATCATCACTGACTGAATAATTAACTGGCCTTCTTTGTTGTTGTTAAGTGCCCTCTTGTTGGTTTCAACTCACAGTTACCTTTTATAGGGTTTCCAACGTGCGGCTAGTGGCCAGCTAGTGGCCTTGAATCACTGACCTTACAGTTCAAACCGAGCTTGCAGTCCACTGCTTTATCCTACAGCAATTTGTTTTGTTATTGTCATTAAATGCTGTCAAGTTGATTCTAACACATAGTGACCCTATATAGGGTTTCAGAGGAGCAGATGGTGAGTTTGAACTGTTGATCTTGCTGTGTAGGATAGGACAATATCCACATGCCTACAAAGTACTGTTATTATACTGTCACAAGCAGCAGTGTACTTCAAGATAAATCTTGAAATGCTCTTTTGACAGTGAATGTGACACCATTCCTCTTCAATTTGTTGTTCCCAGCATAGTTCCCAGCATACAACTCAATTGGTCCGATTCAAAACAGCCAACACCATTTCAGCTCACTAACACCTAGGATACCATTCTCATTCATTCCATTTCATTTTAGACAACTTCGAATTTTCCTAAATTCATACTGTGTACATTCCATGCTGAGATTTTTAAAGGATGTTTGCAGTTCTTTCTTCCCATTTTGAGTTGTACCACACATATTAGCAAATAAAAGTCCTGAAAGCTTTGGTCCATCCACATCATGAAGGCCAACTGTACTTTGAGAAGGCAGCTCTTCCCCAATTGTATTTTTAGTGTCTTCTATCTGGCTCATCTTTTGGCATGATATCTGACAGTGCTCTGCTGCTATTCATTAGGTTTTCAGTAGGTAAACATTCAGAAGTGTCTCTCCTCTTCTCCTTCCTATTCTGTGTCAGTCTCTGGAAGCTCAGCTGAAACCTCTCCACCATGGGTGGCCCTGCTGGTAATTAAAATACCAGTGGCATAGCTTCCCGCATCACAGCAACACACAAGCCACCACAGTACAACAAACTGACAGAGGAATGGGGCTGTGGTAACTACTCAAGAAAATAATTATGCAAAGTATACAGAACTATGCTTGGCACAAAATAAGACTCTAATAAATGTTAGCATTATTAATAATATTATTTTATGGATAGAACTGCAGGAACAAGTAAATCTCATTTTACATGAATCCTTTCTCCAAACAGAAAAACAGAGAACACTCCCCATCTTACCTAGCCAGAAAGTAGTGCCAGTCTGAGGAGAACTACAGGGCAATTTCATTTAATATGAAAATGCAAAAGTCTTGAATAAAATAGCTCAATTTCCTCACCAATACACTGGGGGTAGAGTACACACAGCAACCAAAGTTGTTGTAAAGATTAAAGAGTGCACATTAGCTATGAAAACCCTTTGTCCCACAGCTGTTGTTGTTAAGTCGGTTCCAACCCACAGCAACCCTGTATAGGGTTTCCAAAGAGAGGCTGGTGAGCTTGAACCACCGACCTTGCAGTTGAAACCTACTTTGCAGTAGAGCACATTAACCCACAGCACCACACCACAGCAGCCACATAATAAGTAATAGTTATTACTTGCAGAAGATAAAGTACCTCGTTGGTAAGGGGAACAGAATAGGCAGAAATAAAAGTTAAAGGAGAATGTAGAGTCTAGAAAAAGAAGCCAGGAAGAAATTGTAATGGATGGGTCTTGAAAAACAAATCTTCATAAAGTCCCATAAGGTACACAAATATATACACTGAGTATGTCTGTGTAACTTATGGGACATCACTAAGCACTGTTTTACTATAGGACATTTATAAGGTAATTTAATTCCAACCTATTGCAGCATGTAAGTCCTGTCTAAACTGATAGACAATGTTGTTAATACACAGACACTTAAGATCAAAATTTGTTATCTTCAAAGATACTTTTGTAAAATATTCACTAACAAATATATTTGTTTCTGTCAGTTATCTACACTTCAGAATGGTCTGTCCCACTCTTAACATATTAAAATGAAAATAAGATGATTTCAAAAGATGTCCAGGAGAGCAGGACCCTACCCAGAGAAGCAGTGATGTCAGAGATGGAGGCAGAGGCGATGATGTGGTGAGATGGAGCAGCTGGGGACTTTAAATACAGAAAGGGAGAGGGGCTGTGTGCTGACAACTGGGGGGTAGGCGTGTAGAGTATACCCTTTGGTTGGCTGATGATGCATGGAGGGAACTGTAACCATGGCAATGAAACAATATACGATAGGATGAATGTAAAACTAATGTTTTCCCATGTAAACTATCACATAATTCACAATACAACATTTTTAAAGAAACAGAAAACAACAAAAAGATGTCCAAAGAAAGCCTTCAGTAACATTTAATACTCAAGAAAAATGTAAGTCAAAAACAGAAGAAAACATCATTAAATTGAAAGAGGATATTAACAGGCAACCTCTAGCAAGCTTCATGTCTAATAGTGAACCACTTGAAGCATTCCCATTCAGGAAAAAGATAAAAATGCCCATTATCATCATTGCTATTCAACTTTTGTACTGGAAGGCTTAGGCAATTATTAGCAAAGAAAACAAAATAAGTGATATAAAGTTTAGAAAGGAGCCTGGTCAGTTAGACAAAGCCCAGTAAGTAAACATTTGATGCATCCCCCTAGGCCACAAACACAATAATAGATAAAATACCAAAAATAAATAAATAAATAAATTCTAAATTAAGATATAAGAAGGCTGCGAGCTTGCCTGAGGGATCCAGCATTCACCGAAGACCCACCTGAAAGAGGGATGTCATCTGCATCTCCATTGAGGCCCCCCCCACCTCCCCGGCAAGAGCACCAAGGAGCCAGCCAGCCGTTTCCACAGCAGAGAAGACTTTAAGAACTGTTTAACCCTTAGGGAACTGGTAAAACCCCAGAGACATTCTGCTGCTTTGCTTGTCAGGCATGGGGAATGGGGAGTTAATAGATGTTACTGATTTTGCAATCATCCATCAACCATCGTAGGTTTTATTGCCTGTTTAAGTTTTCAGAAGCTAGGCAAATCATTGCGGTGCCTGGCCCTTAAACGTGCCATGTGCCTTTGCTCTCATGTCAAGAATCACTGCACTAATAGGAATTGTTACCTTTTTTTGCCCTGCCCACCATGTCTAGGGATATTAGTCTCGCTCATATGATCCAAGAGTAAATAGATAAAGGTTTACAAAACAGACTAAATGCTTTAGAGAAAGGAAGATCGCTTAAGGGAAATAAGACCCAATATATCCAGATTACACTCCCAGCTAAGGTTGTTCACAGTATAAGTAGATCTGTGTTATCTTTCAGTAACCCAGAAATTGATTGGAACTTAATCCAACAGCATTTTAGGAGGTTGTGGAATAATATCCACTTGTCTGTGGATATTCATCAGCTACATGCTCAAATTTCTGATATAAGTAATTCTCAAAGTGAGCACTGAGTGGCTACTAATTTGCTACCCCTGCTAGAGAGTAAGATCCCCTAAGAACTTGATTGAACCTCAGCATAGTGATCCTGCTTGGTCACCTTAGAGCAGGTGGTGGGCTGGCAACGTCTTGCGTATGGGGTCCCCAGCCAATCTCCTCCCTCCCTGCCTTCCTCGGATGGCGGCTGTTTATGCTGGATGTGTGGCCAGAGACGGGTAAGGATCACGTGGAACCTCGGCAACCTAAGACAGAGCCAGTGCCATGCTGCAATGAGTTTCGATGACGGGTAAGACTGAGGAATTCGCACTGACCGCCTAAGACAGGCAGCGTCCCTTAAACAAACAATAAATAAGGGGGAATCTGATGCAGACCGTGCAGACCCGGTCAGGAGGTCAAGACCCTGTGGGCCCAAGCGTTGTTGACCATCCAAACCATAGGCTCTGAAGATCAGACTTTAGCCACCTAGTAGACATAGCAAACTGTCCCTCATCTTATTATTCAATAATGCTTGTTAGTAATCTCATACATGAGCCTGATATCCACAGACAAATGTAAAAACCTTCCCTAAAAGCCGAGACTGTAAATTCCAAAAAGGCAAGTTCCCCTCCACACACACACAAAAAAAAAAGCTAAAGAGGATAGAGAGAAACACTGTTAACTGATGATACATGGAGGGGATAATAATCAATGTAATGAAACAAGCTATATGAATGGTTGAATGTGAAGCTGATGATGTGCCCTGTAAACTTTCACTCAATCCAAAATAAAAACATTTAATAAAAAAAAAAGATATAAGAAGGCTCAAAACTAAAATCAATCTCCCTTTGGGTCAAGAACAGAACAGATACACAGAGTTTTGAGCAGGATTGAAGCTACCAGCTTGCTGGACTATAAGCACAAAACCAGGTGTACAATTCTGCAAGGTGCTATGGGATAAAGCACTGGACTGAAAGGTCAGCTGAACCATAAGGTCGACAGTTCAAACTTAGCAGCCACTCCTCAGAAACCCTCCAAAGGGTGGCTGTGAGTAGGAACCGACTCAATAGCACTTGATAACAACAACATAGGAACAGAAAGCAAAGGAGGGAGGAGAAACAGGAGATGTCTGAGTCAGACTCATTGTTTTATGCCAAAGACCAGACTGAAGCTAAAAGATAAAAAAATATTGCTGCTAGTCCCTGCCTAAAACTATAGTTTATATAGTGATCCAGGCTTAAAAGAATGGGGAGAAAGATGGGGGATTGGCAGCCTCATAACCAAGAAATGAACCAAGATATTCACATACTCTGTAAGTGGATCTAAAATAATTCCAATTAACCCGAAGTGCAAGACATGGGAGCCACCATTATCATACCTAATTATAAACGGTGGGCCAGGCAGACCAACAGAAGTAAGTGCAAAATCACCACACAGAGAAAATTGAGTACAATGGGAAGAGAAGCAAAACAAAAAAACACTCACTCAAAATGGGCCTATAAATCAAAACTCCAAAACACACAAAGAAACATTAACACTAAAAAAGACTGCCAGAAAATGCAATAATTGGAATATGAATTCATTCCAGATGAAGTTTAATTTCAAGAGCAATCTGAAAAAGGCTTATGCTGTAAGTACATTTAGGGTGCTTAGACATAAATTTTACAAATTACTGGGGATGCAAAATTGTACAGTCACTTTGGAAAACAATCTGGCAGTTTCTTACAAAGTTAACGATAGTTTTACCATACAATCCAGCAATCATGCTAGTAAGTATTTATACAAATGAGTTAAAAACGTCTGTCCATGCAAAACCCTGAACATTAATGTATATAACAGCTTTATTCATAATTGCCAAAATCTGGAAGTAACCAAGATGCCTTCCAATTAATGACTGGATAAACAAACTGTGGTCTATCCATATAGTTTAGCCATAAGGAAAAATGAGCAATTAAGCTACAAAAAGACAAGGAGAACCTTAAATGCATATTGCTTAGTGAAAGTCAATTTGAAAAAAGGCTGCACACTCATAATTATAACTATATGACATTCTGGAAAAAGGCAAACTATAGAGATAGTGAAAAAAGATCAGTAGTTGCTAGGAGTTCAAGGGAACTGGGAGGAATACATAGGTAGAGCACAGGGTATCATTAGGACAGTGAAACTAGTCAGTATTGATGCTGTAATCTTGGACACATGATAATATGCATTTGACAAAATGTACAGGATTGTATGGCCCAATGAGTAGAGACCCTAATGTAAACTAGAGAGAGACTTGAGTTAGTGATGATAAACCAATACTGATTCATCATTTGTAACAAATGTACCACAGGAATGCAAGATGTTAATAACAAGATAAACAGGGTAGAGGGAGGGAAGCATATAGGAACTGTACTTTTGGCACAATTTTCTGTAAATCTAACACTTCTCTATAAATAAAGGCTATTATTTAAAAAAAAAATCACAACCCCAAAGAAGTGCAAAACAAGCCTTGAATCAAAAACAAAGTAAGATGGAGGCAGAGACAATGACGTGAAAAGACGGAGCGGCTGGGGACTCTGGACTCAAGGAGGGAGAAGGGTGTACCCTTTGGTTATTTGAATGGTTGCATATTCCTGAGTGCTTTAGTGTACATTAAAAAAGAAAGAAAAGAAAAAAACCAAAGGGAATGGAAGCAAATGCTGGTGAATGATGATGCATGAAGGGCACTGTAATCATTGCAACGAAATAAAATATGATAGGATGAATGTAAAGCTGTAAACTATCACTCAATTCACAATAAAAACTTTTAAAAAATGAAATAAAGCAGAGAGTAACATAAAACAATTAGAGGTTTGAGAAATTAATACCTCACTCATTAACAGTAATATTTTGAGATACCACCCACTCCACAATTAGAATGGCAATGATAAAAAAAAAAAAAAGGAAAGTCACGAGTATTGGAGAGATTGTAGAGAAATGAATCCTCATCGATTGCTGGTGGGAATATAAAATACTACAGTTGTTACTAAAAACAG
>NW_006408534.1:14858580-14860258 GCF_000296735.1 Chrysochloris asiatica | reverse complement strand
TAGCATATACACACAATGGAGTATTACTTAGTCTTAAAGAAAAACTTAACCTAATGCATGTCAATATGCTGATCAGAATGAAAATATCATTTTGAATTAAACATGTCAGTTGCAGAAGGGCAAATACTGGGGAAAAGTGTAGCAAGAAGCTCCCATCAGCAACAACACAGAATACTACATGAAGCAGGTTCAGGGGATGGTCCCAGGACTCTGATCCACATATAAAGGAATATTTAGAAGGATGGAAGGCTTACAGATAGAGGAATTTGTAGCAGAAGCAAAAAATCCAATGCTTTCTAATTCAAGATGCTCAGCTGCTTCAGTAGTCATCATTTTGGACAACACCAAGCAGGGGAAGGATCAGAGAAACCAAGGACGCCTGACAGAATCTTGGAGATAAAGGTGTGGACATTCTTTTTTGGGTTTTTTTGGTATCTGTTCATTGGCCTCTCGCTGTCTCTGGGCACCTCCATTCTGGTGTCTAGAGGTGGTGCCTGAGCGAGTGGACACCCCACACCCACACCCACACCCAGAGGGTTCTACTATGCATGCGCACAGATCTCAAAATTTAAAGTGACAGTGTCCACTTAAAACCAAACGGCAGCACAAAACAGCCACAACCAGCCCTGAACTGTTTTATCACTAGGAAAAAGGTATGAATGGGGATTGTAGAATGGGACAGGCAGACTAAAAAGGAAATAGGCCAAAAATTAAATCCTGAGTTATGTGACAACGACCACCAGTGGCATCTTGAAATTTCTCAGGAAGAAGAGTGAAATGGGAAGCCCATCTCCTGACCACATCTACCTGGAGGCAATCAGAAAGCATAAAAAAATACCAAAATAAAACACCCATCTAAGTATTAAGGCCACAGATAACTCCTGAATCTGCCCAAAAAAACAAAAGCAGACAACCATATTGGCACATGTCCAGAAACAAGATAAAGTGACTGAGGCAAATTAACTGGAAGTAGACCTACACCCCATACTGGAAGATAGGCAGGCTTTGGAAATGACTGAGGAATTCAGAAAAATTATTATAAAATATATCCAAATACTATACAATGGGGTTGAGAAAAATAAGGAAGAAGTCAGGAAAGTGCTACAGGAACAATCAAATAAAATAGATACAGCATTGGAAACAATTCAAAACCTACAGAAAGAGGTCAAAACAATTAATAATATCAGAAATGGACAATACACTTAAAGGGCAAAAGAATAGAATTGAAGATATAGAAGCCAGAACTAGTGAGCTAGAAGATAAATCTCTCAACACTACTAAGACAGAAGAGCAACTACAAAAAAGAATAAAAAATCCAAAGAAGGTCTAAGATTCATGTTGGATAACATGAAGAGGAATAGCTTAAGAATTACTGGCATTCTGGAACAGGAAGAATCACACAAGTCCACAGAGGAGACAGTTAAAGAGCTTCTGGAAGAAAATTTTCTTAACATCCTGAATAGCGAAAAGATAAGCATTCAAGAAGCTCAACGAACCCCAGGATGGATAGACCCTAAAAGATAATCACCATGACATATAATAATCAAGCGCTCCAAAATCAAAGATTAGGACAGAATCCTGAAAGCAGCTAGGGAAAAGAGAAGTGTAACATACAAAGGCAAGCAAATCAGATTAAGCTCGGATATCTCAGCAGAAACCATGCAGGCAGAAGACAATG
>NW_006408534.1:14855248-14856572 GCF_000296735.1 Chrysochloris asiatica | reverse complement strand
GAGATGGGGACATGGAGAGGGGGAGCAGCTGAGGACTCCAGACTCATGGGAAGAGAGGAACTAAAAGCTGGTGGCCAGGAGGCAAAGTTGCAAAATGTGCCCTTTGGAGGTGTAAATTATTATATTTGTTTTTTAAAATGCTAATGTAAATAGACAGAAATACTGTTAATTGATGGTACATGGAAGGGATTATAATCATTGTAATGAAACAAGGTGTATGATTTTTTTAATGTAAAATTGATGATCTGCCCTATAAACTTTCACTCAATCCACAATAAAAACATTAAAAAAAAAAAAAGGACAAACACTCTATGCTCTATTTATATGAAATAAGGAAATAAATAGATATCAATGATTATTAGTAGAAGGTAGAAGGGGGGCTGGCTTATGCTGACGGTGCATTGTTTATGTTATGTTAATGGTAGAAGAATCATTTGAAAATGGATATACACCTTCAAAAATGTAATCAATGTCACTGAATTATATAAATTATTAAGATGGCGTATGTCTTGTTATGTACACTTGTCTTCAGCCTCTCAGTCATGTGGCTCCTTGGCCTTTGCCCTCTCAAGCACATGTTACAAAGTTCTTTCAGCCAGTCTCCTGCCCATAGGCACTACTCATCTTTATTCAGTCCAAGGGCCTAGAGTCCGAAGCTGCTCTGTTTCTCCATGCCACTACCTCAGTCATCATCACCTCTGCAGTCGCTGCTCTCATGCTTCATTCATGTTCTTCCTTCTTGATGGTCCTGGGATCTTCCATCTCTGCTTCAAAGATGGTTCCTTTTAAGGCTAGCTGGAGAACAAAACTAGCCAATCCCAGCTTTAGAGCCCTGAATAGCTTATTTGCCTGATCTCACCCAATCAGCTGGAGGGAATTAAGAAGATTTTGGATAGAAAAGCCATACCAAGTGAAGTCAAGGCACCACAGCAATATTGGAGTATAACGATTAATGTGCGAAACACCTCATAACATAGATGAACTTGGAGGACATTATGCTCAGTGAAATTAGCCAATCACAAAAGGTCAAGTATTGTATGAGACCACTGTTGTAAAAGCTCCAGAAAAGGTTTTCATGCTAAAAGAAAGGTTACCAGAGACGGAAGGGAAGGAGAGAAGTTCACTGTTAGAGGACTGTTGTTGCTGTTGAATGCCTTCAGAGTCGAGTCCTATTAATATGAACCCTGTTTGGTTTCTGAAACTGTGCATTTTTATGGAAGCAGAAAACCTCATCTTTCTCCCACAAAACAGCTGATGGTGGGCACATGTTAACTCAAGTGATAGGGAGGGCAATATAAAAGAGGGAGGATGGCATAAGAATGAT
>NW_006408534.1:14813643-14854783 GCF_000296735.1 Chrysochloris asiatica | reverse complement strand
TGAGTTGCTGGGCCTGGGGGCTCAGTACCATAGTCTCAGAGGACACTATGGTCATCTGGCATAGCATAGTCCACAAAGACAATGTTCTACATCCAGACTTTAGTGAGAAGTGTCTGGGATATTAAAAACTCATGAAATGCCATCTAAAGTGCAACTATTGGTCTATGTGCAGAAGAAAGAAAATTTGAAGATGCTTGGAATTAATCAGTCCAAATGACCAATGGAACATATGAACATCAGTCTCCACAACTCTGCGACCAGAAGAACTTGGGGGTAACCAGCTACCACTATCAACAGCTCTGAAAGGGATCGCATTAGATGGTTCCAGATAATGTAGAACAAAATTTAAAAATTGTTTTTAAAAAGACCAGGCTTACTAGTCAGAAAGAGATTGAAGGAACCTGAGACTATGTATGGCCCTCAACCACTCTTCAGGTCTAGAAAGAAACTCGCCTTTGTGGTTCAATTTTCAGCCAAGCAGTAGACAGATATATGGGGGGACAACAACACTAGTAAGGTGTGCTCACCATGGAATGGTCAACCATTCCAGATCAAAAGGGCAACATTTTCCTAAGGACAAAATTGAGAAGGGATGAGAAGGAGGGTGGAATGGAAATCAGAGCCACAGGGAGGATGTGGGATAATGGGTGTTATATAGAGATGAAACAGTACATGATTTGTTGAATGTAAAAGTGATGATCTTGCCTGTAAACCTTCACTCAATTCACAATAAAAAAGTAGCAAAAATGTAGTACCTAGAGGAAAATCTGTATCTTTTAGTTTACTTATAAGTATACCTAAAATATAAGAATATTTCTTAATGAATCCATTGCTTCAACTTATAAAAATTAAGAAAAAAAACAGCCTACACCATATTCATTATTTTATTAGATTATGTTAAGGGAACAAACCATCCCAAAATCTCAGCAGCTTCAAGTAACAAAGATTTCTTCTTTGTTATATTACATGTAGGTTGAAGCAACTCCGCAATCCCTGGTTCTGCTCCACATGTCTTCATTCCAGGATAGGCTGAAGGAAAAGTCCCTATTTGGAACTTGACATTCATATGATAAAGGGAAAACTATTAAGAGAGCTGACAGAAACATTCAATGGCTCTCATGGCTTCCTCTCAGAACTTGAATTCCCTTCCATTCAAATTTCACTGGCCAAGTCTTGTCACATGGCCAAGTCTTAACAATGAGACCAAGAAATATGTGCTTCTCATAGGGTTCCCCATTTGAGCAAATAATTGGAAGTAATTATCTACCACATCCCTTAGTACCAATTTCTGTATCAATCACATCTCATTAGGTTAAAACACAGTGGTAGTGGTGGTGGTTGTATGCTGTAGAGTCAATTCCAACTCATAGTTTACCTGTGTAGGAGTGCCAAGGCTGTAAATCTTTACCAGAGCAGAAAGCCTCATCTTTCTCTCATGGAACAACAGCTGGAGAGTTTGAAATGCTGACCTTGTGGTTAGCAGTCCAACACATAATCCACTATGCCAACAGGGCTCCTTTTCAAAGACAGTAGCAATCCCAAAATTTTAGTGGTTTAAAGGCTCATTTCCCATTTGTGTTGCATGTTTGCTACAGGTCAGCCATGGCTGTCTTTCATGAAACATCTTCATTCTACAATCGGGGCTGAAGTAACAGACACTATTCACGATGTGTCATTCTTATAGGAGTAGGAAAAGAGGGATAGAACTAGAAAATGGATACAATGGTTCCTAACCTTAAACATTCTGCTTGGACGTGACGTATGTCACCTCCACTCAGTTTTCATTTGCCAAAGTAAGTCACATAGTTAAATATAAAGCTAATATGATAGAGATGTATTCTTTACTCAGAAGATACCAACAATTACATGGCAAGGGGCACGATTGTCTGTCTTACCAGGACGGAGAGCACAAGCAGTTGGGAACACGATACAACCTATCTATTTTACTACAATACTTCTTTAATCCTACTACAAAGTAAAAAGAAAGGCTGAATATAAGAGCAGAAGAAATCAATTAAGTAGAAAATTAAAAATAGATCAATGAAACCAAAAGCTGTTATTAGAGGGGAAAAAACCTAATAAAAAAAAAAGAAACCTCAGGTAGAACTTATCGACATAAGAAAAAAAAAAACCTCACTAACGAACATTAGGGTGAAATAATAGAATTATACATACAACAATGAATTTTTATATCATAAAAGAATACTAAGTAAATATATTTCAAAATTTAAAGTAGGGGACTGTTTTTGAGAAATACGAATAATTAAAATTGATTAAATAAGATACATAAACCAATTAGCATTAAAGAAACTAAACCTTATTATAACTAGATTGTCACTTAAAAAGATAACAAGCTCAGGGAGTTTCATGACAGAGGAGGCTGTCAGATCAGTGAATAGAAGAACATTAAAAAGTGCTGGAAAGCTACTCAACCAAATTGAAAAAAATAAAATTCTTTTTGTTATACTATACACAGAAACAACTTCCACACAAAAAATAAAACTTTTACTCATTGAAGAAAATACAGAAACATATAATTCATACTCTGGAGCAGAGAAAACTTCCTTAAACCACACATAACAATCTATTTAAGGAAATTTTTTTTCACAAATGTTACATTCAAATTGAAAATATGTATACAACAAAGAGAAAAGACAAGCCTCAGACGGGCAGAACGCATTTCCAAAACCTATATGCATCAAGGAATTAGTATCCAAAGTAGCCTAATTGTGCCTCAGCAAGTGAAAAAAGAAATTTAAACTGTGACTTAAGTCTACAACTGAGCATCATTCTATAGTTAAACATACTTATTTTTAACCTCACATTAGAAGGTCCTGGACAGAGTAGGAGGAAAAAAACCTCAAAATTATTTACAAAAAGTGGCCGGAAAGAAACCGGAGGAACCTGAGATATGCCTCTTGACCACCCTTCAAGTCTGGAAACTAGCTCTCCCTCATGGCCCAAATTTTCAGTCAAGCAGTAGGCAGGTATATAAAGGGGATAACAACACTAGTAAAGTGTGCTCACCATGAAATAGTCAATTATTCAAAATCAACAGGACAACATTTACTTAAGGACAAAGTTGAGAAGGAATGGAAACAGGAACCACCGGGCGGAAGCAGAATTCACTGTTGTTGCATGGAGGGCTTGCAATCATTGAGATGCAATGAAGTACATGATTTGCTGAATGTAAAACTAATGATCTTGTTTGTAAACCTTCACTCAACTCACAATAAAAAGTTTAAAAACATAAATAAGTGAACCAGATCCAAAAGTTGCTGTTGTTGTTTTTAAGAGTCGTGGAATAAGTTCTGACTCATAGTGAACCAAGGAGCAGCTGGTGGGTTTGAAACCTTGTGGTTAGCTGTTAAGCGCTTATCCTACAGCACCACACCAAGACTCCAAATCCAAAAGTATCAACATGGTTAAATCTCTATCAATTAAAGTTTTAAACCTGCACTCCTCTGACCCAGCAATTCTACTTCTCATTCACTGCAGCAATGAATGAACAAGACTCTAAAACAGCATACATGTCCAATAGTAAGGAGAGAGCTAAATAAACTACAGTGCATACACACTACATAAGAGATTGTAGAATAGCAAGAACAATCATGTAGATCCCTCTGTTTCAACATTAAAGATCTCAAAGGCATTTTGTTAGACAAAAACAGTTTCAGAACCATGTGTACAGTGTGATGTCATTAATACAGGGGAAGGGGCAGCAAATACCCTGGTCTTTTCTGTAATACTAACAAACCAAAACAAACAAACAAACCTATTGCTCTTGAGTCAATTCCAACTCCCAGTGATCCTATACGACAGAAACAACTGCCCATAGAGTTCCCAAGACTAATCTTTACAGAAGCAGACCGCATCTTTCTCTCATGTAGTGGCTGGTGGGTTCCAGTCTTTCATTTAACAGCCAAGCACTTAATCATTGCTCCCCCAGGGCTCCAACACTTCATGAAAATGCACAGAAAAGGTCTGGAGGATCACAACAAAGAGTAACTGTAGAAAAGGACAAGGGTCAAAGGGAGACTTTTGTCTGTACTGTTTGAGTGTTTTACAAGCAAGTATGCATTCATGAGAAGTCCTGGTGATGCAGTGCTTAAAGTGTTCGATTGTCAACCAAAATGTTGGTGGTTCAAACCTACCAATCACTCCAAGGGACAAAATGTGGCTGTCTGTTTCCATAAAGATTACAGACTGGGAAACCTATAAGGCAACTCTACTCCATCCTACTAGAATCAACTCAATAGCAATGGGTTTGTCCAAAGACCTGGAGTTAGAAAACCAAAAGGGAAGAGTATGCTCAGCATTGCTGAAGCTGAAAGAACTGCATTCATGAACTACTAGAAGAGTTGCAGCACAGACCCACACATAGTGTGCACTAGACAACTCCAGGAGCTGTCATCCACAACTACCATTCTGATAAGAACAACAGTGACCCAATAGGACTAAGTAGAACTGATCCTAGCCGTTTTTGAGACTGTAAACCTTTATGGAAGCAGACAGCTTCATCTTTCTTATGCAGAGAAGCTGGTGGGTTTGAACTGCCAACTTTGTAGTTAACAGCCTAAGAATGGCACCCATAAAAGGTGGACAGAATACAATCAGCACAACTAGATGCCACAGATTCAATGCTTATGTAATTCGAAAACACAAACCCACAACCATAGAGTAAATTCTGACTCTTGGCAACCCAACAGGGCAGAGTAGAAGTGCTCCATGTTTTCTGAGACTGTCACTCATTATGGGAGCAGACAGGCTAATCTTTCTTCTGAAGAACGGCTGGTGGGTTTGAACCTCCAAACTTTTTATTTAACATCCTAACATTTAACCCACTGCACTAAAAATGTAGGGAGTTTAATGACTTTCTTGAATGATGGAAATGTTCTATAGTGGTTACAAAGTATATATATACATTTGTCAAAGTTTATCCAACTGTACACAAGAAACCTGTGCATTTTATCATATATGCTGTTGTTAAGTGCTGTTGAGTCGATTCTGACTCAGACCACCGCTGTATAGCATTTCCAAGGAGCAGCTTGTGGGTTTGAACCACAAACCTTGTAGTTAACAGTTCTGTGCTTATCCTACCGTGCCACATATAACCACCAATAAAGTTGATTTTTAAATAAATAAATAAAACATCCTATAATTGAAGGAACAAAGAACAAGGCACCCCAAAACAATAACTAGTAGTCACTCTGAAGTGCAGCCCTAAAACTAAAAAGAAATTAACTTATTTCTTCCAGATTTTTCCCTTACTCCAACTCAGCAACCTATAGGGCAGAATAGACTTGCCCCATAGGGTTTCCAAGACTGTAATCTTTAAGATGACATCAAGAACATCATACATGAAGAAAGCAAAAGTCATTTAAAAGAACAAAAAAGACCAAAATGCATGTCATATGAGACTCTTGAACACAGAGAATCTAAAGGAAGAAATGAGGAAGCAAAGAACTGAACAGAAAATTTCAAAGGGCAGCTCAAGAAGATAAAGTATGATAATGAAATGTGCAAAGACCTGGAGTTAGAAAACCAAAAAGGAAGAACACAAGTTATTCAGCTTTGCTCAAACGGTAAGAACTGAAGAAAAATTCAAATCTTAAGTTGGAATACAGACAAAACATTGAATAACACAGAAAGCATCAAAAGAAGATGGAAGGAATACACAGTTATTGTACCAAATAGAACTGGGCAATGTTCACCCATTTTAAGAAGTAGCATATGATCAAGAACTGTTGGTACTGAAGGAAGAAGGCCAATCTGCACTGAAGGCACTGAAGAAAAACAAGACTCCAGGAAATGACTGAATATAAAATTGAAATGTAAGAATACACTGATGCAGCGTTGGAGCTGCTCATTGGTCTATGCCAGGAAATTTGGAAGACAGCTACATGGTCAACAGATTAGAAGAGATCTATATCTGTGCCCATTCCAAAGAAAGGTGACCAAACAGAATGCAAAAATCATCAAACAATATCATTAATATCATATGCAAGTAAAATTTTGCTAAAGATAATTCAAAACTGGTTACAGTAGTACATCAACAAAGAGCTGCAGAAACTCAAGGATTCAGAAAGGACATGGAACTATGGATATCACTGCTACATCAGATGGATCTTGGCTAAAAGCAGAGAACACCAGAAAGATGTTTACCTGTGCTTTACTGACTATGCAAAAGCATTCGACTGTATGGGTCATAACATTCTATGGATAACTTGAAGAAGAATGAGTATTCCAGAACACTTGATTGTACTCATAAGGAACCTGTACACAGACCAAGAGGCAGTCATTATAAAAGAACACGGGGATACTGTAAATGGTTTAAAATCAGGAAAGGTATGCATAATTATTCTTTCACCATACTTATTCAACCTGTATGCTGAGCAAGGAATCATAATTGTTGTTAAGTGCTGTTGAATCGGTTCCAACCTACAACTACCTTGGTATAGGGGTTCTAAGGAGCAGCTGGTGAGCTTCAACCATTGACCTTGAAGTTCAAACTTCCCAGTCCAGTGTGTTGACCCACAGCGCCACACAAATAATCACAGAAGTTCGATTATATGAAGAAAAACATTGCATCAAGAATGAAGGAAGACTCACTAACCACTTGCAATACATAGGTGGCACGGCCTTGCTTGTTTACATGAAAAGGACTTGAAATATTTACTGATAAGATCAAAGACTACAGCCTTCAGGATGGATTGATCTCACGAAAATCCCCACAACTGAACCAATAAATAACATCATGATAACTGGAGAAAAGATTGGAGTTGTCAAAGATTTCATTTTGCTTGGATTCAGAATCAACTCTCAGAGAAGCAATAATCAAGAAATCAAACCACACACTGTATTAGATAAATCTGCTACAAAAGATCTCTTTTCTAAAGAAGGAGCTCTAGTAGTGGAGTGGTTACGAGTCAGGCTGCTTATCTCAAGGAGAGCAGTTCAAAACGACCAACCATTCCACGGGAGAAAAATAAGGCTTTCTACTCCCGTAAAGATTTACAGCCTCGGAAACCCCATGAAGGATGTCACAACAAGTCAGAACCAACTCTACAGCATACAACCACCACCACCACCAAGGTGCTACAAAGCAAAGATGTCAGTTTGAGGACTAAAGTGTACCTATGCCAAGGCATGATATTTTCAATGGCTTCATATGTATGTAAAAGTTTGAAAAGGAATACGGAAGACCAAATAAAAATTGATGCATGTGAATTATGGTAATAGTAAAGAATACTGAAAAGTGCCATAGACTGCCAAATAAACAAATCTGTTTTTGAATATCAATCAGTACGTTTCTTAGAAGTGGGGTTTGTGAGACTTTGTCTCTCTTACTTTGGATATGAGGTGAGGAAGGACGAATCCTTGGAGAAGGGCATCATGCTTGGTGAAGTGAAGGGTCAGCAAAAAAGAGGAAGACCCCCAACAAGATGGATGGCACAGTGGCAGCAACATTGGGTTCAAACAAAGCAATTGTGAGGATAGTGCAGGACCAGGGAGTGTTTCATTCTGTTGTGCTACGTGTAGAACAGACTGAAGGCACCTAACAACAACAATCTTTAGAAATGGAGCCCCTGGTGGGTTCGAACCACTGACCTTTAGGTTAGCAGCCAAATACTTAACCACTGTGCCACGAGGGCTCCACAGTGCCAAATTTGGATCAATATTATCTTAATTGTTTATAAGATGTCCTGGTGTGGCACTGTTGGATAAGCACTGGACTACTAACAAATAGATCAGCAGTTCAAACTCATCAGCCACACATCAGAAACCCTGTAACAGGGTCACTCTGAGCCAAAACCAATTAGAAGGCAACAATACAATTGTTTATATGCGAAAACTAGGATACTAAGAAATAAATATATACTAAAGATATAAACCTGGCTGCGAACCACAAGGTCAGCAGCTCGAAACTACCAGCTGCTCCGTGGGAGAAAGATGAGGCTTTCTGCTCCTGTAAAGATTTACAGCCTCGGAAACCCTATACAGGGTCACTATGAGTCAGAACCGACTCCACAGCACATAACCACCACCACCAAGATACAAAATAAGCAAACAGGTTGAAATTCTAATGGTTCTGAGTCTAATTTTCTAACACTGAGGAAAAATTTTGATTCTTAGGCATAGTGGATAGTGTGCTATAGTATAAGCACTGAACTCCTCAGAAACCCTATAGAGGATTGCTATGAGTCAGAAACAATTGGATAGAGCTTAACAACAACAGGCATAGTGGACACTCAAAAATCTTGGCAAGAATGCCTTGTCTGCAAAACCCCCTTCAAAGACGATTGTATTTATGTACGATAAAAATCCTCACCAAACTCATAAAAGGTCAAGTTTTCATTTGGCAGACAAAGTAACCCGACAGGCACTGCAACCCAGGGAACTCAAGAGTCCAAACAAAAATTCAACCAAGACAGAAGACAGCTAGAGTTCCAACCTTTAAGGAAAGCCAAGGCATGAACATTTTCTTACTACAGATCTAAGAACCAAGATTTAAAATTTTTTAAAGTGTTCACTCCTCAAGTGATGGTTAAAGCCAATGATAAAAGGACCAAAATGGGATGATCTCAATCAACAGCCCAAGAAACAAGCTCCTCACAAACAATATGTAAGTAGCTTGAGAAAAGAGCAGCAGCATGGCCATAGGAAATCACGACTCCACTGTTTTAACATGCTCAGATCTAAGAACCTGGGTTACCTCAACTGGCAAAAAGGAAAAAAAAGGAACTTGAGAAACCACAAGGAACTTGAGGAACCATCAACAATCCCTAAGTGGAGAGTGATTGATTGGTACTGCTCAGAGTAAATGTATCAAAACCTTGCTTCATTCATTCATTCATTGACTAACTCTTGTGGACCAGGTAGTTTCCTGTCCTTTGCCAAATTTAATTATCCCTTTTACCCCTTTAAATGTTATGCAAAAAAGCTTGCAAAGTCACTCCAATTTCTCCCATCAGCTACTCTGACCCTCTTCCTTATCTCCCAAACCAAGCAACTTATGGCTTCAATTTCCCCATACTGGGATGAAATAGAAGAGATCCAAAATGAATAGTTATTAAACATAAATTTCAATCAAATTGTCAACATGTAAATGCAGTTCAAACTCACCGGGCACTATACAGGGTCGCTATGATTTGGAACTGAGTCGATGGCACTTAACAACAACAAACAGCAAATCACGGTCGGGTTTTAATACTGTTCTGTAGTGCTGACCATGGTTTCTCTACCCATGTTAGCTAATCAAATGTTTGCTAAGAACGTTGGAGGGTTTTCTTAATCCCAAGGCCTGGCAAAGAAATGTAACAGCAAACATACGTTAGCTGCATCCTTCCTCCTCTCAGCACACTTTCTTTTCTAGGGTGACCTCGGTGAACAGGTTCACGATTAGGCGCCTCGGGAAACTGTTTTTGGGTGATCTGAAATGAATTCCCTTCTCTCTGCCAGGGCCTGCCTGCCTTACCTGCCCTCTTCCAGGACCTGTCTCATTGCCCCTTCAGCACCTAACGCAGAGCCTCTACCTTGCAAGCACGGACTAAGGCACCATCAGTGGCGGTGCCCGCAGCCCCAGCTCCGGGCCCGGTGACTACAGCGTGCTCGGAACCCCGGAGACCCCTCCTTCGCCCCAGGCTCCGAGTCCTGCGGCGTTGGCCACGAGCTCCGCTCCATCCCCTCCCCTCGCCTTCCCCGGCCGGGCGCCACGCGCCGTCTCCCCTCGTAGACGCGCGCAATACAGAAGCGCCGCGGCTCTAGTCTGCCGCTCCCGGCCCCGTGGCCCCAAGGCTCAGGAGGTCTGGGCTCCGCGCGGCTACGTTCCCGCTCCTCGCGGGTTCGCGGCTCGAGCAGCTGCTTCCCTCTCCCGTAGGCTCCAGCCGCCGCCGCGGATTCCCCACCTTACTCACTTCCCGGCCGGAGATGGATGCGTCGGGATGGTCTCCGGCAGCCGCAGCCACCTCCACCCCCTCCCGGCCCAGCCCAGCAGCAGCAGCGGTGGCGACCGCTCAGGCCCCGGAGCCGCCCCCGCGGCGAATGTTCTCAGGCGCCCAGCGCGCGCCGCTTTCCCTCCCGGCACGCGCAGCGAGCCCGCCCCCGGCGCGAGGGCAGAGGGGCGGGCGCGCGCCGTCAGCGCGAGCGCGCAGTTTGGGGGCAGGGCTTCCGCCGCCGAGAGGAGGGGGCGGGGAAGCGAGCAGGATTCCCCTCGAGCTCCACCCCTTGCTGGCTGGTTAGGCCCGCCCCTCCAGCTGACCAGCTAGGATCCCAGACGGCCAAGGAAACTTGCCCGTCCGGGATTCCCTGGCAAATCAGCGCTGGGCGGTGGAGGTGCGTTTCAATTCCACAGGTATTTGCCGGGCCAGATGGATTCTTGGCCCAATGTGAGTACAAGGTAAAGAATGCAAAGCACCACCCCATGAGTCATTCATCCGCGCCTCGAGTAGGAAGGAGATCCTGTCCTGAGTGATTTTCCAAATTAATTCAAGTCAGCAAGCGTTCATTGAGCATGAGTCTGTGCCTAGCTCTGTACCTGGTGCCCTGTGACACGGTCACGGTCCCTGGTCTCGAGGAGCGCATAACTTAGTAGGAAAGCAGCCGGGTAAATAACTAGGTCTGGTGACTTGCAAAGGCAAGTCGCAGTGAGATGCTGCGGGAGAGCAGAAACAAATTGCTTCTGTTTGGCCAATGCGGAGGGGTTCCTGGAAGAGGTGGCATGTGTATGTGCTCAGTCTCCAAGGAAGAAAAAGAAAGATTCCTAGGAGAAAGTAGCAAGGGTTTCAAGGCTGGGAAAACAGCTTGGGCAAAGGAACAGAGGGTGACCAAGTTTCACCAAGTCCGCATTTGCTTTTTTTGTTTATTTTAATAATTTGATGGAATCTTCTCCAAACTGTGCAACATATAGGAGATGGTGCCAAATTAGAAATTAAGACTTTAAAAAAAAAATGAAGGATCATTTTTCTCAGTAATATTTAAAGCCCAAAGCAATGATACCCTTCTGGTGCTACTTGGTATGAAACTGATGGTTATACTCTCCTGATTTTCCCTGATTTTCAGCACCTCCCTTATGTTAAGACAGATCGTGCCATCTTCTTCTGCTGTGGGCCTGCCTGCCTGTCTGCCTACCTTTTAGAACACCCTCTTCCCCCTCCTCCCATCTCCCTATTTTAAACTGCTATGGTGAAGGAAATGCTGCCGCTGCCCAAATTTGTCAAGTGAGAATAAACAGGTCTTTAAAAAACAAAAAAAGAAAGGCCTCACCTTTCACACATGAATTTTATGACTATCTTGCCTGCTTGAGAGGTGTTCTAAATGTGTTACAGAGACTCAAGCATCTAATTCATTCATTTGCCATTTACTGAACACCCACTATGTGGGGCGTATTGAAAGGTAAAACATTGATCCTGTCCTTTGGAAAAAAGATACATAAATACAGAATAAATGTGTAAATACGGCTTGCTATATCTTCCCTTTAGAGCCCCTGGCTGGGGCAAACAATTAAGTGTTCATCTACTACCTGAAAGGTTGCCTGTTTGAATTCACTCAGCAGTGCCTGAAAGAGAGACCTGGGAATCTACTTCTGAAAGGTCACAACCTTAAAAACCCTGTGTTGTTGTTGTTGTTGTTAAGTGCTGTCGAGTCGGTTCCAACCCACAGCGACCCTGAACAGGGTTTCCAAGGCTATAAATCTTTATGGGAGCAGAAAGCCTCATCTTTCTCCTACGGAGCAGCTGGTAGTTTCGAACTACAGACCTTGTGGTTCACAGCCCGATTCGTAACCACTACACTACCAGAGCTCCTATGGAGCAGTTCTATTCTGACACACCTGGGGCTGCCAAGAGTCAGAATCCACTCAACTACAGCTAACAACAACATATATACATATGTACCCTGTCGATCAAAGCCAAAGTAGTTTCAAAATGTGGGTTAGTCATTCTGGGAATAAAAGACATTAAGTACACGTGTATTAGCATCTCTCCATCTCTGTTCTGTATTTCATCACTTTTCACATCCTCAGAAAACTTCTTTCAAGCATTTTTCAATCATTCTTCTCCTCTCACGTAGAAAATTATCAAGTTCTCTTACCTACTTGTCCTTTCCTCCAATACCTTTCGTTCAGTGTCCTTTCCTTCAACATGATCAACTTTCCTGTCCTAAAGAAAAAGGAAGAAAACCCTCTTATTATTCTAGATTCTGTTCTAGTGACTACTCCCTCTGTATTTCCCTGTGTCAAGTGTTTTTAAAGTAATAGTATATGCTTGTCCCTTCCTGCTCAGCATCTTCTCACTCAACCCATGGCTATGTAGTTCCTGTCCCCACCACCTCTCAGTCACTAATGACAAATAGCTCCTAAATCCCAGAAGCCATTTTTGAGTCCTCATATTACTAGATCTCTCAATGGCACTTGAAAACCCAATACTCCACTCCTTTTGAAATGCTGTTTGCCTTCGTGACACGCCTAACGCCATGTGCACTCCTCAGTCTCCAGGGTTCTGTCTCAACTCCCAGTTCACTCAATACTTTCTCACTGGGCCATTTCCCTGTCTTCATGTTCATTCCCTCTCTGCATCTACCACATATATCAGCGGCTACCCAGTGCATTATCTCTAGCTCAGACAGCTCCTCTGTGTTTCATATACAGAAAAGTCTACTTTACCTCGATGTCCTAGAGCCACCTCAAGCTCTCTGAGGGTAAGTTTTAAAGTATCACTACAAAATCATAGAAACCTTTATTAAACAAAAGTATCAAAATATGAAGCTATTGTTTCCATATAGGTCTATACACTTCTGAAGGTGGGGTCTCCATCTCTCTAACCCTTCCCTGGAGAATTCTACACTCTTCCATTTGCACCACATTTAAACTGCAGTTTCGGCATCCTTTAAGAACTCAAATTGTATTCCTTTTCAATGTACTTTTAAGTTTTAAGAACCAAAAGAAGCTTGAAGGATCATAGGATAGATGGGGCAAGATTTCCCAATGAAATTCTTGTAGGACAGCCTTGCTCTCCTCAAAGAATGAGCAGGTATATTGTCATGATGGAAAAAATTCCTTCACTCAGTGTTCCTATTTTTCTCACCAATGCAATTCCAGTTTGTTTGTTTTTTAAAAACTTTTTCCTAAAAGAAGTTCCAGGGATCATCCTGTGTCCTTTGAGAAAATCTGTCAAAATCTATCAGTCGCCATAACCTTCTTCCTTGACTTTAGCCCAGTACATCCTCTCAGAAACCACTGCTTTGATTAAAACTTGTTTTTGAGGTACCATAATGGACTGAGACAAGGATATACTCAAAGAACTTGTCTATAGCTATCCACTGATAGCAGAGACATGTTTACACATGTTTTGTTTTTGATAAACCCATGGAATACTATTTTACTTAGCCTTATATATGTCCAAAGTTATTTTGCACCATTGTCTACCCAGTTGTCCAATTCAGAAACCTGAGAACCATCTTTGATTGCTTCTTCTCGCTATCCACCACACTCAACCAATCACTAAACTCAACCAGTCTACCTCACGAATAACTCTAGAATTAGTCCCTCTTAGCCCCTGTCACCTAGACTAATGTAATAGCCTTCTAACTGGTCTCTCTCCTCTAATCTTGCTACTTCCAACCTATCTTCCATACTGCAGGTAAGAGAGAACTTTCAAAATTTTACAGCCCATAGTGTCAATTCCCTACACTGACCCCTAGTACATTTCAGAATCAAATTACAATTCCTCAGCATGGCATACCAGGCTTTGGATTAATCCAGCTGTTGCCTGTCTTTCCACTCCCAGCTCACATTGTTCCCTACACATACGCACATATCACCATCCAAAGCCCTAGAATGTTCCTACTTTCTCTTGCCTCCATATCTCTGTTTTTGTTTCTCTCAAATGCCATTTAAACTGAAGCAGAGAATGTTCAACATCTGTATAACTGAGATTCCTGAAGAAGAAAAACAAAACAAATGGATCAGAACTGACATTTTAAAGCTATAATCCAAGAACATTTCTGGAAATAAGAACACAAACCCACATATGACGGGGCCCACAGTGTAGCTGAGAAAACCACCACATAACCATCAGCTCTAAGATACTAGAACCATTAGACTTAAGTAATAACAATATTAATCCTCGTAATCATTGCAATGAAATGAGTATAAAACTAATGTTCTCCCATATAAACTATCACTCAATTCACAATGAAAAAAGAAAGAAAGAATTGAACAAGAGGACCCTAGGACCATCAAGGGAGAAGAGCTCGAGCGAATGTGGTACCCTATCCGGAGAGGCAGCAACACCAGATATGGAGACAGAGATGAGGACATGGAGAGATAGAGCAGCTGAGGTCTCTAGACTCATGGAAAGAGAAAGACTGTGTGCTGGCGACCAGACGGCAGGCTTGCAGAATGTACCCTTTGATTGTTTAAATGATTATATATTCCTGAGTGTTTTTGTGAGCATCAAACACACACACACACACACACACACACAGAAGGAATAGATAGATACTATTGAATGATGATGCATGGAGGGGGTTTTAATCATTGCAATGAAACAAAACACAATAGGATAAGTGTAGAACTGATGTTCTCCCATGTAAACTGTCACTCAGTTCACAATAAAAACCTTAAGAAGAAGAAAAAAAAGAAAGAAAAAAGTAATAATCCTCAAGGTATCCAGACAAAAAATTCAAATTGTTTAAAAGGGAAGAGAACTAGGCTATGGGAGATTTAAAACAATTGCAAATTCTTTATCACATCTTCTAATCCTGGGTTGTAGTTGTTAAGTGCCGTCAAGTCGATTCCGACCCATAGCGACCCTGTATAGGGTTTCCAAGGAGCAGCTGGTAAGCTTAAGCCACCAACCTTGCAGTTCAAACAACTTTGCAGTCTGATGCATTAGCCCATGGCTCCACAAGGCCCTTATGAATTGCTTGACCAATAGAATGTGAGATGTTCTGGGACTTCCAAGGCTAGATCATAATAAGTTTTGAAACATCACCCTAGGTCTTTAGAAACACTTGTTCTTGGAACTTGAGCCACTATGTAAAAAAAAAATTTTTTTTTTAATCGAACTGCCTGTGGAGAGGCCCTGAGACTACCTTACAAGGCGATCCCAGCACTTCAAATATTCTCACCAGTGCCCCAGACAAGTAACCACGGTCATTGTGAACCCTCCACATCAATCTAACCATCAGCCAAATACCACTGAGTGACTCCAGTGAAGCTATGTCCTATCCAAATTCCTAACTCCAAAATTTGTGAAACTATAATTAAAACGGTTCTTGCTTTAAGCCATTACTTTTCAGGGGAGCTGGTTGGTTATGAAGTATGCTAACCATAAAACTATCATTAGACTTCTCGAGAGCAGCATGCAAAGCAAAGCAATAGTGATACGGCATCTTCTAGAAACTCAAGGAAAGACAATCCAAGTTAAGCATTTTATACCCATTGATTCATGCTGCTTTTCAATCATCAAGTTTATAGAAAACATTTTTTTAATTAAAGAATTCAAGGAATCCAGCACACATAAGACCATCTTAAGTATCTACTGAAGCAGGGTCAGCAATTTTTTCTCTGATGAACCAGATAATAAATATACCACAAAAGCAACTATAGACAATATACAAACAAATGGTCATGGCTGTGTCCAAATAGAATTGTATTTATAAAAATAGACAGCAGGTTGTATTTATCTATTATAGTTTGTCATCTTTATACTAGAGGAAGAGAAATAGAGAATGTTATCAAGAAATACCTTACTAAAAAGCATGAGACCCATATAGTTAAAAAATAATGCACCCTAACCAAGTGGGTTTTATACCAATCATGGAAGGATGGGCCAATATTATGAAATCTAGTCACATAATTCACTGTGCTAGATAAATCATATAACTTTCTTCACTGTTGTTGTTACGTGCTGTGGTTTCCGAGGCTGTAAATCTTTATGGGAGCAGAAATCCTCATCTTTCTCCTGCAGAACAGCTGGTAGTTTCGAACTGCTGACTATGAAATTAGCAGCCTGATTCGTAACCACTACGCTATGTGGTGCTGTGGGCTAATGCGTCAGACTTCAAAGTCTTTGAACTGTGAGGTCAGTGGTTCAAGCTCACCAGCTGCTCCTTGGAAACCCTATACAGGGTCACTATGGGTCAGAATCAACTCGACAGCACTTAACATTAACAACTTTCTTCATAGATACTGAAAAAAGTCTTTGACAAAATTTAACCCCAGGAGTGGATTACCTGTTGAGCTGCTAACTGAAAGGTCAGTAGTTCAAATCCACCAATTGCTCTTCGGAAGAAAAATGAGGCTTTCTATTCCTGTAAAGATTTATAGGAAACCCTATATGGAGTTGCTATGAGTCAAGCAACCATAAAGAAACAAGCAAACTCCCAAAATGTACAATGGTCGTTTCTACAACTAGCTAGCAATAGAAGAATGGATAAATAAATTTCCACAATGGAAATAATAAATAGCAGCAAAATGGAAAGAACTACATCTGCATAACACAACAGGGGAATTATAAATCCAAAACTCAGAATAATCTTTATCCTGTGAGAGTAAATGGTGAGATATGAAGAGCACTTAAATAAAAGACAATTAGTGCTAATTCATTATAATGTTTTGCATCTTGGTGAGTGTGTGTGTTGCTCACTGAATAGAAAGCATATAAATCAAAATATTAGCAGAGGTTTTCTCTGGGAAGTAGGATTAGGAGTTACTTATTTGTCTGTATTTTCAAAATCACCTGAAATGAACATGCATTTTTGGAAGAAGGAAGAAATTAATATTTTTAAAAATCTATGCTAGAACCTGTCCTATTTTCATTCAGCAGCCTGAGCATCCAAGTCTCAAGTCACACAGTTATTAATGATGTGCATGAGGAGGGGTGCAGTGGTTGTTATCTCCAAGGTCACCAGATTATGTCAGGTAGTGTGGAAATAAAGCTATTGAAGGACATTCCAAAGAGGAAGGCAGATATCTGACAGCTGTGTTTCAGCGTGGGCAAGAGTAAAGGAATAATTTAATGATTACTCACTTAAAAGAACCTGGTAACCTGAAAAGTTCCTGGAATCATCTCTCCACTGTCTCCTGAGTTCCAACCTATCCCACACCCTTCCATGAAAAGTCAATATAAAAGATAAGAACACCAGAAACAAAACATCACACTCCCATCCTTGTATCAAATTATAATAAACTGACACCATAATGTCTGTCATTCTGTTCTCTGCCAGTTACAGACGACATAACAGGATTGGAAAGACTCCAGCAGAGAGTAATTAAAATGATAAGCAGAAAGAGTGTGCTGTACATGATGGTCCTATAAATAAGCAAATAAACAAACAAATGCTGTTCTACAAAAAAATGTGGAAGTCTAGAATTGTTATGCCAAAGTTGTGTACATTTGGAACACAGATGTAGTCACACATCTTACAACACAGCAACTGGTGCTTGAAAGAGACAGATTTGGAGGAAATAAAATGGAACTGCTATTGAGCACAGTGTTTAACAGCTTGGAAATCATCAGATCATTAGTTCTCAGTCTTGTTCAAATGTGGAATGAAAGGGGACTAGAAGACAAACTGGGAAGTTCTGGATGGGGAAGGGATGACGAGAAAGAAAAGCAGTGATAGGCTAGTACTATGACTGCTTAGTCTCTTAATATCCTTTGGACTTGCTATCCTCCTTCCCCAAGCTTCTCTTCCTCAATTAACCTGAAGAATTGGGGTTAAGTTCTTGAACAACCACAGCAAATCAATCACTTGCTCACACAATCTATGTGGACTTAAGTAGTTTATTCGTGATGGTGGTGAGCCATAGAGTCGGTTCCAACTCACAGTGACACTGTACAGGGTTTCTGTGGACCAGATGGTGGGTTTGAACTGCCAACCTTGTGGTTTTCAGTCCAGTGCTGATCCTACAGCACCACACAAGGAGTCCATGCCAGCAGTTTATTGGCAAAGCCTAAGAACTTTCTTGAAGGAGAGAACAAGTCTATCTCCGTGGACTGCACAAGACCCAGAGAGAATCTCAGGTCTGTTTTTATTGATTCATCAATTTTCTGGGAATAGGAGGGGAATTCCTAAAAATAGAGTGCCACTCCTTTCTTGTCCTAATTTGTTCCTGGTCAGATCTGTCAGGGCTCCTGGTGGGTGTGTGGTTTAGTATCATCGTGAGGTAGAGGACATCCTACGGTCACTAGTTTACACATGCTGCAAGGCTGAAAGTCACTTGCCTCGGGTCTTCCTTTTTTTGTAGTGGTGGCGATGGTGGTGGTGGTATGATGTGGAGTCAGTTCTGACTTATAGCGACCCTGTATAGCGTTTCCGAGGCAGTAAATCTTTATGGGAGCAGCAAGTCTCTTCCTGGTGGAATGGTGTGTCCTCTGGGCATTTGTTAGCTTCTGACTGCAACAACTGTGTCCTCAGCATTTTCTAATCCTGTATTGTGATCTGTTAACTTCTCTAATAAACCCCGTAACTGTGAGTATTGACCCTGTGTTTTGTGTGGCCATTGTAATGAATTATCAAACCCCACTAGTGGTGGTGGTATGCTGTAGAGTCGGTTCCAACTCATAGCGACCCTGTACAGGGTTTCCGAGGCTGTAAACATTTTCGGAAGCAGAAAGCCTCATCTTTCTCCCACAGAACAGAGCTCCTTAAACCCAACTGAGTGGTAGAGAAAGTTGTGGGAAAGATGGTTTACTGTCATATTTTTGCATAGACCAATGGGCAATTGTTAGAACACATTAAGGGGATACTGAATGGCTTAAAATTAGGAAATGTGTGTGCCAGGGCTGTATCCTTTCACTATATTTATTCAGTCTGCATACTGAGCAAATAATCAGAGTAGCCGGATTATATGAAGAACATGGCATCAGGATTGGAGCAAGACTTGTGAACAACCTGAAATATGCAGGTGAAACCATCTTGCTTCCAAGAAGTGAAGAGGACTTGAAACACTTACTGATGAAGATCAAAGACCACAGCCTTCGATATGGATTGCACCTCAATGGGAAGAAAACAAAAATCCTCACAACAGAACCAATAGATAACACGATAAATGGAGGATAGATAGAAGTTGTTAAAGAGTTCATTTTTCTTGGATCCACAATCAACACTCATGGAAGCAGCAATCAAGAAATCAAACGATGTATTGCATTTGGAAAACCTTTTGCACCTGTACCTATTCCCCATATTCTTTTAGTGCTTGGATCACCATCTTTTTTAGTTAAATTCTCTGGAAGCCAGTATCTAGAAAAAGGAGCACTTCTCTGGACTTGCTCAGGGGCTATACTTAATGTCATTATTTAGAGTGCTTCCAATCTGAGTTGAAGTCCTGGTATAGTGTTGTAGGATAAGCAAGGTCAATTTGAACCACAGGTCGACAGTCCGAACTCACCAACTGCTTTCAGAAACCCTATACAATATTGCTATGAGTCAGAATCAATTCAACAGCACATAACAACAATGGCAACAATCTAGGTTAGAACTGTGTTTGTTTAGAAGAGTTCTTTCTTTTGCATCCCAATCGCCAGTAATTACCAATGTATCTTGATTGCATGTTTGACAAATTTCAGACTGAAAAAAATTGGTAGAATTCTTTAAGTTCGTCATCACTGGCTGTAGTGGTTGGTGTATACATTTGAATGATAGGGGAATTAACTGGTCTTCCTTGTTGCTATTGTTCAGTGCCATGGAGGCACTCCTAGCAACCCTGTATAGGGCTTCCAAGGCTTTTAAAATTTTTGTGAGAGCAAAAAGCCTTATCTTTCTCCTATGTAGAGGCTGGTGGGCTCGAACTGCTGAGGTCTTCCTTATAGGTGTATGGATATTTTTCCTATCACAGGATATTATCCTATCACATTGTACTTCAAGATAGATCTTGAAATACTTTTTGACAATGAATAGGACACCATTTCTCTTCAATTTGTTGTCCCCATTGTAAAGCATGTGACTGTCCAATTCAAAACAGCCAATACCAGTCTTTCAGCTCACTAATGCCTAGGATATCAACCTTTATCCATTCCATATCATTTTGACAACATCCAATTTCCCTAGATTCATACTTCATTAATTCCATGTTCTGATTACTAATGGATGTTTGTAGCTGATTCTTCCTATTTTGAGGTGTGTGAATCAGCAAATGAAGATCTCAAAAGCTTTGCTCCATTCATGTCATTAAAGTCAACTGTACTTTGAGAAGACAGGTTTTCCCCAGTGTATTTTTGAGTGCCTTCCAAACTGGGGGCTCATCTTCTGGCATTCTATTTGACAATGTTCTGATGCTATTCATAAGGTTTTCAGTGGCTAATCCTTCAGAAGTGGTTAGCCTCTCCTTCTTCCTAGTCTGTCTTAGTCCAGAAGCTCAGCTGGAACCTGTCTACCATGGATGACCCTGCTGGTATTTAAAATACCAAAATACCAATGGCAGAGCTCCTAGAACCACAGCACCACACAAGCCACTCCAGTATGATGAACTGTCAGACAAGTGGTGGACAGAATCATCGAAAATGATAAAGCATTGTTAGTTTAGAAAGTTTTGGTGTGATTTTGTTATGTAGCAATAAATAACTGATAAACAGGAACATTTTTAAATTCTTCTTGAAGAAATGAGTACCTAGAGATCAGAGAGGATTTGCATGGGGAGAGCAGGTATTCCTGGCATGGCATGAACTGTAAGACTGTAAGCCAAGTCATGGAGTGGGGAAACACAAAACGCTATGGGCCACCCCATACCTCATATGCTACAGGAGTATTTTGACTCCAATTCATGGCAACCTTATGTATAACAGAATGAAACATCACCCAGTGTTGAGCCGTCCTCATAACCATTGGTGTGCTTGAGCCCATGGTTGGAACCACGATGTCAATCCATTTCATGAAGGTTTCCCACACTTTTCTTTGACCCCTCCACCTTACCAACATGGTGTCATTTTCTAGCAATTGGTCTTTCCTGATGATGTGTCCAAACCAAGCAAGACTAAGTCTCACCATTCTTGTTGCACAAGCCCTCTTTAAAGTATTCAAGAACAAAGACGCCAGTTTGAGGACTAAGGTGCCCCTGACCCCAGCCATGGTATTTTCAGTAGCTTCATATGCATGTGAAAGTTGGACAGTGAATAAGGAAGACCATAGAAGAATTTATGTATTTTTTATTATAGTGTTGGAGAAGAATATTGAAAGTACCATGGACTGCCAAAAGACCAAGCAAATCTGTGTTGGAAGAAGTACAACCAGAAGCATTCAGTTGCTAAACCACCACCCACTCTGCATGAGAAAAATATAGCAATCCATGAAGATTGTTGTGGTTACATGCCATCAAGTTGGTTCTGACTCATAGCTATTCTGTAATAGGGTTTCTTTGGGGCAACTGGTGAGCTAACCTTGTGGTTCAAACCGACTTTGAGGTCAAGTGCTTATCCTACAGCACCATATCAGTACTCCATAAAGATTACAGGATTGAAAACCTATGGGGCAGTTCTACTCTGTCCTATAGGGTTACTATGAGTTGGAATGGTACATAGCAAAATATATGAACTATTGTTTACAAACTACATGACCATGAACAGTGTAATAACTACTCTGGGTCTCATTTCTCCACTTGTGAGATGAGCAGATGCCCTCCAAAATCTAAAAGTCTAAGGTTCTAGGAGACTCTAAAGTATAAACAAACATGAACATGCCTCCCACATAGTTGGCAATCAAATAGTTGTTCAATCTGAATGGATAATAGAAATAAATTGGACAGTGGTAGAATTGAAATGCTATTATCTATGAATCAATCTATTATTATAACTCCTTTACAAGAAATATAAGAATATGAGTCAAGAGTCCTAAAAAAAAATTGTTCATGTTTTGTAATCCCATTCTTGGGAATTTAGCCCAACAAAACAATTATGCATAAGATAAAAGCTATATGTATCACCTGTAATATTGAAAATCGATAATAAAAATATCTAGCAATAAGAATAAATAAGTTGCATGTGCTATACTATGCAGCCATTGTTGTTGTTGTTGTTGTTAGGTGCCATCGAGTCGGTACTGACACATAGCGACCTTATGCACAGCAGAATGAAACACTGCCTGATCCTGGGCCAACCTCACTACTGTTGCCACACTTGAGTCCATTGATGCTACCACTTGGAAAATTCATCTCATTGGGGGTCTTCCTCTTTTTCTCTGACACTCCACCTTACCAAACCTGATATCCTTCACCAGTGACTGGTCCCTCCTGACAATATGTCCAAAATATGAGAGATGAAGTTTTGCCATCTTGGCCTCCAGGGAACACTCTGGCTGCACTTCTTCCAAAATGAACCTATTGGTTATTTTGGCAGCCCATGGCACTTTCAATATTCTCCTCCAACACCATAACTCAAAAGCATCAATTCTTCTACAGTCTTCCTTATTCACTGTCCAGCTTTCATTCCATATGATGTTATTGAAAATATCATGGCTTGAGTCAGGCGCACCTTAGTCCTCAAGTTGACATCTTTTCTCTTCAACACTTTAAAAAGTTTTTCTCCAGCAGATTTGCCTAATGCAATACGTCGTGTGATTTCTTGACTGCTGCTTCTGTGAGTGTTGATAGTTGATCCAAGAAGAATGAAGTCCTTGTCAACTTCAATCTTTTCTCCCTTAATAAGAATCTTGTTTATTGGTCCAGTAGTGAGGATTTTTGTTTCCTTTCATTGAGAAGTAATCCATACCAAAGGCTGTGCTCTTTGATCTTAATCAGTAAATGTTTTAAGTCCTCTTCATTTTCAGAGAGCAAGGTTGTATGATCTGCATATCACAGGTTGTTAATGAGTCTTCCTCCAATCCTGATGCCACATTTTTCCTCCTATAACCCAGTTTCTCAGATTATTTGCTCAGCACACAGGTTGAACAAGTATGATGAAAGAATACAACCTTGTCACACACCTTTTTTAATTTTAAAAAATTCAGTGTTTCCATGTTCTGTTCGAACAACTGCTTCTTGTAGGTACAGATTCCTCATGAGCACAATTAAGTGTTCCGGAATACTCATACTTCGCAATGTTGTCCATAGCTTGTCAAGATCCGCACAATCGAAAGCCTTTGCATAGTCAATAAAGCACAGGTAAACATCTTTCTGATATTCTCTGCTTTCAGCCTAGATCCATCAGACATCAGCAATGATATCCCTCATTCCATGTCATCTTCTGAATCCGGCTTGAACCTCTGGAAATTCTCTGTCAATGTATGATTATAGACATTTCTGTATTACCTTTAGCAAAACTTTACTCACATGGGATATAAAAGAGATTGTCCGATGATTTCTGCATTCCGTTGGGTCACCTGTCTTTGGAATGGGCACAAATATGGACCTCTGGTGGCCAGATAGTTGTCTTCCAAATTTCTTGGCAGAGATGAGTGAGTGTCTCCTGTGCCGCCTCAGTTTCTTGAAAGATTTCCATTTTGATTCCATCAATTCCTGGTGCCTTGTTCTTTGCCAATTCCTTCAATGCACCTTGCACTTCCTCCTTCAGTATCATTGGTTCTTGGTCATATGCTACCTCTTGAAATGGTTGAACATTAACCATTTCCTTTTGGTATTGTGACTCTGTGTATGCCTTCCATCTTCTCTTGATGCTTTCTGCATTATTCAATAATTTGCCCAGAGAATCTTTCAATAACGAAAGTCAAGGCTTGAATTTTTTCTTCAGTTCCCCTAGCTTGAGAAATGCTGAGTGTGTTCTTCCTTTTTGGTTTTTTGATTCCAGATCTTTGCACATTTTGTTGTAATATTTGGCTTTATCTTCTCGATCTGATCTTTGAAATTTTCTGTTCAGGTCTTATAGCTCCTCATTTCTTCCATTTGCATTAGCATCTCTACACTGAAGAGTAAGTTTCAGTGTCTCTTCTGACATCCATTTTGACCTTTTCCTTATTTCTCGTCTTCTCAATGACTTTTTGCTTTCTTCATATATGATGTTCTTGATGTCATCCCACAACTCTTCTGGTCTTCGGTCTTTAGTGTTTAATCTATCAAATCCGTTCTTCAGATGATCTCTAAATTCAGGTGGGATATATTCAAGGTCATATTTTGGCTCTCATGGACTTGTTTGCATTTTCTTCAGTTTCAGTTTGAATTTGGATATGAGTAATTAATGGTCTGTTCCACAGTCAGCCCCTGGCCTTGTTTTCACTGATGAAATGGAGCTTTTCCATTGTTATCTTTCCACAGATGTAGTCAATTTGATTTCTATGTATTCTATCTGGTGAGGTCAGGTCCATGAGTGTAGTCGTCTCTTAGGTATATGAAATGAACAAATCATTGGTTTTGCAGAATTCTATCATTTATTCTCCAGCATCATTTCTATCACCAAGGTCATATTTTCCAACTATTGATCCTTCCTCTTTGCTCCCAACTTTTGCTTTCCAAAAACCAGTAATGATCAATACATCTTGATTGCATGCTTAATCAATTTCAGGTTGAAAAAGTTGGTAGAATTCTTCTATTTCATCCTCACTGACTTTAGTGGTTGGTGCGTAAATTTGAATAATAGTGGTATTAACTGGACTTCCCTGTAGACACATGGATATTATCCTATCACATAAAACATTGTACCTCATGACTGATCTGGATATGTTCTTTTTAACAATGATTGCAACACCATTCCTCTTCAATTTGTCATTCCCGGCATAGTAAACCTTGTGGTTGTCAGATTCAAAATGGCCAATACCAGTCCATTTCAGCTCACTAATGCCTAAGATATCGATGTTTATGCACTCCATTTGACAACTTCCAATTTTCCCAGATTCATATTTTGTACATTCCATGTTCTGATTTTCAATGGATGTTTACAGCTGTTTCTGTTCATTTGGAGTTGTACCCCATCAGCAAATAAAGGTCCCATGGGCTTTTTTTCCCACGGACTTTCCTCCATTTGCATTATCAAGGTCAACTCCACTTTGAGGAGGCAGCTCTTCCCCGATCACATTTTGAGTGACTTCCAACCTGAGGGGCTCATTTCCTGGCACTATATCTGACAGTGTTTCTCTGATATTCGTAAGGTTTTCAGTGACTAAATATTCAGAAGTGGTTCATCACTCTTTTTTCCTAGTCTGTCTTTGTCTGGATGCTCATCTGAAACCTGTCCACCATGGGTGACCCTGCTGGTATTTAAAATATCAGTGGCATAGCTTTCAGAATCACAGCAACTCCCAAGCCACCACAGTATGACAAACTGACGGATGAGTGGTGACCCATTACAGGGATCATTATGAAAGTTGTAGAATTATGGGGGAAATGTTTATAATTTCATAATTAGTAAAAAGGACAAAACATATATACTATTACAACTTTGTAAAGAATAGACTATGCATATGGGCAAAGACTAGAAACAAAGATGCAAATATGAAAATAATGATATAAAAGAGCTGAATGATTATCGTAAAGGTTTTTCTTTTTTCTTTCCTTCAAAGCTCTTATTGGGTTGCCCTTCAGTTTTTTTAAAACCCAATTATCTCTCTAAAGGAACTCTGATGGTGAGTGGGCTGATCACTGAAATGTCTGTCACTCAACCCCAACAGCTCCTCTGCAGGAGAAAGATGAGGCAGTCTGCATCCGTAAAGATTTACAGTCTTGCAAACCCTATGAAGCAGTTCTGCTCGGTCTTACGGGGTTGCTGTGAGTTGGAATTGACTTGCTGGCAGTAGGCTTATTTTCTTTCTAAGCCCCTCATTCTACTGACTAACCAGGAGAACAGGAAAGCCCACCTTACTAGGCTGAGGTGACCCAGAGCACTCCATACTCTCAGGCAGTAACTCTGACACAGACCTGATCCTTCCACTGGTGTGCCATGGTTGATAGAATTGTGTCCCCTCAAAACATATGTTGAAGTTCTAAACCCAATAGCTGTGAATGTGATCTTCTTGTGAAATACAGTCATTGCAGATGTAATCAGTTAGGTTAACTTGAGGTTAGATGAAGTCACACTAGAGTAGAGTGGGCTCTGATTTAATATGACTGGTTGTTGCTGTTGTTAAGTGTCATTGAGTCAGTTCCAACTCATAGCAATCCTGTGTAGAGTTTCCAAGGAGCAGCTGATGGATTTGAACCACCACATTGCAGTTAGTAGTCCACTGCTTATCCTAAGGTGAGACACAGGCACATAGCAGATGGCCATGTGAAGACTGAGGAAGAGATAGAGTGAGGCTGCAGCTGCTAGCCAAGGAATACCTGGAACTACCAAAGTTCAGAAAGACAGGGATCTTCCCTTAGACTTTTCAAAGAGAACACAGCTCTGCTAACGCTCTGAATTCAGGCATCTAACTCCAGAATTGTCTGAGAATAGACTCCTGTTATTTAAGACACTCAGTTCGTAGTACTCAGTTACAGCAATGATTCAGGATGTACACATTCGAGCATGTTTATAGATGAGAAAATGGTCAATAAAGGGACAATATGACCCTGGGAAGATGGGATGGGACATTAATGGAATCAGCTTTATTAGAAGAGATATGTGGTCCAGTCAATGACGTTTAATTGTTTTTGTTTTTTGTTTTTAATAACAGAAGCTTCTTTTTAGGAAAACCTTATAACGTCACTGATGCTGAGTTGAAGTAGGGAGTGGAGAGAGTTATGGACAGCCCTAGTTATCCTGGAACATCAAGTCCAAGGGAAAGAAAGTGGGGGCAGGGACACAAGATGGATAAGAACAGAACCAAGTTAATAAAGTAGAGAGGAAGAGATTTTGCTGTGGACATGATGGGGATGTTGAAACTGAAAGCTTGAAAAAAAAAAAAAGCAGAAAGAGTTTGGGAAAGTCACTTGTGAAAAAAATGTACTATTGACTCAACTTGAGCAGAAAAAAAAAAGGGTGTGTGTGTGACGATTTCAAGACAACACAGAGGACCCTGTTGAGGTAGAGAGCAGGCTTTAGTAGAGGAGCCAGCTGGCACACTGCTTTCCTCCTGCAGTGTTGGCAGCCTCAAGCAAAAGCAGCATATGATGATAGTTGTGCAGGTGGGAGACTGACACAATAAATCTAATGGAAGCTGGGGACCTGAAGGCTTTCAGGAGTTCTTAAGGACATGCTAGAGACAGCTAACCTTTTCTGGGGTTCCCTGTTTACCAAGGCAGACAGCAGGGCATCTAGTTGTGCCCGGGGTTGCCCTCCTTCAGCTGTTAACAGTGGGCAGCCAAGGCTGCTTTAAAGGAAAAGGCACTAAAAGCTTTGTATTGAGATTTTTCAGCGATATATTATCAAAATATTTGTAACTGAATAAAAATAGATGAATGCCACTGAACTGTGCATGTAAAAGATGGTAGAAATGAAAACTATTACCATATATTTACCACAGTGAAAATAAAAAGATGAATGCAACTTTGACCCAAATAACAGGTGCAGAAAATATGAACGCTCCATACAGGAAAGGTTGGGAGCCACTATCTCTGCCTGAACAGGGTTGAGAATGTGTTAACTGCTTGTAACCCACACCTGGAGCCCTACACTGGCATGTTTGATTCATCTTGTAGAGTTCAAGGACTTACCTTAGAAGGACTCTTGACTATTTCAATCTGGGGACAGAAAGAAGCCATGCTGTACTTCAGAAGCACTGTTCCTCCTCCATAGGCAAACACGTTTTAGGCACAGATGATAAGAGCAGAGTTGGCTGTTGTTAAAAATAAAACCCAGTTTTAGTGAGGCACTCCTAGTCTTCCCTTTGTGGTTTGTAAAAGCACATGGTTTAGGGTCAGCTCTCTAATAAAATCTTTGCTCTACCATAGCTTAGCTCTGTTACATTGGGCAAGACCCTCTCCCTCCCTGCTTCTCAATTTCTTCACTTGTAAATTGGGTAGTTAAAAGAATTAAGTGAGATGTGCTCCTGTAAGCGCTTAACACAAAATCTAGCACACAGTAGGCTATTAGTAAATGTCACTTGCTTTCCACCTCTCAGCGGCTTTCTTCACCACTGTTGTTGTTGTTGTTAAGTGCCATCAAGTCATTCTGACTCATAGCAACCCTGTTAGGGTTTTTTTTGAGGAGCAGTCAGTGGGTTTGAACTACCAAAAACAAAAAACTTGTGGTTGACAGTCCAGTACTGATCCTACAGTACTACACCAGGAGTCCCCCTTCATCACAGTTGTTGTCGTTAAATGCCATTGGGTTGGTTTCAACTCATAGCAACCCTATATAGGGTTTCCAAGGAGCAGCTGGTGGGTCTAAACTGCTGATCTTACGGTTCATAGTCCAGTGCTAATCCACAGTGCCATACCAGAAGTCTATCCCAGATACATACCCAAAAGACAAGAGACAGTAGCAGAAAGGTTACTAAACATGCTGTCTACAAAAACACACATCAAAAAGATGGAAATAGCCTAAGTGTCCATCAACAGAAGAATGGATGAACAAACTTTGGTACATACACACAATGGAATACTTCACAATGTTGAAGAATAATGATGAATCTGCAAGACACCTCACAACATGGATGAACCTGGAGTACATTATGCTGAGTGAAATTAGTCAATCACAAAAGGACAAACGTTGCATGAGATTATTGTTGTAGAAAGTTAAGAAAAGTTTTTCTTGATAAAGAAACATTCATGAACTTGACCTATACCTATGGAGCAGCGACTCAAAAGATGGAACAAATCATCACAGCAAGAAACATTCACACATACCCCCACACACAGAATGGACGGAGAAGGGCAGCTTGGACATTGGATACTCAAATTGGGAGGGGGGGACTACAAAGGCAAGAAGTGACTGGCTTACAAGCTTTCAAGAGGGAACCTGGTGCTAGGGAGCATGGTGGAAGGCAGAAGTTCCAGTAGGCACTAAACAATCTGTCTGGGCGGAGCGGATGAAAGGAGATACAGATGGTTAACTCATGATACTGTAGTGAATAATGCTTATCAGGACGGATCATGAGGGTTGGAAATGCAAAGGTAGAAGTTTTGTAACAAGGAAGGGAGTGATTAATTCTCCAGGATAGGAGCGGAGGCCTCTGGGACCATCAACAGAGAAGAGCTGAGGGCGGGACCCTGCCCAGAGAAACAGAGATGCCTGAGATGGAGACAGTGATGATGATGTGGAGTGATGAAGCGACTGGGGACTTTGGACCCAGAGAGGGAAAGGGCCTGTGGGTCGAAAACTGGGGGGAGGAGGGGGAAGTGTAGGGGGTGGATTTCTGGAATATACCCTTTGGGTGGTTGATGATGCATGGAGAGAATTGAAACCATGGCAGTGAGATGATATATGATGGAATGAATGTAAAACTGAAGTTCCCCCATGTAAACTATCATATAATTCACAATAAAACATTAAAAAAAAAAAAAAGAAAGAAATCAGACTAAATATTACATTAGGCAAATCTGCCGCACAAGACCTTTTTAAAGTGTTGAAGAGCAAAGATGTCAATTTGAGGACTAAGGTGTGCCTGACCCAAGCCATGGTATTATCAATAACCTCATATGCATGCAAAAGCTAGACAGTGAATAAGGAAGATCTTAGAGGAATTGATGCTTTTGAGTTATGGTGTTGGAGGAGAATATTGAAAGTGCCATGGGATTCCAAAAGAACCAACTGATCTGTGTTGTAAGAAGTGCAGCCAGAGAGCTCCTTGGAGGCCAGGATGGCCAAACTTCATCTCTCATACTTTGGACATTTTGTCAGGAGGGACCAGTCTCTAGAGAAGGATATTATGTTTGGTAAGGTGGAGGGTCAGAGAAAAAGAGGAAGACCCACAGTGAGATAGATTGGTCAAGTGGCAGCATTAATGGACTCAAACGTGGCAACAGTAGTGAGGTTGGCCCAGGATGGGGCAGTGTTTTGTTCTGCTGTGCATAAGGTCTCTGTGGGTCGGTACCCACTCAATGGAACCTAACGACAACAACATAATTGTCGTTTTACAACTCAAATGGAATGTGATGACATTTTTCAGTATATTGTTCAACAACCTTTTCCTACTTTCCAATGCAATGATTATTTCATGTTACTGTCAATGTTTCATTATTAAAATCACCTGTTGATGAACCTAAAAAAAAAAAAAGAAACATTCTATAATTGTTACAGGGCTAGAGGGTAGACACATATTGATGTTGGTGATGAGAAAACAATTTACAAGAAGAAGGAGGTTGGCAGAGGAAAGATGAAAGTAGTGGGAGATACAGGGAAGAATAAGTTAAATTGAGTACAGGTAAATGCTGTTAACTGTTGGTATATGTCATGAAGCAAAGTGTATGATGTGTTGAACGTAGAACTGATGATCTCTGTAAACCTTCACTCAATTCACAATAAAAAGGAAAGAAGGTAAGTGGAATATGACAGGCTATTAAGCACAGTTTTTTTTTTTTTTTTTTTTTTGCTTTTTGGTATGCCCACCTGTCCCAGATCATTAGCAAGATTGCCAGTAACAAAAGAAAGTGGCATAAACAAAACATGTCCTTTTTCTCAGTGAGATTCTCTTGCAGGATCCATATAGAACATTAGCCATTATTTTCCAAAGCCAATCAAAGGTCCTCTGTGCCAATCTGCACAGCTAGACAGCTGGTCTCCTTTCCCCCAACTCCAGTGATTCCAGTCGTCTGGGAACCAAGCTGTTTCAGTAGGCAGAGCCAACAAAGAACAGGTTCTGAAACGGTGAGGCCTTCATTCCAAATAAAAGCAGAACACTTTGTTTTTTATTTCCTCCAAAAGGCAATGAAAACTGCTGTTGTTCAGCAAGAGATGAACGGAAATCCATCGATGGGTTGGTTTAAGAGTTGTGTTGTATATACTATGTCTTTTTCATCAACACAACTTGGGAGCTCCTTAACAGTTCCTGAGATTTCCCCACAAAGGAGTATGATCACCCTTCACCTTCCTCCCTTCCCTAATATGAGCCCACCCCAACTGCACTGAACATCATGTTCTCTGACAAACTTCCTTGGAGACGTCAGTTTTCTGGTTAATGCTATATATGAAAAGATTCAAAATGGCCAAGCAGGACAGCCCACTCCCTAAAGAACCTTAGTTGCAAAGCAACAATGTTCTAGCCTGAATTTTCTGTGATGTGTATGCCTATTTTGAAAAGCTACCTTTTAGAATAGCTTTTTATTATAACAAATGAAATTTATTGAATTCCCCGGAAAAAAAACTTTTTTTCCTCACATGGCACAAAAGATATCTTTGTGTGTGTGTGTGTGTGTGAGAAGGCACTTTAACAAGACTAAGACAAGTATATTATTGAGAAAATTTGTCTGCAATCATCCAGTGACCACTGAGACATGTTTAAATATCTTTTGTGTGGAATAGACCTGTGCATGAATTGGAGCCTAGATGCAATAACTTACTCTTGTGTTTTACCACAATAGTTATTTTCCAAGTTGCTAAAGAGTTCAATGTCTGCCACGAGTCCTTCTGGTTGCAGCAGCTCCTGTGTGAACAGTCAGAAAAGAAAAACGAGAGTTAGTTAAAAGATCACATAAACTTCACATTCTTGAAATTCCAAATAATTCAGTCCTGGTGTAGCACTGTAGGATAAACATTGGACCACAAGGTCAGTTTGAACCTCAAGGCAGTTGGTTTAAACTGACCAGCGGCAACTTCCTTGGAAACCCAATGCAGGGTAGCTATGATTCATAACTGACTCGATGGCACTTAACAATGTTCATTAAAAAATGAAAAGCATGAAGTGAGTTGAAACCCTATACAAGGCCCTGTCACACCCTTGCCAACACACATTCAATGACAACCAATAGCAAAATAAAAAGAGCAGCCGCCTTCTCTGATAGTTGTAGGATGCATTTGTTCTCCAAGGCATGTAAAGCTTATTTAAGACTCAAAGGCAAATGTCGGTGGTCTGCAAATTCTCGGTGGTAGAGCTTCCCAACCAATGACCCAGAGTGGTTAGAGGTGGAACTGTCCAACCAAATGGCTAGTGGTGAAGAAAGACATTTATTTCCTTAGCTTTTGCAGCAGTCAGAAAGGGCCTACAGAGCCTTGTCCATATCCTGAGGTTTATATGAGATGATCACTGATTTTATTGATCAATATGTGAGGAAGTTTGGGAAGCACAGTTTTTCTTATGCCCTTCTCCATTTCCACTGTGGTCTGCTCTAGTTGCCAGATGCCAGGGAAGTTCTATGCAGAATGCTCACCTCCAGGCCATCAAATATGTGGCAACAAAGCCTGGCAACATGAGGCACTAGGCAATGGTCTCAGGAGTCAAACAGGATCTGCCTATGATTTTGATGTTCTGTCTGTGTACTGTTAATCCTGGAGGTCCTGGGCCAGAAGGAGGAAGCACTGCCAGAGAACCTTACATTAGGCCACGGGCCACAAGAGATGCTATTGGAGATGGTGGTTTATAGTCAGAGTTGTTGTTGTTGTTGTCAGGTGCTATGGAGTCAGAACCGACTCATAGCAACCCCATGCACAGTAGAATGAAACAATGTCCGATCCTGGGCCAATCTCACTACCACTGCCATATTTGAATCCATCAATGATGCCACCTGGCCAATCCATCTCGCTAGGGGTCTTCCTCTTTTTCTCTGACCCTCCACCTTACCCAGCATGACATCCTTCTCCAGCGACTGTTCCCTCTGGACAATATGTCCAAAATATGAGAGACGAAGCTTAGCCATCTTGGCCTTCAAGGAGCACTCTGGCTGCACTTCCTCCAACACAGATCTATTGGCTCTTCTGGAAGTCCATGGCACTTTCAGTATTCTCCTCTAACACCACAACTCAAAGGCATCAATTCTTCTACGATCTTCCTTATTCACTGTCCAGCTTTCGCATCCATATGAGGTTATTGAAAATACCATGGCTTGGGTCAGGCACACCTTAGTCCTCAAGCTGACATCTCTGCTCTTCAATACTTCAAAAAGTTCCTGTGCAGCAGATTTGCCCAATGCAATACGTCGTCTGATCTCTTGACTGCTGCTTCCGCGAGTGTTGATAGTTGATCCAAGAAGAATGAAATCCTTGACAACTTCAATCTTTTCTCCATTGATAAGAATGTTGTTTATTGGTCCAGTGGTGAGGATTTTTGTTTTCTTGACATTGAGATGCAATACATACCGAAGGCTGTGCTCTTTGAACTTCATAAGTAAATGTTTCAAATCCTCTTCACTTTCAGCAAACAAGGTTGTATCATCTGCATATCGCAGGTTGTTAATGAGTCTTCCTCCAATCCTGACACCATGTTTTTCTTCATGTAACCCAGCCTTCTCAGATTATTTGTTCAGCATACAGGTTGAATAAGTATGGTGAAAGAACACAACCTTGTCGCACACCTTTCCCAATTTTAAAACATTCAGTGTTCCCATGCTCTGTTCGAACAATTGCTTCTTGGTCTAGGTACAGATTTCTCAGAAGTACAATTAAGTGTTCTGGAATACTCATACTTCTCAATGTTGTCCATAGCTTGTCATGATGCATCGTCAGAGTAGAATTTTCTTATTGTTAAATCATTTATTACTGTGCAAGGAGAACCAAAAAAGTGGTCACTGGAATCTGCCTTTTTGGACAAAAGATATCAAATTGTTGAAAAGTCTTGCCACATTGAAAGAATATTTTTTGTTATTGTTAAATGCCTTCAAGTTGGTTCCAACTCATAGCAACTCTGCATAGGGTTTCCAAGGAGCAGCTGGTGAGTTTAAACTGCTGACTTTTGGGATCAAATTGACCTTGTCGTCCAGTGCTTTATCCTACAGTGGAAGACCTTAAATCAATTATACAAAAAGCCAAACTTGAGAAAGAACAATCATAAATAAGAAACATGTTGTTTAGTGCCTTCAAGTTGGTTCCCACCCATAGCTATGCCATATAAGGATTCCAAGACTTTAAATCTTCTCGAGAACAGAAAGTCTTATCTTTCTCCCACTGAGTGGCTGACAGCCTCGAGCCTTGGACCTTGTGGTTATTGTATGAAGCCACTGCATTCCCCATCATCAACATGGAAACCATGAAAAAGAACTGGAAAGGTACAACTTTTTACTTGAACTTTAAATAAATGCTTACAGGAAAACATGGAAAGGAGAGAAATCGGACTATAATCAATTAGGCAAATGGGTAACATTACAAACAATACTACGTACTCAGAAGATGCATCCAGCAAATCTAACAGTAAGTAAAGGCAACCAAAATGGCATTGAGAGCCCCTCAGAGGAATGGAGAGCACCTTCAGACAGCACCAATAGAAGCTTTAAAGGAAAATTCTAACCTTTAAAAAAGCATTAAGCTGTTCTTATAAGGATCTGAAAATGGAAGGAAAGAGTAGCTAAATTTATTAAAGAGGAAAAAAAATTTAGAAAACACTAAGCTGCTTACAGAGTAAGTTCTTAATAGCAAAGATAGTCAGCTCAAGCCTTTAGGTGAACACTTGCCAAAAATGAGCAATTGTGCTGTTGTTCTTAGGGATGACAATATTGTTCAAGGGAATGTAGTATTGCATATATTAAAGACATCAGAAAATGAAGCCCTCATAGGTTGTATCATCTGCATATTGCAGGTTGTTAATGAGTCTTCCTTCAATCCTGACACCATGTTTTTCTTCATGTAACCCAGCTTCTCAGATTATTTGCTCAGCATACAGGTTGAATAAGTATGGTGAAAGAACACAACCTTGTTGCACACCTTTCCCAATTTTAAAACATTCAGTGTTCCCATGCTCTGTTCGAACAACTGCTTTCTTCAGCTGAGTTAAACACCTATTTACAAACCCTCAAAGAAAATAGAAAACAAACATGAGAAATTAATTGAAGACGGTAAAATAGTCATTACACTTAAAAATCACATCAAAACCCATCAAACCAAGAAAGCTTATCTCCAGTCAGAAAATGTCCAGTAAGAAACGGAGATGTAACAAGTCCAACAGAAATATAAATTATTTTCAGAACTGAAACAAGACAAAGGAGTTTCAATTTTTTTTTTAACTCATCATGCAATTTAGATATAATTGTATAACAGGCAAAGATAGAGGGAAATCGTTTTAAGGAAAATAAAACATCACTCATACATGTAAAGAGATGCATGCTTATAAAATTGTTGCAGAAATTCCTTCAAAAAATTCAAAAACAAAATTAAACAGAATAATTTGAGTATTAGACTCTGGGGCAAGATGGTAGATTAGGCAGACATGCTGAGCAGACCCTTTGTAGCAAAGACATGGGAGACTGAGTGAAACAGGTACAGATGATGATCCTGGAACCCTGTGCTCCAGAGGACTAGACACAAGGGAGGACTGAGTGCCAGATGGAGAGGAAGCTGAACAGGAGCAGTGAGAAAAGAAAACCAGAAGGGCTGTAGATTGGCCTGGAGCAACATGCTCATCTTGAACTTTTGCAAGCAGCTATTGACACAGCAGTCTATAGGCAAAGGACACAACTAGACATTGGCAGCAAGGGCGGTGCAGTTCTCCCTTGTCCCTGTGTCCTCCTGGTAGCTGAGGGTGTGGCTAGTCCCTGCCCTTACCAACCCAGTTGTCAGAGGCACACACGCACCCTCTCCTGAACAGCCTCGGCTCTGCCTGGGGTTGGACATCAGACATACCACCCCTGCTTTTAGAGGCACATGAACTGTCCTGTAAGCCACTACACCCTTCCAATCTCTATCACATCCACCAGGAGACAGATGGTGAGTGTCTGAGAAGAAACCAATATACAATTATCCATTAAACAGAAATACGATATCACAATGTCTTGGAGAAAACAGACAATTTCCAAAGTTTGTTGTTGTTAAATGCCATCCGGTCAATTCCAACACATAGCAATCCTGTATAGGGTTTCCAAGAAACATCTTCTGAATTTGAACTACTGACCTTGTGGTTCAAACTGACCTTGCGATCCAGTGCTTTATCCCACAGTGCCACACCAGCACTCCAAAACTAGCACATAATATTCAAATGGAAAAATAAGATACACAGAGAAACAGAATGGATGGTCCATTCAAAATGAACAAAATGTGACAAATACCATCCTGGTGGTATCTACATAATGAACTCACTAGACAACAACTTGAAGACAATTGTATTAAAAGATAGAGAATCTTGAAAGCAACAAGGAAGAGGAAAAAATATACAAAGAATCCCCAGTGAGATTAAATGCTGGTTTTTGCCTCAAAATGCATGGAGCCCAGAAGGCAGTGAGATGACATATCTAAAAGTGCTGAAAGAACAAAATTGTAATCTAGAATTCTATAACCAGAAAAAGTATCCTTCAAAATGAGGTTGAAATTAAGACAGTCCCAGATAAACAAAAGCTGATGGAGTGTGTTACCATTAGCTCTTTCCTGTAAGAAATGCTAAAGGGAATACTTCAGGTGGACCTGGAAGGCACTAGACAGTAATTTAAGGCAATATGAGGAAACAAAGATCTCCAGTAAACACAATTTTATGGATAAATATATAGTTTTATTGTGCTTTTGGTTTTTAATTTTACTTATCATTGTTGTGTTAAATGCCATTGAGTTGATTCTGACTCATAGCAATCCTGTATAGGGTTTCCCAGACTGTAAATCTTTACAGGAGCAGAAACCCTCATCTTTCTTTTAAGGAACAGTTGGTAGGCTTGAACCACCACCTTGTGATTCATAGTCCTGTGCTTATCCTACAGAGCCACCACACTCCTGTTATTACTTACTATTGTCTACCCACTAACCCACTGACATCAAGCCAATTCTGACTCATATCAACCCTACAGAATAGAATATTTCCAAGGTTGTAATCTTTTTTTCACATATTCCTCCCATGAAGCAGCTGATGGTTTAAAACACTGATCTTTGAGTTAGCAGATAAGAACTTAACCACAGTACCTCTTATATTATAATCCTATACTATTTTAAAGGCAATGCATAAAGATAATTTTAACTTCACATTATTGGGCACACAGTATATAAAGATGTTATTTGTGGCACAACATAAAAGTTGTATGTAGCATGGTGCAGAATAGGGTTTTTGTATGCTGCTAAAGTTAGTAAGCTACTATTAATTTTTATATTAAATTATTATACATTTAGGATGTCAAGTGCAATCCTCATGTAACCATGAAGAAAACAATGAAGATCTATAGGAAAAAAATGATGAAAGAATCAAAATGACTTACTACAAAGCATCAACTAAGCATAAAAGTAGACAATTTTGGAAGAAGTGAGGGGCAAGAAAGGTGAAAGACACACAGAAAACAACAAAATGGCAGAAGTAATTCTGTCTTTGTCAGTAACTAAATGTAAATGGATTAATCTCTCCAATGACAAGGCAGAGTTTGGCAGAATAGATAACATGATCCAACTATATCCTGTTTTTTGAGACTTGCTATAGATAGGTGCTCTGGTAGCGTAGTGGTTACAAATTGGGCTGTGAACCGCAAGGTCAGCAGTTCGAAACTACCAGCTGTTCCGCGGGAGAAAGATGAGGCTTTCTGATCCCATAAAGATTTACAGCCTCAGAAACCCCTGCACAGGGTCACTATGAGTCGGAACCGACTCCACGGCATACCACCACCACCACCATAGATTCAAAGATACAAAGGTGTTGAAAGTGAAAGGATGGAGGAAAAAGATTCCATGTAAATACTAATAAAGATCTGGGATGGGTTTGTTATTAAAAGAAGAAATATAATTTACAATCTTCCACAAGAGACAAAGACATTACATATTCTTAAAAAGAAAAAAAGCCAAATCACCAAAAAAATCACAACTATAAATTTATATGTATGCACTTACCATCAGAGCCCCAAATACATGAAACAAATGTTGATAGAACTGAAGGGCAAAATAAACAGCTTTATAATAATAGCTGGAAACGTCACTATACCAATATTCCACTTTCAATAATAGTTAGAGTACCTAGACAGAAAGCAATAAGTAAATAATAAACTTGAAGAACATTATAAACAAACTATACCTAACAGATACAGAAACACTTCACCTAAATGCACGTTTTTTATAAGGATTAGAAAAAAGCTGGCTCAAAATGTCCAACTTTTCCCAATTTATGTACCACTCCATCATCTCTCACATCAACTGCTCTGCCTCCCTCAGTAATCTCTTTGGTCTTTGGATTTGGTAATTTGCTGCACTGTCTCACAGAACTCACAAAATGTACTTACAGTTAAGTGGTTGATTAGGGAAGTAACAGGGTACAACTCATGAGAACTCAGAAGTAGCAGAAACAACTCAAAATTCAGTTCTTGATTAGCATAGCTTCTTCTTGCTTTCTGCACCAGGGACTGCTTGGGCCTTCTGCCACCAGGTCCTGTTGGGACCTTCTTAGGCAAGTGTTATAGCTCTTAGCTCTGTGGGTTGGCACACCTCCTGCAGCCATCTTGTGCCAGTCGCCTATTTCCTGCTGTCTCATGCTGCCATCACTCTTACCACTGCTATGCCTGCGTCTCATGCTGTCCTCTGTTTTTCAGTTCCCTTCTCTGTCTGTCTCCAGGGTCTAGGAAGTTCTTAGAAAATGAACCCTGGGTTTAAAGGACATGCTCTGCTACCATTTCTTCATTCTAGTGGTAGTGATGTTCTCCTCTCTTCCACCTCTGGGATGTCTAAGTTTAAGCCTAATGGGATAGCAAAACTGACCAATTCCCTTATTAGGGTTCGATACACCTCATCTGCAAGGTCTAACACCCATAGGCATCCCATGCACTTATTTTAATTCTTAGCAGGCTATCCAAATCCCTTGATGGGCCACACACCTTGTTTGCATGCTGTTGTTATTCTTAGATGTCATTGAATCCGTTCTGACTCATAGCGACCCCATGTGCAACAGAATGAAACACTGCCCAATCCTGCACCACCCTCACTATCATTTCTATGTCTGAGTCCAATATTGCAGTCACTGTGTCAGCCCATGTCGTTGAAAGTCTTTCACTTTTTCCTTGATCTTCAGTTTACCAAGCGGATGTCCTTCTTCAGGGACTGGTCTCTCCTTATAACATGTCCAAAGTACTTGCAATGAAGTCTTGCCATCTGCACATCCAAGGAGCATTTTGGTTATACTTCTATCAAAACACATTTGTGCATTCTTTGGCAGCCTGTGGTATATTCACCAACACAAAATTAAAAACCATCAATTCTTCTTCAGTCTTCCTAATTCATTGTCCAGCTTTCACATGCCCATGAAGTGGTTGAAAATGCCATAGCTTGGATCAGGCACACCTTAGTCCTCAAAGTGACATGTTTGCTTTTTAACATTCTAGAGGGTTTTTTTGTACCATTTGATTTCTTGATTGCTGCTTCCATGGGCATTGATTGCAGATCTAAGTAAAATAAAATACTTGTAAACTTCAGGATATCAAATGATATATTGCACTGGACAAATCTGATGTCAAAGATTTCTTTAAGATTTTAAAAACCAAGATGTCACTTTGAAAATTAAGGTGTTCCTAACCCAAGTCATGGTATTTTCAATTGCCTCATATGCATTCAAAATTCCATGACTATACCATGAACTTCCAGAAGAATGACTAAATCTAGTTTAGAAGACGCACAGCCAGAATGCTCCTTGGAAGTGAGAATGGCAAGACTTCATCTCATATATTTTGGACATGTTAATAGGAAGGACTCATCCCTGGACACGGACATTATACTTGGTAGAGGGTCAGCAAAAAAAGAGGAAAACCCTCAATCAGAAGAAATGACACAGAGGCCACAACAATGGACTCAAACATAGAGTGATTGTGAAGAGGGCACAGGAGCGGGGAGTGTTTCATTCTGTTATACATGCGGTTGCTATGAGTCAGAACCTACTTGATGGCACCAAACAACAACAACCCAACCATTTTGTGAGCGTCACAAAGGCTATTGCTATAAAAGTAATATTAAGTAGTTCATAACACCACACCAACCAACAATAGCCAGATACATATTCAATTCTAGTGCACGTGGATCATTCTTTAGGGTATATTATATGTTGCTGTTGTTGTTAGGTGCCACTGAGTTAGTACCAACTCCTAGCAACACTATGCACAACAGAACAAAACACTGTCCAGTCCTGCGCCAACCTCACAATCATTGCTACAGTTGAACTCATAGCAACTGCCACTGTGCCAGTCTATTGCATTGAGGATCTCCCTCTTTGTCTCCAACCCTCCATTTTACCAAATGTGTTAACCTTCTCCAGGGACTGGTCCTTCCTGACAATATGTCCAAATATTAGATACAAAATCTGGCCATCCTGGCTTCCAGGGAGCATTCTGACTGTCCTTCCAACACAGATTGGTTTGTTCTTTTGGCAGTCCATGGTTCTCCTCCAACACTATGGTTCAAAGGCATCAATTCTTCTACAGCCTTCCTTATTCACTGTCCACCTTTCATATGCATATGAGGCTATTGAAAATACCATGGTTTTGGGTCAGGCACACCTTAGTCCTCAAGCTGACATCTTGTCTCTTCACTACTTTAAAGAGGTCTTGTGCAGCAGATTTGCCTAATGCAATAATACATCGTTTGATTTCTTAACTGATGCTTCCATGATTGTTGATAGTTGATCTGAGCAAAATGAAGTCTTTGGCAACTTCGATCTTTTCCCCATTTATACGAATGCTGATACGTGGTGAGAAATTTTGTTTTCTTTACATTGAGATGCAACCCATACCATCTTCATCAGTAAGTATTTTAAGTTCTCTTCACTTTCATCAAGCCAAGTTATATCATCTGCCTATCTCAGCTTGTTGAAGAGTCTTCCTCCAATCCTGAAATCATGTTTTTCTTCATAATCCAGCTTCACAGATTATTTGCTCAGCATACGGATTAAATATGTATGGTGAAAGAATACAACCCTGGTGCATACCTTTCCTAATTTTAAACCATTTAATGTTCCCGTGTTCTGTTCATACAACTGCCTCCTGGTCTATGTATAGGTTCCTCATGAGCACAATTAAATGTTCAGGAATACTCATACTTCAAAATATTGTTCATAGCTTGTCATGATCCACACAATTGAAAGCCTTTGCATAATCAATAAAGCACAGGTAAACATCTTTCTGGTATTCTCTGCTTTCAGCCAAGATTCATCTGACATCAGCAATGATATCCCTCATTCCACGTCCTCTTCTGAATCCAGCTTGAACCTCTGGAAGGTCTCTGTCAATGTAAAACTATGAGCTCAGTTTGTTCCTCTTTTTCTAGTTCTTTAAGTTGTAAAATTAGCTTATTGAGATCTTACTTTTTTTTTTTTTTTTTTA
>NW_006408534.1:14778644-14811268 GCF_000296735.1 Chrysochloris asiatica | reverse complement strand
TTGATACATTTTATAATCATTTTTAGGAATTCCTTCTCTGGCATTTACAAAACCTGCCCATCTTCCAGTATGGAATGTAGGTCTACTTCCAGCTCATTTTACCTCAGTCACTTTATCTTGTTTCTGGACATGTGACGATATGGTCATCTGTTTCTATTTTTTGGGCATCTTCAGGGTTTATCTGTGGCCTTAATATGCAGATGGGTATGTATTTTGGTATTTTTTATGCTTTCTGATTGCCTCCAGGTAGATGTGATCAGGAAATGGGCTTCCCTTTTCACTTTTCTTCTTGAGAAATTTCAAGATGCCACTGTTGGTCATTCAGGCCTTTTTTCTAGTTGTAAACAGTTCAGGACCAGCTGTGGCCATTTGGTTTTAAGTGGGAACTGTCTTTTTAAATTTTTAGGAGATCTGTGTGCATGCGTAGTAGAAGCCTCCGAGGGTGGGGCTGGGGTGCCCACTAGCTCAGGCACCCCTATAGTCACCAGAATGGAGGTACACAGACAGCAAGGGACCAATGAACAGCTACCAAAAGAAAAGAATGTCCACACCTTTATCTCTGTGGTTCTGCCTGGTGTCTGTGACCGCTCCAATCCTTCCCCAGCTTGGTCTTACCCAAGATGGCGGCTCCTGGAGCAGCTGAATGTCCCAGACTAGAAAGCAATGGATTTCTTGCTTCTGCCACAAATTCCCCCAGCTGTAAGCCTTCCAACCTTCTAAATATTCCTTTAAATAGGGTTCAGAGTTCTGGGACCATCCCCTGAGCCTGCTTTGTTGGGTATTCTGTGTTGTTGCTGGCAGAGCTCTTATTGTACTTCCACCTCATCTGCCATTTTGTTTCAAGATCTTACCTTTTTTTTTTAACACAGGTTTATTTGGATATAAAACTCCTTCTGAGTCCTGCATCCCATAAGTTTTTTGTTGTTGTTGTTCTATTGTGCTTTCAATTTCACTTATCTCAAGGTAATTTTTCATTTCCTTTGTGATTTATTTTTAGATTAATTCATTGTTGAATAGTATTTTGTTTAATATCTACAGATTTTTACATCTTCCCATTTTTCTTTTGTTAATTGATTTCTGATCTTATTTCATTGTGATTGGAGAATGGACACTTTACATGATTTTCATATTTTAAAATTTATTGAGACTTATTTTATGACCTAACATATGTTATATAATATATTTAATATGTTACATCACAAAATAAGTCTCAACTGATGGTACATGGAGGGGGTTGCAATTATTGTAATGAAGCAAAGTTTATGATTTACTGAATGTAAAACTGATCACCTTTCCTGTAAACCTTTACTCAACTCACAATAAAAAGTTAATAAAAAATGCTGGAGATCACATGATAAAGTTTTGCAAGGCCAACAACTCATTACTGCAAACACTTTTTTTTCAACAACATAAAATGCAGCTATATACATGGAACTTAACAGATGGAATATACTGGAATCAGATTGACTACATCTGTGGAAGGAGACAATGGAGAACCTCGATATGATCAGCCAAAACAAAGTCAGGGGCTTTGGAACCATGGCACATACAATCAATTACTCAGATGCAAATCCAAGCTGAAGCTGAAGCAATTCTAAACTCCATGAGAGGCAAAATATGACCTTAAGTATATTCCATCTGGATTTAGAGACTGCCTCAGGAACAGATTTGATGCATTAGATACTAATGATAGAAGACTAGAAGAAGTGTGGGGTAACATACAAGAAGAAAACAAAAGGTCATTAAAATGAAAGGAAAGACCAAAATAGATGTCAGACAAGACTCTGAAATTTGCTCTTGAGTGTAGCGAAGGTAAAGCAAATGGACGAAATGAGAAAGTGGAGGAGCTGAACAGAAATTTTCAAAGGGTAGCTCAAGAGAACAAAGTAAAGTATTATAATTAAATGTATGAAGACCTGGAGTTTGAAAACCAAAAGCTAGCATACGGTCAGCATTTCTCAAGCTGAAAAAACTGAAGAAAAAATTCAAACCTTGAATAGCAATATTGAAAATTTCTGTGTGCAAAATATATAATGACATTGGAAATAGCAAAAGAGATGGAAGGAATAGACAGTTACTGTAACAAAAAGAATTGGTTGATGTTCTTTCATGAGGTACCATAAGATCAAGAACAAATAGTATTGAAGGAATAAGTCAAAGTAGCACTGAAGGCAATAGCGAAAAACAAGTCTCCAGAAACTGACAATACCAACTGAAATCTCTCAACAAACTGATGAAACACAGAAGGCTCTCACTAGTCTATGTCAACTGACAATACCAACTGAAATATCTCAACAAACTTCCAAAATTTGGAAGAAAGCTACCTAGACAACCAATTGGAAGAGATCCAGATTTGTGACCACTCTGAAGAAAGGTGATTCAATGGAATGTGGATATCCTCTAAAAAATCCTTAATAGTACACACAAGTAAAATTTTGCTAAAGATAAAGCAAAAACTGCTGCAGCAGTACATCAACAGGGAGCTGCTAGAAATTCAAGCCAGATTCGAAAGAGGACATGGAACTAGGAGTATCACTGCTGATGTCCAATGAATTTCGATTGAAAGCAGAGAATATCAGATAGATATTTACTTGTGCTTTATTGACTGTGCAAAGCCATTTGGCTGTGTGGATCATAACAAACTACAGGTAACACTGCAAAGAATGAATATTAGAAAACACTTAATTGTGCTTATGAGGAACATATTCATAGACTAAGAGGCGGTTAATTGTAACAGAACAAGGGGATACTGCATGGTTTAAAGTCAGGAAAGGTGTGCATCAGGGTTGTATTCTTTCACCATACTTATTCAATTTGTATGCTAAGCAAATAACCCAAGAAGATAGATAATAATAAGAACATGGTATCAGGATTGGAGGAAGTTTAACAACCTGCAATATACCGATGACACAGATTTGCTTGATAGAAGTGAAGAGGACTTGAAATACTTGTTGATGAATATCAGAGACAACAGCCTTCAGTATGTAAAGAAAATTGAAGACCTCAAAACTGGACCAATAAATAATCTCATGATAAATGGAGAATTGAAGTTGTCAAATACTTCAATCTGCTGGGATCCACAATCAGTGCTCATTGAAGCCGCAGTCAAGAAATGAAATGACATATTGCACTAGGCAAATGAGCTGCACAACATGATGAGTCCGATTAATGTCACTGCCTTGTGATAGTGTGATAGAAGCAGCATTCTGGCTGTGCTTCTTCCATGGCTTGGGTTGGGTATACCTTAAAGTCAGGCCTCAAAGGGATATCTTTGCTCTTGAACACTTTAAAGAGGTCTGTTGCACAGATTTGCCTGATGCAATAAGTCGTTTGATTTCTTAACTGCTGCTGCCGTAAGTTTTGATTAAGGATCCAAGTAAAATGAAGTTTTTGATAACTTCAGTCTTTTCTCAACTTATCATGATGTTATTTATTGATACCATAGTGATTTTTTTTTTTTTAACATTGAGTTGAAATCCATTCTGAACACTGTATTCTCTGATCTTCATCTGTAAATATTTCAAATCCTCTTCACTTCCAGCAAGCAAGGGTATGTCATCTGCATATCAATTTTCAGCCAAGCAGTAGGCAGATAATATAGAGGGGACAACAATACTAGCAAAGTATGCATACCATGGACAGCTTTTACTTAAGGATCAAATTGAGAAGGGTTAGGAAGGAAGTTGGTATGGAAACAAAAATCACAGGGAGGAAGTGAGATACTGATGTTACATGGAGGGGACTGCAATCATTGGAATGAAATTATCTTCAGCAAGTTAAAGCTTGCTGAAGATAATTTAAAAGTGGCTGCAGCAGTATATTATAGGTGGGAAACTTCCAGAAATTAAAGCTGGATTCAGAAGAGGACATGGAACAAGGGATATCATTGTTTGCTGAAAGCAGAAAATACCAGAAATATGTTTGTTGTTGTTAAGTGCTGTCCAGTTGATTCAGACTCATAGTAACCCTGCATAGGGTTTCTGAGGCTGTAAGTTCTTGCAGGGGCTGAAAACTGCATAGGGTTTCTGAGGTTATAAATCTGCCTTTCACAGAGCAGCTGGTGGGTTTGAACTGCTGGCCTTGGGGTTTACAATCCAGTGTTTATCTTACAGAGCCATAGGGTTTGTGCTTTATTGACTATGAAAAGGCATTCGAATGTATGGATCATAACAAACTATGGATAAAACTATGAAGAATGGGAAACCCAGAACACTTAATGATGCTCATGAAGAACCTGTATATAGGCCAAGAGATATTTGCTTGAACAGAACAAGAAGATACTAAGTGGTTTAAAATGAAGTGTATGATTTGTTGTATGGAAAACTGTTGATCTGTTCTGTAAACCATCAGTCAATTCACAATAAAAAAATTTTTAAATGTGATATAAAGTTAGCTATTAAAAATTGACTTTCTATAGGCATTTCTAAGGAGCTCTGGTAGTGTAGTGGTTACAAATTGGGCTGTGAACCTTAAGGTCAGCAGTTCGAAACTACCAGCTGTTCCTTGGGAGAAAGATGAGGCTTTCTGCTCCTGTAAAGATTTACAGCTATGGAAATCCTGTACAGGGTAGCTATGAGTCAGAACCGACTCTATGGCACATAACCAACCAACTAACCAATGGCATTTCTATATGGCTACCAAACACATGAGCAGATGCTCAGGGTTATTGGTCAACTGAGGTGTGCAAATGAAAACCACAATGAAATACCATTATACTCCTACTAGGATGTTTAAGACGAAAGAAAAAAAAAAAAAAAACAGAAACTAACAAATGCTTGCAAGGACATGGGAAAAATAAATGTGGTACATCCTTACAATCCTATAATGCTCAGTATGAGAAATGAAGTCTTGATACATGCTATAGTGTAGATGGAGCTTGAAGACATCATGTTGAGTGAAATAGATCAATCACAAAGGATAAATATTGTATGACCTCCCTTATATAAAAAGACAAGAAAAAGCAAATATATAGAGACCAAAGTTTATTAGTGATTACCAGGGACAGCAGGCAAGAGAAAAAGAGGAATTAGTGGTATTAAATTTTTTTTGCATTTAGGGTAGTGGTGCATAGTTGATTATTGTAGTAGCTGTCAGTAAGTTATACATCTGTAAAAGGTTGAATTAGCAATGGTTGTGCAACATATATTTACAACAACAACAACAACAACAAAAAGAGTAGTTGTTGAGGCTTTTTATGTACATCCAAACACCTCATGGGATTTGGTTCTTTGGTTTGGAAGTTTATGGTAATGGTTTCATGGGACATCTCAGTTCATTGGCCTAGTACCATGTTAAGTGCTTCTATTCTATCTACTAGCTCCTTGCATAGTCCTTGGGTATTAAAACCTTGCAAGCAGCAGTACAACTCACAAAAGCTGCACTCTATTTTCTGGAAAAACAGAGTAAAAAGGATACTCAATAATAGAAGGAGGATATGGAATGTGTCTATGCAGTACTGAAGGCACTGGAGAAAAACAGGGCTCTAGGAATTGGTGGAATACAAATTGAAATCTTTCAATAAACTGAGGCATCACTGGATGCACTCACTCATCTAAATTTTAAAAATTTGGAAGACAGCCACCGGGCCAAATGATTGAAAGAGATCCATATTTGTGCCCATTCCAAAGAGAGATAACAACAGAATGTGGAAATTATAGAAAAAATATCATCAATGTCACATGCAAGGAAATTTTGCTGAAGATAATTAAAAAACAGATGTAGCAGTATATTGACAGGGAACTGCCAGAAGTTCAAATTGGATTCAGAAGAGAAACTAATCATCGCTGATGTCAGATGGATCTTGGCCTAAAGCAGAGAACACCAAAAAGATGTTTGTTTAATTGTGCTTTATTGACTATGCAAATGCTTTCAACTGTGTGAACCGTAACAAACTATGGGTAACACTAGGAAGAATGGGCATTCCAGAATACTTAATTGTGCTCATGAGAAACCTGTACATGGACCCGGAGGTAGTCGTTTGAACAGAACAAGGGGACACTGAATGGTTTAAAATCAGGAAAGGTGTGTGCTAGAGTTGTATTCTTTCACCATACTTACTCAATCTGTATGCTGAGCAAATAATCTAAGAAGCTGAATTATATGAAGAAGAACATAGCATTAAGATTGGAAGAAGACTCATTAACAACCTGTGATGTGCAAATGATACAACCTTGCTTGCTGGAAGCAAATAGGACTTAAAAGTGTTTACCCTTGAAAGTGCTTGAAAGTACATCCTTAAATATAAATTGTACCTCAAGGTAAAGAAAACAAAGATTCTCACAAATGGACCAATAAACAGTATCATGATAAATGGAGAAAAGGTTGAAGTTGTCAAAGACTTCATTTTGCTTGGATCCACAATCAACATTCATAGAAACAGCAGTGAAGACATCAAACAATGTATTGCAAATCTGCTACAAAAGAACTCTTTAAATCAATAAGCAAAGATGCCCCTTTGAGGACTAAGTACACCTGACACAAGCTATAGAAAAAGTACAGCCAGAATGCTCTTTAGAAGTCAAGATAGAGAGATTTTGTCGCTCATACTTTGGACATGTTTTTAGGAGGGACCAATCCCTTGAGAAGGACGTCATGCTTGGTAAATTGGAGAGTCAGTGAAAAAGATGAAGACTCCCAATGAGATGGATTGACATAGTAGCAGCAGCAATGGGCTCAAACGTAACAATTGTGAGAATGGTGCAGTACCAGGCAGTGCTTCGTTGTGCATGGGGTTGTGCTATGAGTTGGAATTGACTTGACGGTGTCTGATCACATGGAATGTGTGGCTAATTGCCTCCATGAACAACTCTCTCCTTTGTCAGGAGACCAGAAGAACTGAATGGAGCCTAGATACCATTTCTGAACATTTTGATAAAAAAATTCCCAAATGGGAAAAGTACAAAATAAAATTTTGAATTTTCATGGTCTCTAGACTTTCTAGAGCCCTGGAGGTGGCTAAAGTCCTGAAACTGTTGCCCTGAGATAATTTTTAAACCTTAAGCCAAAAGTATCCTCTGAAGTCATCTTAAACCCAGCTTAATTAGTCAAAACTGTCTGCCTTGAGCATTATTCTCTTTAAGAATTATTTATATGGATCAAATTGACAGCAGCAACTTGAAAGATCAGACAGAAGCCTTAGAGGGCATTTGTGTTTATGTTGATGAAGGAAGGCCATTCAGAAAAGGAAGATGAGAAGGGTTATACAACTCAAAGAATGTTATCAATGTCACTAAATTGTACATGTATTTTTGTATTATTGGTATATAACATTTTAAGGGGGAAAAAAGAATAGGGACAAAAAGGGGGGAGTAGTTCATCTTACATTCCCGGAACAGAGGACCCTAGAATCAGCAAAAGCAGAATGTAGGATCCTAATCAGAGAAGCAGCGACACCAGAGACGACGGCAAAGGTTATGGCATGAAGAGACAGCAGGTGAGGACTCCAGACTCATGAAAAGAGAAGGACTGCGTGCTGACAGGCAGAGGGCCAGTCTGCAAAATGTGCCCTTTGGTTGTTTAAATAATTATTTATTCCTGCAGACTTTTGTGTACATCAAAAATTTAAAAAAAGAGGGACTAGAGGCAAATATTGTTAACTGATGGTGTGTGTGGAAGGGAATTGTCATCATTGCAACGAAACAAGATGCAATTGGTTGAGTGCAAAACTGATGTTCTACCACATACACAGACTATCACTCAATTCACAATAAAAGCTTTAAATAAAATAATAATAATAAGAAGAATAGGGAGAAAAAAACGGTCTACCTTTTCTTCTCTGGGTCACGGTTATCCTCAAGTCTGAAGCCTACAGTAAGAGAACTCACAATATTACTGAATATTCAATCACCTTGAAAGGTCGAAAAACATCCCCAGTGACGGCTACAGTAGATAAATTGGCTGGCAATTCTGCACCCAGCTTGTTCTTAGCATCCAGAGCCTGAGCTACCTGCTCAAGCAGCTTGTTAATGGTCTAACACAGATGCAAGAGAAGATGCACAGTCCCTTAACAGCTGTTTAAGCAGCAGGCTGGGAGACGCTTTACTGGCAGTATGAGAGGGGTGAAGTTTGGCTTAAGTGGCATGAATAACTCAAACTTTGACATTTTATATGGCAGTTTCTATTGAACTGTACTTTACATCCATCTGTGCCTCATCCCATGCTGCACTCCAAATGACAGATTTCCAGCCTTGGCCTCTAAGTGGATGGAGGGAAAAGTAAGTCTGAAAGGTGCCCAACTTCCCTTCACAGCCTGTGAGGTGAGGGGAACTATGATAAGTCTATAAATACCCCAGGGTAGAAATGCCATGGGCTGGAAACTCCAGGGTGGAATTGCATATGTGGTCTTGTTATGCAAGGAAATGTAGTCAGAGGAATATTAGACCAAATGTCAAGTTTTTCTACAGTGAATTCAGACAGACAGCAAAATCATCGTCCCTTGTGGGGGTGGGGGGGACAGGAGAGAATGACAGCTTGTGAGGCACAGGAGAATTGTTGGTGACAATCAAGATGGGGTTTGCATGGGAATGCTTATGGTTAGGAAGGAGGCTAATACAACAGTAGCACTGGGTGTAGTGGGGAAAGGACAAGGGGAAAGCACCTGACTTATCAGAGGAAAACAAAAGGAAGTACAGTCTAGTTCTGATGTTTCCTTTGTAGCCCTCGTTTCATCCAATCCCTTGTAACCCCAGTACGCTGTCATTGAATGCATCCTATTCATGGGTCTTTAAAATGTTTTTGTAAAGTGTTGGTGAATAAAATTAGAAACAATGCAGAAAATTGAAAATGCAAAATTACTTAATAGTTTTAAGGATACAGGGTTAATTAAAACTGTTTCCACCTAAGCACAATATCAGGAATTTGGGATCTGACAAGAGGAAATGCAGTGAGGTTAGGCTTCCACCCTGTTAGTTCAATGGTAAAACATAATATAGGCGTGAATAAAAGAGGGAAAAATGATAAATATGCAATCTAGTTATAGTCTCCTTATAAATGCTGTAATTTTTAATTCCAGGCTATTATTTTATTGTATGATGCTGTAGGATAGGCACTGGACTGCTAATCACAAGGTCTGCAGTTCAAACACACCAATCACTCCTCAGAAACTCTATACAGGGTCAATCAATATCAGTTGGAACTGACCTGAAGGCACTTAACAAGAACTATTTTATAAAGCTACTCACTAAATTGCCTCCACTCCTGGAAGATAATGACCATACTTTCTACATATCCATCTTCAAATTACATAAAGCTTCATATTTGTTTACTTCAGCTAGTAACATCTACACAATGAATTCAACATACAAAAATTTCTACATTTAGCACAGCATACCAAACTCATGGGATGCAGCTAATGCAGGTCTTAGAAATCTATAGTAATAAATGCCTGCATTAAGAAAGATCTCAAATCAATAAACTACCTTTCTGCCTTAAAACACTCAAGAAAGAAGAGCAAACTAAACCCAAAATAAGCAGAAAGAAGGAAATAATGGGATAAGCACTGGATTGAGAACCACAAGGTTTGTGGTTCTAATCCACTAGCCACTCCTCAGGAGAACAATAATGTTTTCTGCTCCCACAAAGATTTATAGACTCAGAAACCCTTTAGAGGGTCATTATGGGTCAGAACCAACTCATTGGTATTTAACAACAACAACAAGAGTACGATTAATGAAATTATTGCTGTTGTTGTCAAGTGCCGTCAAGTCAGTTCCGACCCATAGCGACCCTGAATAGGGTTTCTGAGGAGCAGCTGGTGAGCTTGAACTGCCAACCTTGCAGTTCAAATGGCTTTGCAGTCTGGAGCATTAACCCACAGCGCCATACCAGGACTCCAATGTAGGATAGAAATTAATGAGGATAGAAAATAGTTGAGAAAATTAACAAAACCAAAAGTTGGTTGTTTGAAAAGATCAACAAAATTAATAAACTTACAGCTAGACTGACCAAGAAAAAAAGAGACAGAAGTCTCAAACTACTAAGATCAAGAATGAAGGAGACATGACTACCTACCTTACAGAAATGTCAGCAAACTACATCATTTTGATGTCTTACTTATCTAGTATGAATACAACAGAAATATCCTAAGTGGGTAACTTAAATGAACAGTATTTATGAGGCCAGAAATCTGAGCTCAGGAAATTCACTTTAGAGGAAGATTTTTTCTCTCTGTTGGTTCTTGTTTCTTTCCAGCTTGTTTCTCAGTTTCTCAGTGATCTTCATGTGACTTAGCTAGCATCTACCTTCCCCACTTGTGTTTGTGGGATAGTTGCAGAGTTTGACACATGAGAGGAACTGTTATCACTGGAAGGCATGCATGGCACCACAAGAGGTGAGGACTTGATTGAGAGACTTGTTTTTCAATATGAAAACTTGAGTTAACTTTTGAAAAGTTAAATGGCCTTACTACAAGTGGAACCCCAGCCATGGTTGGCTTGCAGAAAGGGTTAATTGCATTTGTCAAGAAAGAACTGAATCGTCTCAGTCTTGATCCAAGTGATTTAATTATATGCCACTGCATCATACACCAAGAAAGTCTCTGTGCACAGTAGTTGAAGCTCAACAATGTGATGTCAACAGTAGTGTCAGGCATAAATTTTGTCAAAAGCAGAGGGTTTAATAGCTGCTAGTTTAAGGAGTTACTGAATGATCTTGACTCTGAATATGTGATCTTGTTTATCACTATGAAGTGTGGTGGCTGAGTCACAGGAACATACTCATGATGTTTTATAAACTGCAGATGAAGTCAAGCAGCTCGTGTACATGAAGGGTGACAGGTCAGGGAACTCAATGATAGTAAGAGGCTGTGTGATCTAGGTTCATGGTGGACATTACCAAGTACCTCTCAGAGCTGATCTTCAAGCTGCAGGGCTCCAACCAGCTTCTCAGCTCCCTGCTTTCAAACGTGAAGTCATTTGAAGCTAAATTAAGGCTGTGGAAAGTGCAACTCGAAAGGAATAACTTGGTGCATATTCCCACTCTGGAAGGACAAAAACCTGTGACACTTGAATATGTTGGTGAGTGTGAGAAACTAATTGAGGTATTTATTGAAAGATTCAAGGCACATAACAACAACAATAACAACAACAATGTTATGTGCCATTGAGTAGGTTCTGACCCATAGTGACCTTGTATAGTGTTTCTGAGAAGCTGCTGGTGAGCTTGAACTGCTAGTTTTGAGGTTAAAATTTACTTTGTAGTCCAGCGCATTAACCCACAGTGCCACACCAGAACTCCACCATCACATTGTTGTAACATAGACAAGAGTAAGTAAAAAAGTATTGCCACAAAGTTAGACAAACTTTATTAAACAAAAATATCAAAATGTGAAGATATTGTTTCAAGATATACATCCCCTCTAGGTCTATACATTGCTTAAGGAGGTGTTGGCATCTCCTAACCCTCCCCTCTGTAGCGTAGTGGTTACAAATCGGCCTGCGAATCTTAAGGTCAGCGGTTCGAAACTACCAGCCGCTCTGCGGGAGAAAGATGAGGCTTTCTACTCCCGTAAAAATTTACACCCTCGGAAACCCTGTACAGGGTCGCTATGGGTCGGAACCGATTCGACGGCACTTAACAACAACAACAACCCTCCCCTGAAGAATTCTGTGCTCTTCCATTTACACTATATCAAAACAGCAGTTTGGGCATCCTTGAAGGACTCAAATCATGTTCCTTCTCAATGTTCTTTGAGTTTGGGGAATAAAAAGAAGTCTGAAGAGGCAAGATCAGGGCTATGGGGTGGATGGGGTAAGGTTTCCCAATGAAATTCTCATAGGACATACCTTACTTCTCTCAAAGAATAAGCAGGTCCATTGTTGCAGAAAAAAATTCCTAAGCAAAACATTCCTGGATTTCCTCACCAATTCAATTTTCTTAGAACTTCATAATATGTCCTAGTGATCAACCTGTGTTTTTCAAGAAAATCTATCAAGATGCCCCTCAGGAATACCCCCAAAACAGTCACCATCCTCGTCTAAGTGGACCTGTCTGCCTTGAGTTGAACTGGCCTAGTAATGCCCTTGGAATCTATGATTTTTGTTGGATTGTTTTTGGAAGACACCTTAACAAGATTAGGACAAGTGCATGACTTGTCTGCAGCCATCCATGTTTAAACATGTTTTGTTTGGAATAAACCCCATATCAGGACTTCATTTTGCTGTATGGCAGTGTAATATTCCATTATATGTCTCTATATACCACATTTTGTTTATCCATTTGTCTATTAATGGATACCTTTTGGCTACTGGGAATACTATTAAAATGAGCAATGGTGTACATTTATCTATTTGAATTGCTGCTCTCAAGACTCGTGAGCATATGTTTAGGAATGGGATTGCTGCGTTATATGCTGTTGTTGTGTGTTCTTATGTGTTGTTGAGTCACTTCTGACTGATAGCGACCCTGTAGAGGGTTTCCAAGGAGCAACTGGTGGGTTTGATTAGCAGTACAGTGCTTATCTTATAGTGCTATACCAGGACTCTACATTATGTGCTAGTTCTATGTTTGAGGATCCAGCAAACTTTTTCCACATCAGCTGTACCATTTTACATTCTCACCAGCAATAAGTAAGGGTCCCAATTTCTTTATATTCTCGCCAATATTTGTTGTTTTCAATTGAAAATATATTTTTATCCATCCTAGCCATGCTGCTCCCATAGGATTTACAGCTTGAAAATGCTAAACACTGTCATTATAAGTCGGAACTGACTCCATGACCCACAACCACCACCACCACCACCACCATCAGTGAGAGCGGAGCAGCATATCCATGTGGTGCTATGGATTAATGCACTGGACTGCGAAGTCATTTGAACCGCGAGATTGGGGTTTCAAACTAGCCCCATCCAGGGTCTCTATGGGTTGGAATTGACCCAACAGCATTTAACAACAATAATGGCTAATGAGGAGTCCTGGTGTGGTACTGTGGGTTAAAGTGCTGGACTGTAAGGTCAATTTGAACCTCAAGTTCAGCAGTTTAGCTGCTTCTTGGAAACTCTATACAGGGTCGTTATGAGTTGGAACCGTCTAGATGACATTTAACAGCCATGGTCAATGAAAGGAGTCTTGGTGTGGTGCTGTAGAATAAGCACTGGATTGTTAACCAAAATGTTGGAGGTTCAGCTGCTCCTTAGAAACCTTATACATGATGGCTATGAGTTAGAACCCACTTGACGGCACTTATAACAACAAATGGCTAATGATGTTGATCATCTTTTAATGTGCTTATTGGTCATTTGCATCTCTTCATTAGCAAAATGTCTATGCAAATCCTTTGCCTATTATTTTTTTTAATTGTGCTGTCTTTTTGTTGTTAAGTTGTAAGAATTATTTATATATTCTAGATATTAAATACCTTACCTGGTATTTAATTCTAAAACATTTTTCCCACTCTGTAGGCTGTCTCTTCATTTTGTTGTTAAATTCATATGTTTAACAAAAGTTTTTAATATTGATGAAGTCCAATATATCTGTTTTTTCTTTTTTTTACTAGTCCTTCTGGGTCAGATCTAGGAATACACACATTAAAAACCATACTTCTATTTTTCCTTCTAGGAATATTGTGGTCTTATGTCTTGCATTTAAATCTTTGATCCATTTAGAGTTAATTTTCAGATATTCCTGGTGTGACGTTGTAGGATCAGCACTGGACTCTGAATCACAAGATAAGTAGTTCAAACCCACCAGCTGCTCCTCGGAAACACTATACAGGATCACTGTGAATCATAACTGACTCAATGACACTTAACAACAACAAAATGAGGTATGAGTCCAGCTTTATTCTTTTGCATGTAGAGAGTCAGTTGACCCAGTACCATTTAATAAAGAAATTATTCCTTCCCCACGTACATGGACTCAGCACCTTGTTGAAAATCATTTGGATGTAGACGAATGGGTTTACTTTTGGACTGTCACTTCTATTTCATTGGTTTATGTGTCTATTACTAAAATGGCACAAGACTATTTTGATTATTGTAGCCCTTTGAACTGCAAGGTTGGCGGGTCAAGCTCACCAGCAGCTCCTCGAAAACCCTATACAGGGTAGCTATGGGTTGGAATAGACTCAATGGCACTTAACAACAACAACAACAACAAAAATAGTATGCTTTGAAATCAACAAATATGAGTCCTCTTGCTTTAGTCTTTGAAATTACTTTGGCTATTTTAAGGCCTTTTCAGAACAATTTTTCATCTTATATAAGAAGGAAAAAATTACTATTACATATGTTCACTGTACCAATTGTTGTTAAGTGCTGTTGAGTCTATTCTGACTCATAGCTATCTGGTATAGGTTTTCCGAGGAGTAGATGGTGTACTCGAATCGCTGACTTTGAAGCTTAAACTGACCTTGCAGTCCAGCACATTACCTGCAGCTGCACACCAGGACTCTGGCTGCAGCATCACTCTGGGACTCCACCTTGCAGTCCAGTGCATTAACCTGCAGCACCACAGCAGGACCGCATGAGTCCTGGTGTGGTGCTGAAGGCTAATGTGCTGGACTGCAAGGTCAGTTTAAATTGTAAGCTCGGCAGTTCAAGCTCACCAGCTATTCCTGGGAAATCATATATACGGTCTTTATGGGTTGAATGGAGTCCTGGTGTGGTGCTGTGGGTTAGCGCACTGGACTGCAAAGTTAGTTTGAGCCACAAGGTCAGTAGTAAAAACTCACCAGGCTCTCCTGGAAACCCTATACAGGGTCACTATGGGTCGGAACTGATTCGATGGCACTCAACAACAACAACAATGGGTCAGAACCAACTCAACAGCATTTTACAACAACAAGCTCTACCAGTAAGTATACAAAAATTATCTATGACTCAAGTCAGTGAGAACTGGTACATTAACATTAAGGAATGGCTAGTTAACCATTAAAATGGACTGTATGAATAGATGTAATGTGTTTTCACTTGGCTAGGGATTCCTTACATTTGAGGACTCATATTAAGAAAAGTTTTTCATGAGTGTATAGAGGTATCCTATGGCTACAAATGAAGTGGTGGTGGTGTTGTTGTTAGGTGCCATCAAGTCGGTACCCACTCATAGCGACCTTATACACAGCAGAATGAAACACTGCCCGATCCTGGGCCAACCTCACAATGGTTGCCACACTTGAGTCCATCGATGCTGCCACCTGGCCAATCCATCTCATTGGGGGTCTTCCTCTTTTTCTCTGACCCTCCACCTTACCAAATATGATAACCTTCTCCAGTGACTTGTCCCTCCTGACAATATGTCCAAAGTATCAGACTAAGTTTGGCCATCTTGGCCTCTAAGGAGCACTCTGGATGTACTTCTTCCAAAACGGATCTATTGGTTCTTTTGGCAGCCCATAACACTTTCAATATTTTTCTCCAACACCATAACTCAAAGGCATCAATTCTTCTACGGTCTTCCTTATTCACTGTCCAGCTTTCGAATGCATATGAAGTTATTGAAAATACCATGGCTTGGGTCAGGTGCACCTTGGGCCTCAAGCTGATATCTTGGCCCTTCAACACTTAAAAAGGTCTTGTGCAGCAGATTTGCCTAATGCAATATGTTGTGTGATTTCTTGACTGCTGCTTACATGAGTGTTGATAGTTGATCCAAGAAGAATGAAGTCCTTAACAAATTCAATCTTTTCTCCATTGATAAGAATGTTGTTTATTGGTCCAGTGGTGAGGATTTTTGTTTTCTTGACACTGAGATGTAACCCATACTGAAGGCTGTGCTCTTTAATTTTCATCAGTAAATACTTTAAGTCCTCTTCACTTTCAGCAAGCAAGGTTGTATCATGTGCATATCGCAGGTTGTTAATAAGTCTTCCTCCAATCCTGATGCCACGTTTTTCTTCATATAACCTTGTTTTGACTGATGATATGGAGCTTTTCCATCATCTCTTTCCACAGATGTAGTCAATTTGAGTTAGATGTATATCCTACTGGTGAGCGTCCATGTGTATAGTCATCTATTATGCTGTCTAAAGAAGGTATTTGAAATGAACAAATCATTGGTTTTGCAGAATTCTATTGTGCATTCTCCAGCATCATTTCTATCACCAAGGCCATATTTTCCAACTACTGATCCTTCCTCTTTGCTCCCAACCTTTGCATTTTAATCACCAGTAATGATCAATACATCTTGATTACATGTTTGATCAATTTCAGATTAAAGAAGTTGGTAGAATTCTTCTATTTCATCCTCACTGGTTTTAGTGGTTGGTGCGTAAATTTGAATAATAGTGGTATTAACTGGGCTTCCCTGTAGGCGCATGGATATTATCCTATCACAGACAGTGTTGTACCTCATGACTGATCTGGATATGTTCTTTTTGACGATGAATGCAACACCATTCCTCTTCAATCTGTCATTTCTGGCATAGTAAACCATGTGGTTGTCAGATTCAAAATGGCCAATACCAGTCCATTTCAGATCACTAATGCCTAAGATATCAATGTTTATGTGTTCCATTTCATTTTTGATAACTTCCAATTTTCCCAGATTCATACTTTGTACATTCCATGTTTCAATTTTCAGTTGATGTTTACAGCTGTTTCTCTTCATTTTGAGTTGTGCCCCATCAGCAAATGAAGGTCCAGTGGACTTTTCTCCCATGGGCTTTACTCCATTCACGTTACCACGGTCAACTCTACTTTGAGGAGGCAGCTCTTCCCCAGTGGCAGTTTGAGTGTCTTCCAACCTGAGGGGCTCATTTTCCGGCACTACATTTGACAGTGTTTCTCTGCTATTCATAAGGTTTTCAGTGATTAAATATTCAGAAGCAGTTTGTCACTCTTTCTTTCTAGTCTGTCTTTGTCTGGAAGCTCATCTGAAACCTGTTCACCATGGGTGACCCTGCTGGTATTTAAAATACCAGTGGCATAGCTTTCAGAATCACAGCAACTCACAAGCCACCACAGTAAGACAAACTGACAGACGAGTGGTAGCCGTTTGGTTTTAAGTGGAAACTGTCACTTTAAATTTCGAGGAGTCTGTGCGCCTGCGTAGTAGAACCCTCCCGGGGTAGGGTAGCCATTCGCTGAGGCATCCCCTCTAGTCACCAGAATGCAGGTGCGCTGACAGCAAGAGACCAATGAACGGATACCAAAAAAAGAATGGCCACACCTGTATCTCCGTGATTCTGTCAGGTGTTTTTGGCTGTTCTGATCTTTCCCTCACTTGGTCTCTCCCAAGATGGTGGCTCCAGGAGCAGCTGAGCGTCTTGAATTAGAAAGCAATGGATTTCTTGATTCTGCTACAAATTCCCCTCGCGGTAAGCCTTCTAATATTCTAAATATTCCTTTATATGTGATTCAGAGTTCTAGCACCATCTCCTGAGTGTGCTTGGTCTGGTATTCTGTGTTGTTGGTAATGGAGCTTCTCATTGCACATCTACCTGATCTGCCATCTTAGGTGACGTAGATTTTAATAAAGACAGGGAAACTTAAAAATCATTGGGGATGAGACAATGCATCTGAGTGAGGGTCTTTCTGTCTCTTTCTAGCCACATTGTGTTTTATTTGCTTCTCTTTGCATGTCTATTTATCCTCTTTTTTCCTTTGGTGTTTTGATAGTTAAGGTTTTGTGTCAACTTAACTGGACCAGGATTCTCAGTGGTTTGGCAGTTGAGGTGTGGTTATCCTCATAATGAGATTTAATATAATGTAATTAACTCTGTGATGACGTCGACTATGAGCAACCAATCAATTGACAGGATGTTTCCTTGGGGGTGTGGCCTGCTTCCAACTTAGTAGACACTCAGGGAAAGCTCGTTTGTGTGCTGCTGGGTCTGGATCTGTATCTGGCTTGTCCTCTGAGCTCCCTGGACTTGAGCCAGAGATCTGCTCTAATACCTAACCTGCCTGCTGGACCTGCCTGCTCTCTGACCTACTGATCTTGGTTCATCTGACCCAGACTTGGTACTCTCCTACCTCTGCAACTGTGTAAGCCATTTCTTTTATATACACTACTCTCTATATACATAATGTAAGTTTCACTAGTTTTATTTCTCTAGAAAACTCAGTCTGAGACTGTACTCATCAGTGCTTCTGAACCTTAGTGGCTACTCTCAACCCTAAGGCTACATGAATTTACAGTTTTAAAGACTTCTACTAAAAGGAGTCCTGGTGTAGTGCTGTAGGATAAGCACTGGGCTGCTAACCACAAGGTTGGTGGTTCAAACCCACCAGCTGCTCCTTGGAAACCCTATGCGGGGACACTATGAGTTGGAACTAACTCAACAGCACCCAGTAACAACTAAAGAAATTTGGTCCAGAGGTAGGGCTTGATCATGTGTCAACATGGTAGCAGATACATACTGTTTTAGCTAGAAATCCCAAGGTGATGGGAGTCAGTGGCTGGAGCGGGGTGGGTTTCTAAAAGTTTTCAGTTTGGGCAGACTCTTCAAATTATCTCCACCACAATTTAAAGAAAACAGGAAACAAATAGCATGTTTGCAACAATTTTGACCTTGTAAAATACACATTGACAGAAGCCAGAAAAGTTGAAATGATATATACAATAAACATTTATCAAATCGCTTCTTTCTGTAAAATTGTGTGTATAGATTTAAAACACATTTCTGAGCAGTCATATAGTGGTTTCCACATAGCTAAAACGGAGGAATGTTCAACTACCATTGGGTATGATTTGTTGATTGTAAAATGGATACTCTTGTCTGTTAACCTTCACTCAGTTCACAATAAAAAGTTTTTTTTTTAAATTAAATGGCAGCTTTGGGATAATCAGAAGAACTAAATGAATGCTGAGTTTACTTTGTTTGGCAGCTAGTTTGAGGCCAATAATTTTATGTTTAGGAGGAAGCTGCTCTTTGCCATACTTTAGCAGTTTCTGGTTTCTGTAGTACTTTGTGCGTGCCTCTTAGCCACACTGTTTCTCCATGAAGCTTGATGTGATTCTTTTGAATGGAGTCACATGTGAGGCAGAGGCACTGATGAGGTAAAGAAGAGAAATGGGTGATGCAGGATTGAAGGCTACTAAACACTGCATTTTCATGTCTCTTTTTTCTGCTTTAATACATGGCAAGATTTTCAGGAGAGACCAGTAGATAGAAAAGGACATTGTGGTGGGGAAAACAGAGGGTCAGTGAAAAGGAGGAAATCTCTCAGTAAGATAGATTGACACAACAGCTGTAACTATGGACTCAAACATGTCAACGATCTGGAATATGCCTTAGTACCAGACAACTCTTTTCCTGTTGTACACAAGTCAGAGCTGACTCAGCAACAACTCCTTGTGAAAACTCCACTAATCCTTCAAGCCACGCCCAGATAGCATGATTTTTCCTGTGTGGAGCAGCCTCTAATGAGCTAGCATAGTGGTTACAAATCAGGCTGCAAACCGCAAGGTCAGCAGTTCAAAACTACCAGCTGTTCTGAAGGATAAAGATGAGGCGTTCTCTTCCTGTAAAGATTTACAGCCTCGGAAACCCTGTTCAGGGTCACTATGAGTCGGAACCGACTCCATGGTACACAGCCAGCCACTGTTCCTATGGCACTCTTGGTCCTTCAATCATGAAATTGTATGTATTGCTTTATAATTAATTTTGAACATCTCTGTCTTTCCTCAAGGTACTTAAACTTAATTTGTTTTTGGCTGAGTGCATTAAACTTCTGTGCTAACCAAGAACTCCAGGATTAATACACCCATAACCCATTGCGGACATGTCACTCCCAACTCATGTTGTTGTTGTTGTTGTTAAGTGCCGTCAAGTCAGTCCTGACTCATAGTGACCCTGTATAAGGTTTCCAAGGAGTGACTGGTGAGTTTGAACCACCGACCTGTGGTTCAAACTGACAACCTTGCAGTCCAGTGCTTACCCTATAGCACCACACCAGGACTCCTAGTGACCCTACATAGGGTTTCTGAGGCTGTAAATCTTTAAAGGACCAGAAAGCCTCATTGTTCTCCCATGGAGCAGCTGGTAGATTCAAACTGCTATCTTTGCAGTTGGCAGCCCATCTCCTAATTCACTATACTACCAGGGTTCCTTTGACAAGTAGCAGGTGATCAAAGAAATTTTTAATGATTAATTGAATTTACTATATATTTATTTATTCATTTATTCCTTATAGAGTTCTTAATTGGCTCATAGGGAATAAGTGGTGGTGGTGGTTATGTGCAGTGGAGTCGGTTCCAACTCATAGCGACCCTGTACGGGGTTTCCGAGGCTGTAAATCTTTACGGATGCAGAAAGCCTCATCTTTCTTCCATGGAACAGCTGGTAGTTTCGAACTCCTGATCTTGAGGTTTGCAGCCCAATTCGTAACCACTATGCTACCAGGGTTTCTTAGGGAATAAGTAGAAGGGAATAAGTATCCAGACTAGTTCAGTCTGGTCTTTCCAGATAAATTTAGACTCTTTAGTACAGTGCAGTGCCTTTTGACTGGGAACAGAGAGAGAAATACCAAAGACAGCTCCCTTCTGTATTTCCTCAGAATAAAGTTAGAAACAAGACAGGAGATAGAGTATCTAATGTTGGCAGCTAGAGAAAAAGAAATCAGATTCCCTGCTCTCACATGACCTTTCTTCTCTAGACAACCCCATTCTTTCTGGCTCCCCAATTTGGGACTTGTTTTGCAGTCATATAGACGAGCTGGAACCAGAATGAGAAGGGTTCATTCATTCTCTTCCTGTGGGGTCTAGATGAAAATACACATCATTAGTTTCCTATTGCTGCTGAAACTGTTAACCGCACACTTGGCAACTTAAAACAACACAAATTATTCTCCTACAGGTTAGAGGTCAGAAGTTCAAAATAAGTACTGCAGGGCTAAAATCAAGGTGTCAGCGGGGCTAGTTCCTTCTGGTGGATCCAGGTGCAGGTGTTAAAGGCTGGCCTCATTCCTTGGTTCATGGCCTGATATCACCTGGCCTTTACTTGCTTTGCTATTGTCATCATATTACCTTCTACCCAATCTCTTCTCCTGCAGGCCTTTTTCAACAAGATAATCCAGAATTATTTTTGGATTTTCCCAACAATATAATCCAGAATCATTTCCTCTCAAAATCTGTAACTTAATCACATCAGCAAAGTCCCATTTGACATATAACATTCACAGGTCCTGGGGATTAGGATGTGGACATCCTCACAGTGGTAGGACAGAGGCCTATCCAAAAAGTTCTTACCTGACATTTCTAGCCTCTTCAGAACTGATCCAAATCGATGATACAACTGGTTTACTGATTATGAATATAATCTAATATTCTAGGGTGGGGGGCCAGTGTGGAATGATTTGACCAAAGAGCTAATTGCCACTACTAAAAAAAGGAATGCATGCATTTAGGTACATATTCGATTAAGGACACAGGAGAATAAGAAGAATGTTTTGTATATCAAGCTTCCTAATATTATGCATAACAATAAAGGTAACTGTTGAGGAAATTGTACATTTATTGTGTTAGTTGCATTGAGATAGGTTTATCCTTGCCTGGAATTATCTTATTTGTGTGTGTGTGTGTGTATATATATATATATATATATGGTTTCCAAGGCTTCAAATCTTCACAGGAACAGACAATCTTATAGTTCTTCTACAGAGCGACTGGTGAGCTTGAACCACCAACCTTGTGATTCTCATTTTAGTGCTTATCATATGGAGCCACTGTACTCTGCATATATAAATGTATATATGCTATTCATCATTATTGTTAAGTGCTGTAGAGTCGGTTCCAACTCATAGCAACTCTGTATCAGGTTTCTGAGGCTGTAAATCTTTGTAGGAGCAGACAGTCATGGTTTTTTCCCACATGGCCCCCACCAGAATGTAAATGCCATCAGAGTAGAAACCTTATGATTCTTATGTCAAAATTATGACTGGGAAATAATAGGTGCTCAAAAAGTTGTATCTGGATGTAATAATAATAAAAATATATATATATATACTCTCTCTCCGAATATTTGTATTACTAGTTTGGCACTGTAGGATTAGCACTGGACTGTGAACCACGAGGTCAGCAGTTCAGATCCACCAAGTGCTGCTCAGAAACCTTATTCAGGGTTGCTATGAGTTGGAACCATCTTGACAGTACTTAACAACAATAACAACAATATATGGGACTCCTGGTGTGGCACTGTAGGATAAGCAATGTACTGAGAACCACAAGGTAGACAGTTCAAACCAACTAACTGCTCCTCAGAAACCCTATACAGGGTTGCTATGAGTCAGAACTGACTCAATGGCACTTAACAACTATATATATATATATTGTTTGTTATTTTTTCAGTAGCATAGTGGGTTATGTGTTGGGCTACTAACCACAAGGTTAGCAGTTGGAGTCTACAAGGTGCTCTGTAGGAGAAAGATAAGTCTTTCTGCTTCTGTAAAGATTCACAACCTCAGAAACCTTATACAGAGTGACTCTTGAGTCAGAACCAACTTGATCCTCACCACCACCGTATATATATATTCTACAGAGGAAAAAGTAAATGAGAATGAAAGGTCTAGCATTTGATTTCCTCTGTATCAAGAGAACTTGGCTACTCATGAAATAATAGGAAATAATTTAATATAGAATTCATGTTACAAAACGGTGAATGCAATTAGTACAACTGTTCATATATCACTGTCATTGCTGAATTAAAGAGTCTAGTTGGATGTGAAGGTTATGAGTCCATGTGATTGACATTCTGTCAGGCCGGTGTGTCTCCTCTGTCTTAAACTAGTTGTCGATCTTTGTGGAGGGGTGAGGTGAACCCCATCTCGTGTCATTGCCCCACCTGCCAGCTGTGGACAAGTTGTCCAGGAAGAAGTCAGCCATGTTGGCTTCCATCTTGGAAGGCTGACATCTCCAACTCATTTGGACTTTGTTTCTGTTGTTTCCTTTGGTTCATTGTCTATCTTCCAAGGCAGACCTGGCTTCCTCTTTGGTATTCTCAGTCAGGGGAGTTGGAGTCGCATCCCTGTGTCTCCTTCCTGAAATAACGTATCTTGACATCAACCACCACTGCTAGAAGAGGTTAGGTACTCGGTTTCTCTATCAAACTGGACTTCTGGCACCACTTACTGAAATAATCATGCCAACCACCAGTTGGTGACTACACAACCATCCACAGCATAGCACCAAAAAAAAAAAGAAATGTTTTGTTTTTGTTGTTGTTGAGAGTATAAACAACTGAACATCTACCAGTTCAGCAGTTTCCATGTGTACAGTGGCACTGATTACATTCTGCGAGACGTGCAGTCCTCCTCAGCCTCCTCTTCTGAGTTGTTTTCCCCGCCCACTCCATTAACATCAACCCATCTAATCCTTCAAGTGACTGTTGTCAGTTTGAACCCATAGAGATAGATTTTAAAAGAGTACAACATAGCGTAACATTTTAAAAAGCATTTAAAAAACCCTAAAAAGGTGTAAGAGGATATGAGTAAGCAATAGCAGTACTCCTGCATCTAGCTAAAGGTAGTTTTACTTTGCCACAAGCATGGGTATATGTGCGTCACGTAAAACGTGTGCTCCCTGGCGCCGCACCTTTCCCCGACTGGGTCTTGGCGGTCGGCTTTGGACCTTCCAGTGAGACCCCCTGGCCTATCTGATCCCCTGCATCCTGCTCAGGCTTCCCTAGGAGGCAGCCATCCACTCAGTGGCCCTGTCTACAGGCAGCGTGGGGAGCATGTACCTGACCTGGGCTCTGCCTCGTCTTGCTCAACCCTGTCATCGGTGCTGCATTTCTTGTCTCTGCCTCTTCTTACCAAGCGAGTCCAATCTTGCCTGCGGCTCACCTTGCTATTTCTGCTGCACACTAACTTGACACATCTTAAAGGCTGTTGGCATCAAACCAGGTCCTGTTTGTCTGCCCCTCCCAAGACCACCCAGTAGAGAGCATGACCCTCCCTTCCCCCCTCTCCCCATTGAAAACCTGGTTTTGCACACCCGTTTGTGGAACACAGCGATGGCAGTCTTTTCTTCTGGAAGAATCTGTGTGGAATAAGTATGGAGTCTGCCCAACCTTGCTTGGTTCAAATCTTCGTGATTTGGACAAGTCATGAAACCTCTTAGGGCCTCGTTTTTCTCATCTGTATGATACAGTAAAACTCCACAGAAAGGTGATAAGTGAGGCAAAAGAGGGAATCTCAGAAAACTCATGGCCACATAATCAAGCTGTTAAATGAAATGACCTGGATGTGTCTGTGTAGATAGCCAGCTGGGACTTCTAGAGGTCTGAGCCATCTGGCCATTGTTTGTTGTGGTTGTTTTTAATTGCCATTGAGTTCTCTCCAATTTACAGCAATCCTATGAGTAACAGAATGAAATGTTGTATGGTCTGCAGCATCTTTCAGCACTGTGTCAGACAACATTTTATGGTGACTCATAAGATTTTCATTGGCTACTTGCCAGGACTTTCTTCCCAAAGCTGCTGAAACAAGTCCACTATGGGTGACCTTACTGGTACTTTAAACACAAATACCATGGCTTCCAGAATCATAGTAAGCCACTATACAGTACAACAAAATGACAGGCAAATGGCGGGGACCTTGTGAACTCTAGTTTTAACATTAATAGGGACTAGTGCAGGTCCTGTAGCTGGCTAAAGTTTCCAAGACGGCAGCAATAATTCCAGGGCTCTCTCACTTGTCTGGTATCCACTATGTCTTTTGGGGTCAGAAAAATTTGACTGGGAAATTACTAAGAACACAGGTACCCACTCTCAGTTTCCCCCCGCCTCCCCAGAGAGAGTTGAGGTTCCCCCACCCTGCATGGTAAGAATTTAGCTCACCCCATTTGAGGGCAGGAACTGAGAGAGAAACAGCAATTATGTGATATCCAAATTTGCTTTGTTGAGAAGTTTTACTTTAATGTGCATCTTACTATTGCTGTGAGGATCGGTGATAGTATAGAAATGTGTTTCAGGGCTTGGCATGGAGTATTTGCTTATTAAGTGATGAATTAGCTTCACAAAATTTGCTAAGCACCTGCTATATCCCAGGTAACATACTGTGTCCTATGACGGCACTTAACAACAACAATGACAACATACCTAAAGAAGTGATGAAGGTACATGTTCCTGACCATCTGAAGCTTCTGTTGTGCTAGTTGTTATTAAGTCAGCTTCGACCCATGGAGGGAGACCCTCTGGCCAACAGAATGAAATGCTGTTAAGTCCTGCACCAACACCATCATCTGTGATATGTTTGAACACAGTGTTGTGGCTGTTGTCTAAGTCCACCTCATTAAGTGTTTCCTTTGTTTTCACTGACCCTCTACTTTGGTAGTAGTTAAGTGCCAATGAGTCAGTTCCAACTCATAGAGACCCTATAAGGGCTATCGAGAAGCGGCTGATGAGTTTGAACTGCTGACCTTGCACTTCAAACCAACCTTGCAGTCCAGTGCTTACCCTACAATGCAATCATGAAGTCCTTTTTCTAGGGATTGGTCTTTCTTGATGATGTTGTTAAATGCTGCTGAGTTGGTTTCAACTCATAGCCACCGTGTCTAGAGTTTATGAGGCTGTAAATCTTTTCAGGAGAACAAAGCTTCATCTTTCTGCCGCAGAGTTGCTAGTGGGCTCGAACAATCAACCTTATGGTTCACAAACCAGTGTTTATACTACAGAGCCGCTGCACTCCCAAATAAGCTTATGTTGTTGTTCAGTGCTGACTAATCAGTTCTGACTCATAGTGACCCTGTGTAGGGTTTCCAAGGAACAGCTGATGAATTTGAACCACTGACCTTGCAGTCCAGTGTTTTATCCCACAGCACCAGCAGAAATAACAGTTTGATCCAGCATTGTGAAGGTTAAGGTGTTGATGTTGTGGTCAAGCAGGTTCCAATTTGTAGCAACCCTGTATAGGGTTTCCAAGGAACGACTGGTGGGTTTGAACTGCTGACCTTCTGGTTAACTGTCCAGTGCTGATCTAACAGCACCACACCAAGACCCCAAGGCACTGATAGCTCTATCATATTTTTTTCTAAAGCATCATCTTTCCCTAAACACTTTAAAACAGTTAAGATCTTATATACTGGGATATAAAGTATATTCTACCCTCTTCTCTAAAACAGTGGTTCTCAGTGGAGGTTGATTTTGCCCCCCACCCCCACCCAGAGGACATTTGACAATGTCTGTAGTCATTTTTTGTTGTCATAAATGGAGGAGGTGTCTCGTGGGTAGAAGTCAGGGAAACTGCTAAACATCCTATGACCCAAGGGTAGTGTCACCTCCTACCCACCTCCCAAACAAAGAAATACCCAGCACAAAATGTCAATAATTACAAAGCTGCAAAGGGAGAGAAACACATTTTCACCCTCCAAAGTATTATAAAAGTAAACCCTGATATTCTATGCCAGTTGCCCATGTTAGGGGTGGAGGATGGAGGAAGCTCTTGTAAATTTTGAATTCAGAAGCATATTCTTCTCTGAGGCAGAAACAATGGACATGTGAACCTGAGATCTCAGTAATCAGCACCCTAGCTTTTTAATGTGTGTGATGAGTGCTGTATTTGACTAATTCTCTGATAGAAATTGGTTGTTTAAACAAGCATTCCTTGAAAACACCCACCAGGATATGCAAATGAGCTAAATCAACTCAAAGCCACTGAATCCAAGTTTTCAATTCATTTGATTGTCTTTCTTTTAAAAAGGTGTTTAAAAAGCTTATTGGGACACAATTAATCGGATTTGTTTTTTAGAGCAGCCCAAATTTCCAGAGTGCCTGGTTTTTTGATCTACTGATTTTCTTAGAGTTCAGATTTTTAAAAAAGCAGAGGATGAGGAAGAATGAAGCAAAATAAAATGAAACCAGAAAAGGAGAGCAAGGGAGACTTCTGGCCAAAATGATGACTTAGTTGGTCACATCATGCCATCTCTCTACAGCAAAGACCTGAGCAACTAAGCAAAATAAATAGAGAAAATAATCCTAGCACTCAGAACATCAAATGAAATGGCAATGAACTCAATCAAACAAGGATCTGAAGAAGAAACTGTCTTCTTCAGAAAGACAGAAAATAGCAAATAAGAGGAGATGGAGCAAAGGGACCCTGCCAGCTGCTTCAGCATCGTGTAGGCCTCTTGAGACAAAGACAACAGCAATCCCAGGTAAGGAGCATAGAAAGCAACTTCACGGAATTCCCAAAAGGAAATAGAGTAACTATGTAGCTATGTTGTTGTTAAGTGCTGTCAAGTCTGTTCTGACTCATAGCCACCCTGCATAGGGTTTCCAAAGAGCAGCAGGTGGGTTTGACCTGCCAACCTGAGGTTCAAACCAACCTTGAGGTTGAGCACTTATGCTGTAGTGCCACACCAGGACTCCATGTATATACGTTGTTGTTGTTAAGTGATGGTTCTGACTCATTATAACCCTGTATAGGGTTTCCAAGGAGTGGCTGGTGAGTTTGAACTGCTGACCCCACAGTTCAAATGAACCATTCAATTTAGTGCTTTAACCCACAACGCCACACCAGAACTCCAAGTAGATATATTTGGAGTGAAATAGGGTTTGAGTTGAAGACTATAGCCAACAGGAAGAATTCAGGCACACTTACCTAGTGACCAGAGGAGCATATTCACCCTTCCCTCATCCTGGTGATTACTGGCAGAAAGCCTCATCTCTTCAGTCTTAACTACTGGGGACTAAGATAAGAGCCCTGCCTTCTCTCTCCCATTCAGCCCAACCCACCACCACCCTCCCCCTGCCTGTTCAACCTTCCCCTCCGTCCTGCTGACTCAGCCATTTGCTCCAACCCTCTCATCCACTGTCCTAGCTGAGCAGTGCTGGCTCTTCCACTGATGACCCAGCACAGTTCCCTTCTCTGTGCTCAACAAGAGGCAGTGGCTGTGTAACCTCATATACCCCTGTCCACAACTATCTCCCCTCTTTTCTGACCACTCTGCCCTACATAGCAAGGGGTTGTGAGCACACAACCAGTGTACATTAGCTCACCACTCCACCCATCCCCCATCTAATATAATAATAGCACCTTGGTGGTGGTTATGTGCTGTGGAGTCAGTTCCAACTCATAGTGAGGCTGTAAATCATACAGGAGCAGAAAGCCTCATCTTTCTTCCACAGAACTACTGATAGTTTTGAACTACTGATCGTGAAATTAGCAGCCCGACTCATAATCACTATGCTACCAGAGCACCTTAATGCCTCAGAAATAATAGGCAATGCCAAATCATTTAAGAAGCAGGACAAAAAGGCTCCAGCAAGTAAACAAAATAAAGAATCAGAAAACCAATCTGAGGAAGAAGTGGTCATAGAAATCCCTGATAACAAATTTAAAAACCATATATAGGCCTTCCAAGAGACCAAGAGATAGAACTAAGAAAGTAGACAGAATCAAGACAAAATAGAGATGAAACTCTAGAAGAATTCACGAGGGGAAAAAAAAAAATGCAAGAAAAATAGAAAATTAGAAACCACATAAAATCAGCAACTAGAAATCCCAAAGATTAACAGCAAAATTTCAGAAATAATTAACAAATCGCAAAGACAAAGGAATAGAATTGAACCAATGGAAGTCAGAATCAGCAAAATAGGAGACAAATCTCCTTGTCTATTAAAACACTGTTTTAAACTTAGAAAGATAGAACTGAATTTCAAGGTAACCACAAAGAAAATTGATAAGCCTTTCCCCAAAATAAAAAAGAAGAAAATCATAAAAACTCAGTAAATACAAAATCAACAGTACAAAAAGAAATAATCAGAAGTCCACAAACAAAAGGACAAAGGACATAAAAATATATGGAACAAATAATCAGCACCACACACAAAAAAAAGCACAACAAAGTGACAACAGTGAATTCACAGCTCTCAATAACTACACTGAATGTGATAGGATTAAATGGACCAGTCAAGAGAAACAGAGTGACAGAATGGGTCAGAAAATATGGCCCATTAACATGCCTACAAGAGACACAACTTAGACACAAAGATAAAAATAAGCTAAATGTAAAATGAAGGAAAAAAATAGGTCAAGCAAACAGCAACCAAAAAAGAGCAGGAGTAATAATACTAATTTCTCATAAAATAGAATTAAGGCAGAAACCAGCATAAAAGACAAGAAAGGGCATTATACAATAATTAAAAGGTCAATCCAACAAGAGGATACACCATAATTAAGTATCTAAGCATCCATTGTCAGGAGGGAAAAGTTGCTGGAGAAGGATGTCATGCTGGGTAAGATGGAGGATCAGAGAAAAAGAGGAAGACCCCCAATGAGATGGATCAGCCAGGTGGCATCATTGATGGCGTCAAGTGTTGCAGTGGTAGTGAGGTTGGCCCAGGATCAGACATTGTTTCATTCTGCTGTGCATGGGGTCGCTATTAGTCGGTTCCTACGTGATGCCACCTGACAACAACAACAACAAGCATCCAAAGAGAGAGCTCCAAAATACATAACCACCAAGACATATAATAATCAAGCTTTCCAAAATCAAAGATAAGGACAGAATCCTGAAAGCAGCTAGGGAAAAGAGAAATATAACATGCAAAGGCTAGCAAATCAGATTAAGCTTGGATCTCTCAACAGAAACCATGCATGCAAGAAGGCAATGGGGAGACATATCTAAAACCCTGAAAGGAAAAAACTGCCACCCAAGAATCCTCTACCCAGCAAAGCTGTCTATCAAATACACTGGTATCGTCAAAACATTCCAGGATAAACAGAAGCTAAGGGATTTTACCAAAGCCAACCCTGCTATGAAAAGCATCTGAAAGGAAGTTCTCTGGACTGAGAATGAACAAGAACAGAAAACAACCAGAGAATGATGTATGTGGCAGAATCACTCTGAACTCAATCGAGAAGAGTCAAGAACAGAATTAAATTATAAGAACAGAGGATCTGGGTGGTCAGTCTATTATCAAAACAATTACAGTGTGAAAGAAGGTAAACACAAAGGAACAGAGATCCAGGTGGTGGGGAGGTCAGGTAGATTACAGGATAAAATAAACTTTTAAATGGTGGAAGAGTTAATGGAATATAAAGCAACCACATTGGGGTTGGGGTGGGAGTTTAGTTCGGAGTTTGGAGAGGTCAGTACAAGAAGCGGGAGGAGGTGAAAGAACAAGATAGATAGGGGAACACTGAGTCAGGTTTGCATGGCCTAAGTGGCACAGAGGTAAATTGTGATGCATGCTCAACCTTGGAACAACAGGGCTCTGTGATATAGGGACCTAGGCATAGTTTGAAGAGGGAAATAATACTAAAATGCTTGACTGTCTTATGAATATTGGTTTCCCATACCTACTATTGTAAAATAGACACTTGAGTGGGATAGAAAGGAATGTTGGGAAACATGAATAGAGAAAACTTGTAAGCCCGTCTTCAGCCTATAACTGATTGGAATACCTAAAAGGGGTTCTAGAACTTTGCCAGTGAAACAGGCCTCTTGCAAAGCCTTTGCAGAGTATAGGACCTTAGGTGGAATCCAGAGCCCCATCCAGAACCTTATGAGGTGAGACATTCCCACTAGCAAGGACAAGCAGACCAGCCTGGAACAGCCAGAGCAACAGAAGATATATCTTTAAAGAAAGATCATCAGGAAAAAAACAAAACAAAAATATCAGTATGATTGGCTACCACAAGAATAAGCATGCTTTTTGCCAGGAAGCCATCAAGGCAAGCAATAAAGTTCCTTCAGGACAAACTCCCCTCCAAGACTGAAACTCAACGGGAACACATAAACAGGCATGTACGCTTGCTGGTGCCCATGTTGGTCTACTGAAGAGTGGAAGAGGGGGAAAGGCATCAATGAAGAAATGGGCTGAGTTCAGCCAGGTTCCATTGACTCCCATTGACATGGAGATGAGAAAGAAGAGGAAGGGCTGGTTGTTGGTGACACCTGGGGACATTTGAGCCCATGGACAAGGACATAATCACAGAGGGCTAGAACTGAGAGTAAAGCATCCAGCTGATATGACAAGAACACCCAAACTTGCACACAGTACCCAATTGACCTAGCCTCAATGGTTTGATAACCAGAACTCTACTAGAGGAAGATTACAAAAAAAAAATTTTTTTTTTTTTATAAAGGAAACAAGGAGGTCCAGCTGGAGTACGAGCCCAAGCTCTGGGTAAAAATGGAAATCTAGTAGAAGATTTTGTCTTTGATAAAGGAATTTGGGATATTGGAAGTCACATTCTTCATTTCAGAAATGCACCTACCCAGCAGTGCCATTTCTGGAATGATTGTAGATGAAGTACAACAAAGATTTGCACTGTAAATAATGAGGGGAGTTAGGTATGCATTTTAATCTCCATATTCAGCAATAAGAATATATCAATTGTATTCTTAGATTTTAATAAAATGATTTGAAAATCTCATTTTTTAGGTTACAGTTAACCTAACCACTGAATTTGCTTAAAGTATATAGCATAGAACTAGTACATTTTTAAAAGTTATAGCCCATGTTCTGTGAATTAAGAGATTTCTAATACATTTTGAACTAGCAGGATACAGCTATTTCTGTCCTGAATCCCTAACTTTGTTAATGACTATCCTCACCAACTGTGAGCTAGAGAAGAGTTTATCCTTTTAGAAATACAGGTTAAGATGGATTTAAAAAAATGATGATGCCCTTAAAAAAAAAAAAAAAGAAAGGAAAATAAATAGAATTCAAATTGGTAAGGAAGAAGTAAACATGTCTCTATTTGCAGATGATATGATCCTATACTTGGGGAAAAAAAAAATCCCAGAGATTCCATAAAATAACACTGGAACTAGTAGAAGGATTCAGCAGAGTGTCAGGGTACAAGATCAACAAACAAAAATCAGTCAGATACCTCTACACTAACAAATAGAACTCTGAAAAGGAAATCAGGAAAGCAACATCAGTTACAATAGCTATCAAAAGATGAAATACTCAGGAGTAAACCTAACCAGAAATGTTAAAGATAAAACTATAAAACACTAAAAACTATAAAACACTACTGTAAAAAAACAAAAGAGACATACTATGCTCATGGATAGAAGGACTTAACATTGTAAAAATCAATACTACCCAAAGTAATCTATAGATGTAATGTAATCTCAATCTAGATTCCATCAACATTGTTAAAAGAGATGGAAAAATTGATCACAAACTTTACATGGAAAAGAAAGAGACCTCAGATAAGTAAGCACTACTGAAAAAAAGGATGAAGTAGGAGGTCACATACTTTCCTATTTCAGAACCTATACAGTCATGGCAGTTTAGTATTGTCATAATAACAGACACATACACGAATACATCAAAAAGTATTGCTACAAAAATTATAAAACATGGGATGGGGCCTATAAAGGCATGAAGTGGTTGGCTTACACACTTTCATGGATGTGTTTAGTTTCAGACTGAGGAGAGTAAGGTAGAATCCCCATTGAATAGTTTTCCTCTTTTCCAGATAAGTCTAGTGATAGGGGGTATGGGATGATGTTGATAGGATTTATGATTCAATTGTGAGTAATTGTTAGCAGGATTAATTGTGATTGTTTAAACTGCAATTGTAGATGACATGAAATTAAGAGGGCAGAGTAGTTAATCTTTCATTTCAGGAACATACAATCATAGGAACGTCAAACAGGGAAAGCATGAATGGATCACAAGCTCCCTACTAGAAAAGTGTTAACAGCAGAGACTAGCAGAGGTGATGGCATGGATAGACAGAGCAACTTCAGCCTTTAGGCCCATGGACTAAGAAAGGCTATGTGCCTATGAG
>NW_006408534.1:14758668-14759585 GCF_000296735.1 Chrysochloris asiatica | reverse complement strand
ATACGTCCACCCGATTCGCCATCTTGTTTGTTCTCCCCAAATAACTTTTAATACTTCTGTTTCTTCCTGGGCACAGACTTTGGGCAGAGGGACTTCCCATTTTCCTGCTTTCTCCTTTCATTTTTGTTTAATCATATTGGAAAGTACTTCAGCTCGGGACTGCCCCTCTCTGTCCAGCAGATAGGCAGATACTGAACCTTGTGGAGTCTTCTCATCATTCTTTTGGTTGGTGTTTCTCTTTTCATACATCTTGATAGCCTTTTTCATTTGTATTTTCTCAGCATGGCACTGTTTATGGTAGAGCTTAGCCTTCAAACGAATCATCTTTTTGGCCTTCAAACGTTCATGAGCCTCTCGACTTTCCTTCTTTCTCTTTTTCTCATGATAATCCAAACAATATCTATAGTGCTTATGGTGTAACTCAATATATACATTTTGTGGCTTGGTGACAGCAGCAAAGCCACTGGGCACAGCCTCCAGGGCACATTAAACTACTCAGTTTTTGGGTCCTTGAGACCACGAACCGAAAGGACTCCACCGTTTGGTTTTAAGTGGAAACTGTCTCTTTAAATTTCAAGAAGATATGTGTGCATGTGTAGTAGAACCCTCCACGGGTGTGGCTGGGGTGTCCACTAGCTCGAGCACCCCTATAGTCACCAGAATGGAGGTGTGCAGACAGCAAGGGACCAATGAACAGATACCAAAAAAAAGAATGTCCACATCTTTAGCTCCGCAGTTCTGTCAGGCATCTGTGGCCGCTCCGGTCCTTCCCCCCTCTTGGTCTCTCCCAAGATGGTGGCTCCTTGAGCAGCTGAGCATCTTGAATTACAAAGCAATGGATTTCTTGCTTCTGCTACAAATTCCCCTAGCTATAAGTCTTCCAACCTTCTAAATATTCCTTTATATGGGACTATCCC
>NW_006408534.1:14755699-14757613 GCF_000296735.1 Chrysochloris asiatica | reverse complement strand
AAACAACCTAAGAACCCATCAACAGATAAACATAAACAAACAGGTACATACAAAAAGAAACATTTATTTATGCTTACCAAGGATGGAAGGCAAGGGAGAGAAAAATCATAAACTAGATAGTTGCTGTTGTTGTTTAGAGTTGTATTAATGTGGGTGAAAGGAAAGCAATATACATTCAGGAGACGAGGAAGGTCAGCACATTACCAAGGCTAAGGAAGACATTGGAGTCCTGGTATGGCTCTGAGGGTTAATGTGCTGAACTGAAAAGTCAGTTTGAACCACAAGGTCGGCGGCTCAAGCTCACCCACCATTCTTTGGGAACCTTATATGGGTTCATTATAAGGTGGAAGTGACTCAATGGCAATTAACAACAACAACCACAAGGAACACACTGGAAATTACATATGAATAAAAGAAACAATAAATACTATAAGATATATAATCCTGCAATATCAGTAATGAATAATAACTTATGAATTGATACAGAATTAGATATGTAAGTTGAACATGCGTATGATGGACGTACACCCATGAGCATATAAACACTTCACACAGGATATTTCTACATATATATTTGTATGTGCTGCAAATACATCCAGGGGTCAAAGTTATGCACAGAGGCACCTTGAAGGACTGAATCACTGGATTTGGGGGTGTAGGACCATAGTCTAAGGGGACATCTAGGTCAATTGGCATAACATAGCCTATAAAGTAGAGTCCTGGAATGCCACTTTAGGATAAACACTGAAGTGTGAACCACAAGATTGGTGATTCAAACCCACCAGCTGCTCCTTGGAAACCCTATACAAGTTGGCTATATGTTGGAACCCACTCGACACTGTTCTACAACTACTTTGGTGAGTAGCGACTGGGGTCTTAAAAGCTTGCTGTCAGTTATCGAAGATAAAAGTATTTGTCTCTTCCCATCTGGAGGAAACAAGAGTCGAAGAATTCAAAGACTCAAGGAAGTCATCCCAAGAACAGAATTGATGCATTAGTCACTAATGACAGAAAACATGTGGGATGACAAGAACATACAGGAAGAAAGCAAAAGAACATTTACAAACCAGGGAAAAAAAGAAAAAATCAAAATGGATGTCAGAAGAGACTCTGAAACTTGCTCTTGTGCATAGAGAAGGTAAAGTGAATGAAGAAATGAGAAAGTAAAAGAGTTGAACAGAAAATTTCATGGAGCAGTTTGAGATGACAAAACAAAGTTATTATAATGTAGTGTGCAAAGTCCTGGAGATAGAAAACCAAACGGGAAGAGCACACTCAGCATTTCTTAAACTGAAAGAACTGAAGAAAAGTTACAATCCTCTGGTTGATGATTGTAGTGTTTCTCCCCATTTAGAACTGTGCCCCATCCGCCAATGAAGGTTCTGAAAGCTTTGCTCCATTGACGTCATTATGGTCAACTCAATTTTGAGGAGGTAACTCTTCCCCAGTCATATTTTAATTGACTTCCAAGCTGTGGGGCTTATCTTCTGTCATTTATCTGACATGTTTTCCTGCTATTCATAGTGTTTCATCTTTCAGCACTCTATCTGACAACGTTTCACTGCTATTCATGAAGTTTTCACTGGCTAAACATTTAGAAGTAGGCTACCTCTCCTTCCTAATCTGTCTTAGTCTGGAAATTTTGCTGAAACCTGTCCACCATGGGGGACCCTGTTGATATTTAAAATACCTGCGGCATAGCTTCCAGCATCACAGCAACACACAAGCCATCCCAGTATGACAAAATGCCAGACGAGTGTTGTAACAATAATTGTTGTCGTTAAGTGCTGTCTAGTCAATTAAGGTTCTATGAAGAAAAACGTGGCATCAAGATTGGAGGAAGACTCATTAACAACCTGCAATATGCAGATGATACAACCTTGCTTGCTGAAAGAGAAGAGAACTTAAAGCATT
>NW_006408534.1:14749384-14755382 GCF_000296735.1 Chrysochloris asiatica | reverse complement strand
TGATGCCTTTGAATTGTGGTGTTGGAGGAGAATACTAAAAGTGCCATGGGTTGCCAAAAGAACCAATAGACCCATTTTGGAAGAAGTGCAGCCAGAGTGCTCCTTAGAAGCCAAGATAGCTAAACTTCGTCTCTCATACTTTGGACATATCGTCAGGAGGGAACAGTCACTGGAGAAGGATATCATGCTTGGTAAGATGGAGGGTCAGAGAAAAAGAGGAAGACCCCCATCAAGATGTATTGGCCAAGTGGCAGCATTGATGAACTCAAGTGTGGCAGCGGTAGTGAGGTTGGCCCAGGATCAGACATTGTTTCATTCTGCTGTGCATGGGGTCACCTGACTCGATGGCACCTGACAACAACAACAAGTCAATTCAGATTCATAGAGACCCTTTATCGGGTTCCCAAAGAGCTGCTATTGAGTTTGAACTGCTGGCCTTGTAGTTCAAACCAACGTTGAGGTCCAGTGTTTTATCCCACAGTGCCACACCAATAGGAAAGATGGGCAAATGAAAATGGGAAAGCCAGAGAGGAAGTGTGAAGAGTGCTGTTAGACTGAGGGATTGCAACTAATGTCATGAAACAAAATGTGTGCATAAACCATTTAATGGAAAATTCATTTCCTCTGCAAAATTTTACCCAAACCACAATAAAATGGCTAAAGAGAGAGAGAGTGTGTGTATGTGTGTGTGTGAAATCCAAAGAAGAGACAGAAAGAATGAAAACTTCCAGGTCTTATCTTCTGGGTTTCAGCAGCCCTGGTTCTACAACTCAACCAGCTAGTACTAACCTTTCTATGTCTTGCTGCACGCACGTCTTTGCTTTGGGTACTGCTTTCCAGAAACATTGCATAGGTTTCCAGTTTATTGCCCCTCTCCCAACTTCTGGAAAGAGGCAAAACTCAAGTCTCTCAGCTGGGTTCTGAAGCCGGATCCTGTTTTGAAGCAGTCTGCAACTTGGAAGATATGAAGGGTATGTGAAATTCAAGACGAGTTTGCCCATTCACCTCATCATAGTGGATTATCAGTATATTGTTACTGAGGCTTCAGTATCTACTAGTCAGTACCAGACATAGGATGGATGAATCCTGTCCCTACTTTCACTGAATGGAAGATTCAAACTGTGATGTGAACCCTTTGGATGCTGTATTTCATGCCCCATTGGCTGAGCAAACTACATAATTTTTCTTAGAAATGATATTTGACTTCAATATGTGTAACATCTGATAAGAAATGTGCAAAAATTTTTTCTGATCATATTTTCCTCGAAAATTTTTGCAGATGTTAAATGTACCACTACAGATTCTTTGATATAACTTAATCTGTCTGAACCCACCCAGAGATGCTATTATGCCTGCATTATAAAATCATCCAGAAAAGAATGTGACAAGTTAATCAATGTAATGTTTCTGTGGTAGCTTGTATGTTGCTGTGATGCTGGGAGCTATGCTGCAGGTATTTTAAGTATCAACAGGGTTCCCATGGTGGACAGATTTCAGCAAAGTTGCCAGGCTGTAAATCTTTACAAGAACAGAAGCCTCATCTTTCTCCTTCAGAGTAACTGGTAAATTAAAACTGCTGACTTTGCAGTTAGCAGCTCCATTTGTAACCCACTACGCCACCAGGGCTACATGTGATTAAAAGTCTTATTTGTGTTCTATTAAGCATCATTCTTTTTAAAAATTTTGCTCCTTGCTTTGATACTTCCCTAAAAGAAATAAGAATTTAAAAATAAAATGCTTCCTTAGATAATATTTCTTTGCATACGGCCCCTAGCATATTGGCCTTAATAAATACATCTTTTCTTGACCCCAAGGCTTAATGGCTTAAATCCATATCCTAGTCAAAGCGCCTTCCCTTCTTTCAAATTTCTCTTGAGGTCTTAAGATCTCTTTTTGAATTCAACTCATATAGGTTCAGTGGGGGCTTTTTCTGGCTGCCTTATAACATATTTAACAAACTGCCTCTTGCCTTGTACATAGTAGGTACTTTGTAAGTGTTAGATGAAGAAGGAGGGCATTGCAAACTATCATGCAATTGACTGTCAGGCTGAATGGTTCCCGGAGGGCCTTGTTTTCAGGCGTTTCCAGAACTGAGGGATCTCTCACCAGGCCAGTCTCCCTCCAGTTCTAAATAGAGTTGTTGTGTTGGAGATGGCAGCAGTGCTGCCATTGTCATGGTCCTCCTCAGCAGCCCAGACATTTCTCAGTGAGCCCAGCGTGTCTGCTCTGAGGTCAAGGCAATTACATGGATGCCCAGACTAATGAGAGGAATGGAAGCGATGAGACCTGAACATTCTTCACTTTGTTCTTCTGATGGGTAACTGCATAATTAGTTCAAATGAGTTTACCCTCGCCCAGACTATATTTAGTCTAATTGCAGGGCTGTCTTTTCCCTGGGTGAGCCTTGGCTTTTTCCCTGGTGGATACGGTAGTGCCAGAAGAGGGAACAGAATCACATCACCACAGCTGGGAGCGCTTTCCCCTTCTCAGAAGGAAGGCAATGTGGTGCAGCTTGAAGAGCATTCCAGGATGGAGGAAATGGGGTTCAGCAGTGTGAGGACCCTTACTTCCCACTGAGCCTCGGCTGTCTGTTTAATAAACACCATAATCACCACACAGAGGAGTGGTTAAGGATGAAATGTGACAACTTTTGTAAAGTACTCTATGAATTAGCTGTGTGGTATAAATGTAGGCATACTGCCATAAATAGTGACAGTGCCCAGATTGACAATGGCCAGTGCCCACTTAACTCACAGTGTGAGGCTCTGTGATACTTGTAAAATAAGTTTGTCTTCATCTTTTCTCCCTTTCCCAAGCCTCAAGTACATGGTGAATGCTCAAAAAGTAATTGATTGCTATTATTACTACTTGTCATTAAAATAGAGAATGACTGATTCAACACACAGAAGATACTCACTGTATATTTGAATATATACCTTTGCAAATCATCTGGGGAGAGGTGATGTTTACAAGAACATTTTTACATTCCCAACAGGGACTGCAAACAAGAGTATATAATATTGCTAGACCTTTGTTTACCCCTTCAACTGTAAGTCTTTAAATTAAATATTTCCAGTATAATTGGATATTAAATTTACCTCTTTCCTCTCTCTGACTGAACTTTTTTTTTTCTGACATAACTTTAAAACCAAAACAATTTCTTGTTTTGTGTTTGACCTGTTTCCTCACCTCTTGAATGTAAAAGAATTTCAAAATTGCAACTCAATCATTGCATTTAGTTTAGTTATATATGTACAAATATAAATAGATGTTGGTAAGTGCTATCAAGTCAGTTCTTATAGTGACGCTATGTAGGATTTCTGAGGCTGTCCATCTTTGTGGGAGCAGAAAGCCTCATCTTTCTCCAATTCAGCAACTGCTGGACTCAAACAACTGACCTCAGTTCAGTACTTATGTACAGAGTCACCATACTCCTATATGTATGTTTTTGTTGTTGTTAAGTGCTGTTGAATCGGTTCCAACTCACAGGGACCCTGTATAATGTTTCCAAGCAATGTCTGGTCAGTTTGAACCACTGACCTTATAGTTCAAACCTATCTTTCAGTCCTTTGTATTATACTGCACAGCCATACGTGGATATCTATATACATCCACCATATAATGCAGCATCGTGAATTACTTTCTCAGCATACAAATTGAATAAGTATAGTGAAAGAATACAACCCTGGTGCACACTTTTTCTGATTTTAAATCATTCAATGTCCCCTTGTTCTGTTCAAACTGCCTTTTGGTCTATGTACAGGTTCCACATGAGCACAATTAAGGGTTCTGGAATACTCATTCTCTGCAACGTTTTCCATAACTTGTTATAATCTACACAGTCAAAAGCCTTTGCATAGTTAATAGAGCACAGGTAAACAACTTCCTGGTATTCTTTGCTTTCAGCCAAGAGTCATCTGACGTCAGCAATGATATCCCTGGTTCCACGTCCTTGTCTGAATCTGACTTGAATCTCTGGCAGTTCCCTGTCAATGTACCATTGCAGATATTTTTGAATTATCTGTACCAAAATTTTACTTGCATGTGTTATTAATGAAATTACCTGACGATTTTTGCAGTCTATTGGCTCATCATTCCTTAGAATGGAACATGTGTTGGGGTCCATGTATGTGTGTGACTACACATGAGGACCTCAACAAATGGAATACACAGGAGTCAAATTTACTACATCTGTGGGGTTGGGGAAAACAGTGGAAAAGCTCAACATCATCAACCAAAACTAGGCCAGGGACAGACTTTGGAATTAACTTGCTCATATGCAAGTTCAGGCTGAAGCTGAAGAAAACTATGACAAGTCCATGAAAGCCAAAATATGATATTCAACACATTCCACTTGAATTTAGAGACCATTTCAAGAACAGAATTGATAAATTAGATACTAATAACTGAAGACCAGATGAGTTCTAGGATGACATCAAGAATATAAGAAAGTAAAATGCTATTAAAAAGAGAGAAAAGATCAGAGTGGATGTCAGAAGAGACTCTGAAACTTACTCTCCAGCACAGAGATGCTAAAACGAATGGATGAAATGAAGTCAAGGAGCTGAAGAGAGAATTTCAAAGGCAACTCAGGGAGAGAAATTCAAGTACTATAATAAAATGTGCAAAGACCTTAAGTTAGAAAACCAAAAGGGAAACACATGAACCCAGTTAGAAAATTGGGAGAGTGTTTTAATAGATCTGAGATAGCTGTTGATATTTTTCTTTGAACTACATAACAATTCAAAAAGTGTAGTATTTGTATGTATAATTTTATTTTGTTGTTGAAAATATGCACAGCAAACTATACACCAATTCAGCAGTTTCTATATGCGCATGTACCATTTAGTGACATTGATTACATTTTTCGAATGACACAATTTCTCTCATACTCCTTTCCTGAGTTGTTCTTCCATTCATTGCCCCCTAAGATTCCTATGTAATCTTTCAAATTGCTATTACCAGTTTGTTCCCATGTAGTTCCTTGAAGAGCATAATGTCCAAAGTAGGTCTATTTTACTAGTTAAACTAAACTACTGTTTGATTTGAAGGCTTCTGGGGATATTTTTGGTTTAAGGCTTAAAGATGTTCTCAAGTTTGAACTGTTCATCCAACCTTCATGGCTCCAAGAAATCTGGAGTCCATGAGAATTTGAAATTATTTTCTGTATTTTCCTCCTTTTGATCATGATTCTTCTATGGAATTTTGGATCAAAATGTTCAGTAATGGTAGCCTGACACTACCCAGTCTGGTCTCATGGTAAAGGAGGCAGTTGTTAATGGAGACAATCAGCCACACTTTCCATAGCCTCCTCCTATTCCTGACTTGCCTACTTCTGTTTTTCCAGGCAAATAGAGCTAATCCTTGTACCTTAGATGGCTTCTTGCAAGCTTTTAAGACTCCAGGCACTGCAGAATGAACTAGGAGCTAGATCAGAGCACCAAGATATTAGTAGGTTGATTAATTGGGATGTCCCATGATACTATGCATTTAAATCTTCAAACTAAGGAAGCAAATCCCATGAAGTTTTTGGTTGTACATAAAACCAAAGCCTCTTTTTCTTGTCATTGTTCTAAATATATCTACCACAGTTTTTCATAATTCACTTTTTTAAATGTTTTATTGTGAATTATGTGATAGTTTACATCGGAGAACATTAGTTTTACATTCATCCTATCGTATTGTATATTGTTTCATTGCCATGGTTACAATCCCCTTCATGCATCATCCACCAACCAAAGGGTGTACACTACAAGCCTGGCCCCTGGTCGTCAGCACACAGCCCCTCTCCCTATCTGTGTCTAATGTCCCCAGCTGCTCCATCTGTCCACATCATTGTCTCTGCCTCCCTCTCAGGCATCGCTGCTTCTCTGGGTAGGGACCCGCTCTCCTCTCTTCTCCCTTGATGGTCCCAGTGACCTCCGCTCCTAGTCTGAACAGTTAATCACTCTCCTCCTTGCTATAAAACATCTACCTTTACATTTCCAACCCTCACAAT
>NW_006408534.1:14746477-14747725 GCF_000296735.1 Chrysochloris asiatica | reverse complement strand
GATGGTGCCACCCTACCCTTCAGCACTGTTAACACCTCCTTTCTCCACTCCCTCCCATCCTTGATAACCATTAATAAACTTTTGCTCTCTATTAATTAGTGTTTTCTTGTCTTTTCATGTAAGAACATACAGGGTATAGTATTTTAAAGGTTAGTTATAGTGTCAAAGCTAAAACCACATTATCAATGAACTTCTGTTCTGTTACATTAAAATCCATTGATTTATCTTGTACTTTGAACTTGACATATCTTGCACATTCATAATTTTGTAACATCATTGTCATTTGAAACTTACAGGTTCATTGAGTTATGTAGATGTTTATGTTGATACATTTCATTATACAATATTTTTAAAAAAATTCTTAGTATCACAGATTTCTCAGAAGTCTTAATGTATTCAGAAACTGTCAAGCTCAAGATGACAGATGTGTTTTCCAGAATTCATTCACCCAAAAACACATCTTATCACTAGCGACAGATTCTGTCAATTATTTTTCCTTAGTTGGCATGTTTATTTTGTTCATTTTCAATACAGTGTCCAAATATGATAACTATTTGTTAGAGATCAAATTGTGCTCCTTCCAAAATTATGTCTAAGTTGTAATCCTTCGATCTGGAAATGTGACCCTGTTTGGAAATAGAACTTTTCTTTTGTTATGTTAATAAGGTGGTACTAGATTAGGGTTGGAGTCCTGGTGTAGGATAAACACTGGACCACAAGTTTGGTTTGAACTGCAAGATTGGCAGTTCGAACTCACCAGCTGCTCACTGGAAACCCTATACAGAGGCGCTGAGTTAGAACCAACATGGCGGCATGTTAACAACAATAACAGCTTAGGGTTAGTTCTAAACATAGCTCTGAGTGATGTCTTAGACACAACAAGGAAAGGATGTCATGTGAAGAATGTCAAGGAACACCTGGGACTGCAGCAGTGGAAAGGAACATTGATCTTCCCTGAGAGTCAACAGACAGACTAGCCCTGCCAACACCCCGAATCTTAACTCCTAGCTTCCAAAACACTGAGACAATAAATTCTTGTTCTTCAAGTCATGGCAGCACTAAGTAAATAGGACACCAGTTTGTCCATTGTTCTCCCAAGTGAAAAAGGTTTTACACACACACACACACACACACACACACACACACACACACAGACACACAGCTTGTGACTCAATCACACAAATGGTTTTCCTCAGAAGTACTTCAATACTCAGCAGAAGTGTTTTACACATAAACTTCCCATTTTGG
>NW_006408534.1:14719524-14745973 GCF_000296735.1 Chrysochloris asiatica | reverse complement strand
TGACCCACGACAAAGTATTTTAAATTGCCTCATATGCAGCTGGAAGCTGCACAATGAATAAGGAAGATAAAAGAATTGATGCATTTGAATTATGGTGTAGGCAAAAAATATTGCCAGAAAACCAATGTTTTTTTGGAGGAAGTATGGCCAGATTGTTCCTTAGTAGTGACAGTGGAGAGACTTTGTCTCTAGTACTTTAGACATTGCTTAGGAAGAGCCAGTTTCTGTAAAATGACATTATGTTTGAAAAAAAGTAGAGTCAATGAAGAGGGCTGACACAATAATGGGCTCAAACATGACAATTGTGAGGCTAGTGCAGAAGTGGGCAGTGTTTCATTCTGTTGCACATAGGGTCACTATGAGTTGGAACCAACTTGTTGGCACCAAACAACAATACTATTTGTCTTCTATCTTTGGATGAGAACCATTCTGTTTTTGTCTAAGAAATGTGTACATGATTCTCTTTGATACCCCTTTCTACTTAATATAAAAATTTTAAATTACATCCTTATAACTTTAACTGGGGGAGGGGTGGTTAGATATTGATGGTTTGTCATCTGTTTCAACCCTTTAGGATGTGGACTAATTTTGAGCAACATGCAGCTTCAATTTAAACATACAGTCTTTGGGCGCTTTCTCACCCAATCTGATTACTCTTCTACTGAGTGATGAGGTCATCTTCCACTTAAAATAGTCCTTTTATCTGGGTCAGGCAGGTGAACCTTATGAATTCTAGCACTCCCAAGCCCAAATTTAGAAACAGCTTCAGAGAAATTTCTTTGCTTTTGGTGAATTCTTCAATCCTAGTGAATATCTGATATGGAAATAGGGCCCAATTGATGTGGCTTTTCTCATGTCCAGGACTCTCCTAACTTAAAGGTTGTTAATAAGGTCCTTAGAAGCCTCACTTTTTAAAATTGCACCTTGTTCAAATCAAAGGATATTGTCTCTGGATCCTTCTTCGATGTGATATAAATTTATTCTGTTAGATAATTTTTGAAGTATGTGTTAAATGTGTGGCTGCTACAGTAGTTCATTTTGGATCAAGTTTTCCATCTATACTTTTGGTTCATGTGCTTTTTTAAAATTTTGGGAACGTTTTATAAACATGCATTCATACCATTTGCATCTACTCACAATAACCCACTATTCTGTTAGTTTGTCGTACTGTGGTGGCTTGTGTGTGATTCTGGAAACTATGTCACTGGTGTTTTAAATACCAGCAGGGTCACTCATGATAGACAGGTTTCAGCTGAGCTTCCAGACTAAGACAGACTAGGAAGGAGAGGCTGATGACTTCTGAATGTTTATTTACTGAAATCCTTATGATCAACACTGTCGGCTCTAGTGTCAGAGGATGAGCCCTCAGGTTGGAAAGTATGGAAAGTATAACCGGGGAAGAGCTTCCTCCTCAAAGTAGAGTTGACTGCGATGACGCAAATGGAGTCAAGCCTTCGGGAACTTCATTTGCTGATGGGTAACAACTCAAAATGAGGAGAAACAGCTGCAAACATTCATTAATAATCAAAACATAGAATGTACGAAGTATGAATCTAGGAAAATTGGAAGTTGTCAAAAATGAATTGGAATGTATAAGATTAACATCCTAGGCATTAGTGAGCTGAAATGGACTGGTATTGACCATTTTAAGTCACATAATCATAAGTTTACCATGCCGGGAACAATAAATTTAAGAGGAATGACATCACATTCATCAACAGAAAGAGCTTTTCAAGATCTATTTGAAAATGCTGTCTGTGACAGGATAATAGCCATATGCTTACAGTTAATACAATGTTATTCAAAATTATGCACCAACCACTAAAGCCAGTGATGATGAAATTGAATTCTACCGACTTCTTCAGTCTGAAATTGATCAAATGTGCAATCACGATGTTTGATAAATACTGGTTATTGGAATGTAAAGACTGGAAATAAAGAGGAAGGATCTAGTTAGAAAATATGGCCTTGGTGATAGAAATGATGTGTGTGTGGGTCACATGATAGAATTTTGCAAGACCAAAGACTTATTCATTGCAAAACCTTTTTTAAACATGGACCTCACCAAGTGGAATACACTGAAATCAAATTGATTACATCTGTAGAAAGAGACGGTGGAAAAGCTCCATATCATCAGTCAAAACAAGGCCAAGGGCAGACTATGAAACACACCATCAATTCATCATATGCAAATTCAGACTGAAGGTGAAGAAAATTAAAACAATAGTCCATGAGAGTCTTGAATATATCTCACCTGAATTTAGAGATCTTCTGAAAAACAGATTTGATGCATTAGACATTAAAAACCAGAGGAGTTGTGGGATGACATCATGAACATCATACAGGAAGAAAGCAAAAGGTTGTTAAGAAGACAAGAAAAAAGGAAAAGACCAAAATGGATGTCAGAAGAGACTCTGAAACTTACCCTTCAGTTACAGATGCTTAAGCAAATGGAAGAAGTGAGGAAGTACAAGAGGTGAGCAGAAAATTTCAAAGGTCAGCTCAAGTAGACAAAGTCAGATATCATAATGGAATGTGCAAAGACCTGGAGATAGAAAACCAAAAGGGAAGAACACACTCAAGTATTCCTCAAGCTGAGGGAACTGAAAAAAACAAAAAAAATTCAAGTTTTGACTTGAAATATTGAAGGATTCTCTGGGCAAAATAGCGAATGATGCAAAAAGCAGCAAAAGAAGATGGAAGGAATACACAAAGTCACTGTACCTACCACAAAGAAATGGAAGATGTTCAACCATTTCAAGAGGTAGTATATGATCAAGAACCAAAGCTACTGAAGGAAGAAATACAAGCTGCATTGACGGCATTGTCAAAAAACAAGGCTCCAGGAATTGGCAGAATACAAGTTGAAATCTTTCAACTGATGAAGCACTTTAGGCACTCATGCATCTATGCTAAGAAATTTGGATAACTGTTACCTGACCAAGCAATCAGAAGAGATCCATATTTGTGCCAATTCCAAAGAGTGGTGACCCAACAGAATGTGGAAATCATTGAACAATATCATTAATATCACATGCAAGTAGTTTTGCTGAAGATAATTCAATAACGGCTGCAACAGTACGACAGGGAACGGCCAGAAATTCAAGCAGATATAAAAGATGTAGAATGAGGGATGTTATTGCTGACATCAGATGGATCTTGGCTAGAAGCAGAGATGACGAGAAAGATGTCTGTATTTGTTATGTGATGTCAAGTTAGTTATGATTCATAGCAGCCTTATGCACAACAGAACACAACACTGCCCAGTTCCTGGTGCTATCTGACAGTGTTGCTCTGCTACTTACAAGGTTTTCAGTGGCTAAACATTTAGAAGCAGTCTGCTTCTTCTTCCTAGTCTTAATCTGGAAATTTAGCTGAAACCTGTCCACCATGGGTGTATCCTGCTGGTATTTAAAATACTGGTGGCATAGCTTGTAGTATCACAGCAACATGCAAGTTACCACAGTATGATAAACTGACAGTTGAGTGAATCGACAGAGAAGATGTTTATGTGTGCTTTATTTACTATACAAAGGCTTGCCATTGTGTGGATTATAACAAACTATGTATACCATTGAGAAGAATGGGAATTCCAGAACACTTAATTGTGCTCAGGAGGAATCTGTGCATAAAGAAGCAGTCATTCAAAAAGAACAAGGGGACACTGAAAGGATTAAAATCAGGAAAGGTGTGTGCCAGGGTTGTATGCTTTCCCCATATTTATTCTATCTGTATGCTGAGCAGATAATCCAAGAAGCTGGATTATATGAAGAAAAACGTGGTATCAGAATTGGAGGAAGGAAGACTCATTAACCACCTGCTCTATGCAGATGATACAACCTTCCTTGCTGGAAGGAAAGACTTAAAACACTGATGAAGATCAAAGACCACAGCCTTTAGTATGGATTGCACATCAATGTAAAGAAACCAAAAAAAAAATGTTACCACTGGACCAATAAATAACGTCTTGATTTATGGAGAAAAGATTGAAGTTGTCAGGCTTCAGTCTGCTTGAACCCACAATCCACACTCATGGTAGTAGTAGTCAAGAAATTAAGTGATGTATTAGGAAAATCTGCTGCAAAAGACCTCTTTAAAATGTCAAAGAGCAAAGGTATCCGTTTGAGGACTAAAATGCATTTAATTCAAGCCATGGTATTTTCAGTTGTTTCATATGCATGTGAAAGTTGAACAATTATTAAGGGAAACTATGGAAGGAATGATACATGAGTTATGGTGTTGGAGAAGAATATTAAAATTTACCATGTACTGCCAGAACAAACAAATCTGGGTTGGAAGTATAGACAGAATGGTAAGACTGCCTCTCTCATACTTTGGGTATGTTATCAGGAAGACACAGGAAGAACGTCATGCTTGGTAGAGCATCCATGAAAAAGAGGTGGACCCCTAACTAGATGGATTAGCACAAAAGCAGCAGCAGTGGGCTCAGCATACAATCGTGCCGATGGTACTTGACGGGGAAATTTTTCATTCTGTTGTGCATAGAGTCACTACGAGTTGGAGACATCTAACAACACTTTCAATAACTGCACAAAAGTATGTGCCAGGCTTGTGTCTTTTTACCTTATTATTTGTTGGACAAATATGAAAAGCTGGTTTATATGAAGAACACAGCATCAAGACTGGAGAATCATTAACAACCTCCAGTATGCAGCTGGCATAACTTTGCTTGCCAAGAAAGAAGGCAACTTGAAGGACTTAATGATAAAGGTCAAAAACTACCACCTGTAATACAGGTTTTACTTGAGAATGAACATTTTACAACTGGATCAAGAAACATCATCATGATATTTGAAGAAACTGGAGTTGACAATTTTACTTGGATCAACAATCAACATCCATTGAAGCAGCAAAAAATGAAATCACATATTGCATTGGGGAAGTTTATTGTAAAGATCTCCTAAGTTTTAAAAAGCAAAGACATTACTTTGATGACTTAGGCGCATCTGACCCAAGTCATGTTTTTTCAATCACCTCATATGCACATAAAAGCAAATGAAAAAGACAGAAGAACTGATGCATTCAAATTGTGGCATTGGAGCCAGAAGAATGAACAATTCAGTTGTAGAATACAATCAGAATGCTCCTTAGAAGTAAGAATGACTGAACTTCACCTTGCTTACTTGAGACACATCATCAGGAAAAACCAATCGCTAGAAAAAGACATCATATTTGGTAAGGTACAGGGTCAGTGAAAACAAGGGATACATAGGATAAATTGAGACAGTAGCCAAAACAATGGGCTCAAACATACCGATGATCAGGAAAATGGTGGAAGACTGGATGTTTGGTTCCAATATACATTTTGTTCCAATCTGAGAGTCAGAGCCCACACAGTAGCAACAAGACTACTTTGTAGCTGTCTTTTCCTCCAGGACTAAAAAAAGTCAGCAAACTAACTTCAACTCTCAATGACTACTGAAAGTTAAACTTCTATTATATGGTAGATGGTGACTTTTTTTTTTTTTAACAGCAAATAGGAAATCTCATTAGGTGGCTATCCAGTTGGGAAAAACATTAAGTTGGATCCATAACTCATTCATGATTGTCATTAGGAGCCATCAAGTAGATACTGATGAATAGCAACCTGTACAGCAGAAGAGTGCCTGGTTCTGCATCCTCTTCACAGTCACTGCTATGTTTGAGCCCATTGTTGCAACCACTGGGTCAGTTCATCTCTTTGAGGGTTGTCTTTTTCTTTTTGCTGACCCTCTACCAGAAGCGCTGGTGTGTTGCTGTACGATTTGCAAGGCTAGCAATTCAAACCTACCGGCTGCTCCTTGCAAACCCCATACAGGGTTGCTGAGTTGGAACTGACTTGCTGGTACTTAACAAAAAACAACTACTACTTTGCCAAGTATGAAGTCCTTCTACAGAGTCTGGGCCTTCCTGATCATATGTCCAAAATACAGAATTCAAAGTCTTGCCAGCTCACTTCTAAGAAGTGTTCTGGTTATACTTTTTCCAAAACAGGTGTGATCTTCTGGCAGACTGTGGTATAGTCAGTATTATTTGCTAGCACCATAATTCAAAGCATCAAGTCTTCTTGGATTTTTATCTATTCATATTGCATAGGAGGTGGTTGAACACTATGAATCAGGTGCACCTTAATCCTCAAAGTAACATTTTTACTTTTTAAAACTAAGCAAGTCTTTTGAAGATTTGAACAATGTGTCATTTGATTCCTTGACTGCTGCTTCCATGGGTTTGTTGTTTTTGTTGTTATGTGCCGTGGAGTCGGTTCTGACTCATAGCGACCCTGTACAGGCTTTCCGAATTTATGGAAGCAGAAAGCCTCATCTTTCTCCCACGGAACAGCTGGTAGTTTCAAACTGCTAACCTTGTGGTTCGCAGCCCGAGTCTTAACCAACATGCTAATAATAGTACTGCCAAGTAAAATGAATTTCTTGACAGTTTCTATTGTTTCTTCTGTTTATCATGATGTTGCTTATTGGTTCCATCCTAGGATTTTTTGTATGTTTAGGTGTAATCCATATTGAAGGCTGTATTCTTTGATCTTCATCAGCAGGTGCTTAAAATCCTCTGCTCTTGGCAAACAAGGTTGTATCATCTATATGTTGTTGCTAAGTGCCGTCAAGTCAGTTCTGACTCATAGTGACCCTGTATATGGTTTCTAAGGAGTGGCTGGTGATTGAACCGCCAACCTTGTGGTTCAAACTGATCTTGCAGTCCAGTGCTTAATCCTACTGCGTCACACCAGGACTCTATATACTGGAGGTTGTTAATGAGCCCAATCCAGATGATGTCACATTCGTCTTCATTTCTCAGATTTGCTCAGCATACAGATTGACTAAGCAAGGATGCACAACCTTCCTGATTTGAAACCAATGTATCCCCTTTCTTTTCTAACAACTGCCTCTTGGTTTATGTACAGGTTCCACATAAAGCAAAATTGTGTTCTGGAATTCCTATACCTCAAAATGTTACCCATAATTTGTTATGATCCGCATTGCTGAGTACATCTGCTTAGTTAATAAAACACAGTCTTGGTATTCTCTGCTTTCAGCCAAGATCCATTTGACATCAGCAATATCCCTCATTCCATATCCTCTTATGAATCCAGCTTGAATTTCTGGCAATTCCTTTTTGTAACCATTTAAAAATGATCTTCAGCAAAATTTTACTTGCATGCGATATAATGATGCAGTTAAGTCAAAAGGTATTGGTACATCCATAGGTTTATCACCAAAATGTGTTTAAACATGTTTCTGCAATCAGTAGGCAGCTGCAGACAAGTTCTCTTAAGTAGCGCAGTTGTTTTAGTCTTGTTATGGTGACTTCAAAACAAACTCTTTGTGCCATGGAAAAAAGATAATTTTGGGGTCAGGGCTAATATCACAATTTTAACAAAACTTCTTCCCAAATCATTGCAATGTTGCAATGTGTTTGCAGGAATGCTGCCCCACATAACAGATTTTAGATGGATCAAGAGTTTTAAGGTTTGGAGTACCTCAAAGATGAGTCAATCTCTATGAATGAAGAAATTAGCTTAAGTCAAGAAACTAGCAGAACACCATAGGCTTATCATTGACACAGTAGCTAATGAAGTTAGGCTCTCAAGTAGTTTGGTATTTTCAGTTTTAAGCAAAAATCCTGGCATCAGTAAGCTTTGGGCTTTGTGGGTACCAAAAGTTGTACAAAGAGATCAACATCTGATCTCTCAATTAGTCTTTTAAACAAGATCAAAGCTAATGACAATTTTGTGGAATGAATCATAACCTGGGACAAGTCTTGGGTTTGCCAATATGATCCAGAGAGAAAGACCCAGTCAAAACAGCTTTTAGAGGATCTGCTCGGCCAGTTAAATTCAAGATAAAGAGAGGTCGGCTAGAGGGTTATGGCAACTGTTGGGGGGGTAACAGGGTTCCTAAAATCTTGTTATATTTTCTCAAAGAACATGATTGTTGTTATTAAGTGCCGTTGAGTCGGTTCCGACCCACAGTGACCCTGTATAGGGTATCTGAGGAGCAGCTGGTGAGCTTGAACTGCCGACCTTGCAGTTCAACCGGCTTTGCAGTCGGGTGCATTAAACCACAGTGCCACACACAGGATAATAATGAGGCTTAATTATGAAGGCATTTTAGACTAATTGAAAGCTGCACTGTTGAGAAAAACAGTAAAGTTGTGCCAAGGAATTTTTCCCCCATCATATTGCACCTGCTCATTCTTCAAGGGTAGCAAAGGTTGTCCTACTTTATGGCCCTAACTACTATTTCAGAACTTCTTTCTTGTTCCGGGAACATTTTACAAGAAAACGGCTTGAGTCCATCAAAGGATGTCGATACTGTCATTTTGACATTTGAACTGCTCCTTGGAAACCCTATACAGGGTCATTATGGTTGGGACTGACTTGATGGCACTTAGCAATAACAAAACTATAAGTAGAGAATTCCTTTAGGGAAGGGTCAGCGAGATGGTAGACCGAGATAGAGTTTTGAGAAACAATGGCCTTACATTTTTATATTTTTACTTAATAAAACCTTTTGTAGTTGGTTGGCCAGGTAGACTTGCACATTTCTTGGTATTACATGTGTTTGTTGAAACATCTCAACTGGCATTCCATCAATTCCTGGAGACTTACTTTCTCCCCAATGCCTTTAGTGCAGCTTGAAATTCTTCAATACTATTGTCTCTTGACCATATTCTGCCGCCTGGAATGGTTGTTTATCAGCCAATTATTTTTGGTACTCTGGCTTTGTATTCCTTCCATATTGTTTGATGCTTCCTGTGTTAATATTTTGGCCCTGGAATCCTTCAATATTGCAACCAGACTTGAATCTCATTCAACACACATCCTCAAATGTTCATAAGATTTGTAAAAACAGATACAAAAATTCAATCACAGAACTAGGGGGAAAAATTCAAGGCTTAAATGTTTTTATAATCAGTGTGTGGCTAACGGTTTTTTAAAAGATATTATCATGAAAAAATATCTTAAATGACAATGATAAACTACAGAAAAATTAAAGTCTCTACATCACAACAGTATCTAAACAATGGGAATGTGACAAGCAAGAAAAATAAGTACATTGTAAAGATTAATATCCTTAATATAGGACAACCACTTACAAGTCACTTAGGAATAAAGTGGAACACTCCGACCAAAAGATTAACAAAAGTCCTACCCATCCAGTTAAAACACATATATCCAGATACGGTTTATAGGAAGTGTCCAAGCTATTTTTTTTTTTAATGTAAAGGAAGTGAGATATCAGCGAAGACACCTACATGAGAATTCACCTCATGCAATCTCTCCTCTTTGATGCAATTGCTTAATATTTGAGAAGTTAATACTTTTGCTTTATTTTTTAAAAGGGGCTTGCTTGTTGTTGCCACTGACTTTTTTGTTTTGTAATGTTTTATTGTGAATTATATAATTTACATGAGAGAACTTTAGTTTTACATTCATTCCATTGTATATCATTTCATTGCCATGGTTCCAATCCCCTTCATGCATCATCAACTGACCAAAGGGTATATCCTAGAAACCTGCCCCCTACGCTCCTCCCTCCACCCCCAGTCTTTGGCCACAGTCCCTCTCCCTCTCTGGATCCACATCATTGTCTCTGTCTCCATCTCAGGTTCTCTGGGTAGGGTCCCGCTCTCGACTCTTCTCTGTTGATGGTCCTAGAGACCTCCGCTCCTAGACTGGAGAAATAATCACTCCCTTCCTTGCTACAAGACTTGCACTTCCAAGTCTCATAATCAGTCCTGATAACCATTATTCACTGCAGTATCACGAGTTACCCATCTGTATTTCATTTGATCAGCTCCGCCTAGACAGAATGGATAGTACTCACTGGAGATTCTGCCTTCCTCCATGCCCCCTAGCTCTAAGTTCCCTCTTGAAAGCTTGTAAGCCAGTCACTTCTTGCCTTTGTAGTTCCCCCCCCCCTTCTGAATTGGGTATCCAATGTCCAAGTTGCCTCTCTCTGTCTACTCTGTGTGTGGAGGGGGTGGGAATGTTTCTTGCTGTAAGGATTTGTTCCTTCTTTTGAGTCACTGCATCCGTAGGTATAGATCAAGTTCATCATATTGTATCAGCTCTTTTTTTCCCCCTCTTCTTTCTTCTCCTGGTTGAGCTCTGATCATCTAGTCATCCAGTCCAGGTCACGTTGGTACTATCTGCAAATGTGGGTGTTCTTGTGCACATGCTTTCTCTTCCCATCAGCCGGTAGCTCCACTCTGTGGCCATGCCACTGACTCTGGGTCCAAGAGTGCCCAGGTCTCCTCACACTGCTTGCCAAGCAGGTCCCCAGAAGCCCACTGAATATTGTAAGGCTTAGCTTGCCACTTCATTGCTGCTTTTCCCCCTTTTCCCCCTATCGGTGATGCGTGTGGTCACCAATCAGAACGTGTATTTCCGTTGAGTTTTAGTCTTGGAAGGGGTTTGCGTTGAGAGGATCCGACCACTTGCCTTGATGTTTCCTAGGGAAGCGACTTGTTTGTTCTAGTAGTAAGTAACAGTCCATCTGCCTCTATTGTTTTGTATTTTTCCTGCAGGTCTTTCTTTCAAGAAGTATCTTTTGTTCTTCTAGCCGCTCCAGGCTGGTCTGCTCGTCCTTTCAAGTGGAGTTTTCTCATCTCTGGAGATCTGGATGTGGTTCGGGTTTCCACCTGTAGTTTTATGTATTGCAAAGGCTCTGCAAGAAGCCTCATTCACTGGGTACGCTGTAGCCCCAATTTAGGTATTCCAATCAGTTATAGGCAGAAGACGGACTTACAAGCCTTCTAGTGTGATGTTTCTCACTATTCCTTTCTCTCCCCCCTCCAGTGTCTACGCTATATTATAATGCAAGGAAAACCAAGATTCAAAACACAGCCAAGCATCTTAACACGATTCCCCCCTGCCATTGGTTTTTGACATCCTTTTAATTTTTATCTTCAGCCCAGATCTTATATTCAGGGGTCCTAATTGGAAGAGGTGGTTCCATTCTCAGCTGCTTCTTAGATTCAAGGACATTTCTCCTGGCCATTGCAATGAGTAGTCTCAGAGCCTATGGCTTCAAAGATACATGGCTTCTTGAACCTCACTATTCGCTTCTCTAGTGCGATAGCATTGTTCTTAAATCCTACTGGTAGGCATAAGGTTTTTTCCTTAAAACCCGGCTTCAAATTAAACTCAGGTGGGTCATAAAAGACTATCATGGACGTTCTTTTTCTCTATTCACTTTGAGTTTCCGTTTTGTTTTTGATACTTGCCCTTTGTCGTCCTCACGTTGCATTCTTAAACCCCTCTAAGTGTTGTCTGGAAAGACTTGACACTCGACAGTACCCAATTTTAGCCAGGGCTTAGGGACAGCGGTGCCATCAGGCATAAAGGAAGGCGCAACCATCCAACAAGGTGCCTACTTACATTAGAAAAGAAAAGGCACACTCACTAGAGTAAAACTGTATGCCTTTATTCAACATAAAGTGTGTCATCAAGATAAAATACAGTTTGTCCATGTGCAGAAACATTAGCATACATTCAATTCTGAAGGTAGTTTTATCCGAACAATAAAAGGGACAGTTTCAAAGTGAGAAGAGGATAGGGAGGAGGAGCTAAAAGGCAGTTTTCTGTCAGAGTGCTAAGGCCCATGTGCACAAAGATTTTAAAGTGAGAAGACCAACAGGTGGTCATTTCTTCCATTCTTATTTCTCTTGGTGCTGGTGAAAAACCATAGATGTGATGCAGTCACAGAATTAAAATGGGTTTTCAAAAACTAGGTCAAAGCACTTATGGTTAAGGTTTCACTCCTATAGGTAGTGTAGTGGTTACGAGTTGGGCTGCTAACCTCAAGGTCAGCAGTTCGAAACTGCTGGCCTTTCCATAGGAGAAAGATGAGGGTTTCTGCTCCTGTAAAGATTTACAGTCTTGGAAACCCTGTACAGGTTCGCTGAGTCAGAACCAACTCCACGGCACATAACCATCACTCGGATCTTTCATAAACTCTACACCTTATATTCCTTGAAGGAAAAATGTGCTCGTCAGTCGGTACTTTGATTAGATACAAAATTGTCAGGCTTTTCTCAGTTCTGAGTTTATCTCCTTAGCTAAGAAAAGGAGACCATCTATGAGACTGGTTTAGTTTAAAGCTTGTATAGAGTGATGACATATAGGTTTAGCTGAGGTCAGCTACTGATGTAATAATCATGGCTGTTGCCTGAAAACATGTATGAAAAGAACTGCTGACTCAGGGTCAAAGTCCAATTTCGTAATGTCTAAGCCCTAGATTGTTGAAAACATTGAAATCTGAATGTTAAAAAAAGTTGACCCAAGATACATAAAAATGTATATACTACAATTTTAATAAGAAAGTAGGCTGCAAATAGTTCTAAAGTAACTTTTCAGAAATTTGAGAATATTATTGCCTTTGTTTTTTGGCGGTTAGATAAGCACTGGACTGGCCAGCAGTTCAAACCCATCAGCCTCTCTAGAAAACCAGTATACAGGGTCACTGAGTCAAAACCATTACCACCACTCTGAATCTTAAAACATTTAAAATGATGATCCCTGATTAAGCAAGTGCTGACCTTTGTTGGCTTGATACAGTTTTCACGAAGCCAAGGTCCACTTCACTTTATAGGACATGTTGTTGATTCTGACCCATAGCAACCCTGTATAGGGTTTCCAACGTGCAGCTGGTGAGTTTGAACCACTGACCTTTGCTGTCTGCCGCATTAGCCCAAAGCGCCACAACCTGAAATCAATAGCTGCAAATACTTCAATAGAAACTCATCCCTTAACAGTGTCTCAAATCAAACCCTGTGTTCCACTAACAGCATTTCCCATCATCCATGTAAGTGAACCCAACATGTATTTTAATAATCTGAAAAACACCTAATTACAAATGAATTTAAATCAGCAAATTTTCAGTTTAATCTCCTTCCCCGCCTCCCACAACCCATGCAGACATCCTTTAGATTTTACAGTTGAGTATCAGGACTGGTTTTGATTCTTTTTAGGTTCAAACCAAGGTTGAACCAAGGTTGAAGTTAACAATCCATTCTTAGCACAGCCTGATAATCCCTGGTTCTCTTCCTGGTTTAGTCCATCCTTCCTAATGTACAGAGATCACTTAGGGATTCCGCTCCTATGCTAAGGCTCTGAACACTACATGGAGGTACAGAAGTCTTCCTTAGTCTCTATAGTGTCTTTGAAAGAGACACAATTGTTGAAGGGCACCCAGTATTAGAAAAATATAAAATCACCTATCACCCTTGTCACTAGACAAAGCTAAAACTACATTACACTGTGGAATAGCTAATGCCTCTTTGACTGAAAGATACAGATATTTTGGCATACAGGATTGAATTGAAAATCCAATAATCCAGGTTAAAGTGTAAGTGATAAGGAAAATTCAAGAATAAGCACCGACAAAATACAATGATTTATCCCTTTATAGGGTTTCTACCACAAAGTCGTAAAGCAAGAATTAGAATTTGTGTCACTAAAATGGAAGAGGCTAGGAACTTACTGGAGTACACAGAATACTAAAGTAATTCTATGCATCACGGAAGAAAACATCTCTTTATCAGTTCAAAATGAAGGGATACACTTACTTCTCACCAGTCTTTAAGCCACAACTAGAAAACTAGGTTATTGTTGGGTCCTGAGTCAATTTGTATTCATAGAGACCCATGGTGACAGAGTAGAACTGTCGATAAACTTTCAGGTGAGCAGCCTAGCTCTTGGATTAGTCAAACATAAGATCAAGCCTTCTTATTAGCACACTGACCTTCTTATTAGCACACTGACCTGAATTAACTAAACGGGATTGCTTTTAACCATTCTGTCTTTAGGTATTACTCGGGTTTCTTGAAATTTCTGTTAACTCAAGATTTCCTTTTAGTTCTCAGAAAAAGCAATTTTATTAACATGATTAATCACCCGCAATTCCCTGTTGTTTCATCTCGGGGCAAAGCTTTCTTTGTAACCAGCGCTTCCAAGGCTCACATTCCTCTATCTCTAACAACTCATTTACACATCAACTTTGAATACCTCCTGGGATGTGTGCAGCATTCTTCATTAGCTTTAGACACTTGCTATATGCCTACCTTCAACATCTGAAGGTTTTTGCTTACCCATATATGCAACTCCAGCACTTTAGCATCGTGCTTAGCACACAGTATGTGCTCCATAACTATGAGTAACATGATTTGTTTATAACAAGTTAGACACATTACGCCAAATATATTTTCTTAAGAATAGTTTGCTCAAGTAGTATCAAGAACAATCAATGAATACAGACTTCTGGGACCCTGTGATGCAAATAGTGGGAAGTGGGGGAGTTGAAAATTGGTCCAGTGTTTGGGCATAACGCTCTTTATAAGTCAACTGTAGACCATGTCCCTCTATAGACTTTCCTATCATTACCTGAATATGAAGTACACTTCCTGTGAGGTAGGAGGCCCACTTAAATAGTGATAAATATGTACTAGAAATGGGAGTTCTTAATCTCGGTAAATGATGATCATGGACTGGCTCTCACATAAAGATCTCTCCTTTAAGAACTGAGGATCTAAATGTTCCCTGAGACTTAAGAAATTCCTTTAGAAAGAGTCTATCCTCAGAAAAGGTTTAGAAATTTTGAGTGCTGTTCTGGTGGGTAGCTAAGCGGTCTTCAATGTCTTTGGGCAACCCTGATGTTTAAAGAGTCACTTTTTGAAAATAAGGTCTTAAAAAAAAAAAAAAAAAAAAAAGTATACCATGGATCCTTACTATTAATTTCCAAAATATGCTATTTTTTATTAGTAAAAAATAAACTACAGCTGACAATTAAGGGGAAAGCTAGCAAACTACAAAAGTCAGTTTCATGGTTCATTCAGATACATTCCTGAGACTCTGGGCTTATTAGCTTTTGAGGTCATGAATAAATCTATATACATTATTTCCAAAGGCCATCTAGGTACCTTCACTTCCCCTCAGTCATACCCAAAAATCAAATGTTTACAACCATAAAATGAGATCTTTTGGATTGTGCCAAAGTCGTCCAGGCTATCTCTAGGTATAGGACAATGAAACCCTAACATATAACTCAGTCCCTCGCCAATCCCATAAATGTCCTTCCTGACTCTCAGAAGTTCAAAATATTAAGTGTAATGCTGAAATAGGAAGCTAGTCAAGATACAGATGTTTCTTTTTTTCTTTTTACAATGTTGTGCTGGCTTTTTAAAAAAATCCCTTTAGGGTCAGAGAGAACATGAAACAGGCCATGAAACTTCTCAGAAAATAACTGAAAACAGAAAAATGTCTTTCAATATTTTCATGTGACTATTTCTTTACATACTGTTTGGGGCTTGAAAGGTGGCACTGAATGTTTGCTGGTGAATTACTGACCACTGTGAAGAAAAGAAAACCTATTCCCCCTGCCCCTGAGATATGTCCTCACCATTCACTGTTTTAGAAGCAAACAAGAGTTTGCTTCTAAAGAGACTGCAATTGGTTTCTAGGAATCCATGTTAGAAGAGTTAGGAGACAGAACAGATTAAGGTAGAAAACAAGGAGACAAACAGACTAAGAGACTTTATAATATTTTTACTAGGCTCTGAAAGAAATACACTACTCTGATTTATCACCAGATGCCTTTTTACTTTTTTCTGTACAATCTGTGGTAACCTTCCAAAAGTCGTGTAAGGCAACAACTGAGGGCCCTCACCCATACCGTTCTCAGAAATACGTCAGATCTCAAAAGTCACCAAAAACTCCAAGGATTTTATTTTCACTTTTAATTATCTTTTACTTAATAAAATGAAAAATAAGAATATATGAATACATACAATCTATATACATATATTTATTGCAAATACTTAAAATTCTTAAGTAAAATGATTTTTTCTATATTATTTGTGAAAAAATATGACTTTTAAATGGTGTCGACACCAACTTCTCTGTACATACCCTCAATTCCAATGTTAACAATTCCTTTAAAAAGGCAAAAGACACAAAAGCTTAGCATTTACCAAACCAGTCTGTACAAACCTTGTAGCCAGAAGGGGGAAAAATAAGCTTGTGGTAAATAGGTCAATTTCTTTTGAAATAAAAAATAAACCCCAAAACTATCCCTCTTATTGCATTCCGTGGAAGTAATCTGAGAGACTTTAGAGTAATTTCCTTTGAAATAATCTGTGCCTTAACAGTAAATTCTACAATTAACATACCATATACGAGAAATCCAAGTATTCCACTGTCGCTTTTTACATAGATATTAAAATATATATTACTCAAAATATATTACTGGAAAGCTATTTTTAAAATTGATCTTTAATAGTTGTATCAAATGTAAAGCATTAAAAAAAATAAAGTAACCGAGAATCTCTGAAGCTATTACTTCAACCTTAGGAAATACTTTACCTATTGTTCTTTAGTCACTAGGCATATAGGTACTGAAACATGGCAGGAAATCACCCTGCCTATCATGTCTCCCAGAGTCTCTTTGGACTATTCTATTAGGTGAGTTGAAAAATACCCTCAGACCAAGTTTTTCCTTAGCATTTTGCAGTTATGCGATAGGGGACTTTTCCCTCCTTTCCACTATGTGAAACTGCTAGGTCACAGAGAAAACCACCCTGGCACTGTTTGATGACAGTGAGTACAGGAAATGCTTATCTTTGTAATGATCAGAGAAGACCCTCTTCATTATAACAAATAATCCCACCAAAGAGTTCTTTATGGATCTCCAAGAGCATAAGAAGCAACTGAGATGGTTACTGTCATGAGTTTACACCTTCCCCTGGAAGGCAAAGAGGTCTTCCTTTGGTTATTTAAATAGGATGTTTAAGTCTTCAAATATCTACATCTGTGTGCCTGCCCAACCCATGTAACTGAGCTCCCCACCGTCCCATCAGGAAACATTTCTCACAGTCCAGCTCTTATACAAAGACCACTTCATTAACTTGGGCAAAAGATTATATTTACTTGGTTTTATTTTCTCATTGAATAGGATGAAGGATTTCAATCAAAATTCATTAAGATTCAGGGAGCCTTCTCTGTTAGACAGCTTAGAACAGTTCTAAGTAAGACTGAGATGATACACTGTTAATGCTATCTCCCCCAGGTGACCTGCAACAGAGGTATGTAAGTCTCGAGAAGGGTACGCTGCAGGCTTCTGCCATCAGGCACACAGCCTGACTAGTCACTGGAAGTAGTGCAACTCATATCATTCAGAGTCAGTTTAGCTTTTACTAAAAAACATTTCAGACTAAACTGAAAGGTAGACTCTGGAAACCTAAACACTGCTGTAAGGGTATTATATTAGAGTACCATACTCTAACAAGTTAATGATTTTATTTCTACTGCTTCATTTTTCAAAAGGACCACACTAATGATTTTTCTGTTTAATTCTTATGATGAGTGACTTTCTATTCCAAAACCACTGTAGTCCAAGTGACTAACAATCTATGGGAATCAAACTGTTCTCTCATTTGGTTAAGATTGAGGCAGGGTACCTAGTTGGAGATTTCTGTCTTAAGGGTGTTCCTAGATGAAAATATTTTATTATCTGAGTATCATTTATGAAGAGAATGTGGTGAAGAGTAATGCTTAGAATCTATCTACGGGAGTCTGGGTCAAGAAGAGGCACAATATGGTTTGCACTCAAAATGGTTTCAGAAATCCCTGATGCCTTTTCTCCTTTCCTAGCTACAGCCTGCCCATTCTGACATTAAGGGAACCTTCCATGGAAGACAGCCTTTGTAAGACAGGAAAGGAGCGAAGCAGAAAAGTCACTGTTATTTATCCAAAATGGTACTTTGCTAATTAACATGAAAACAATCCACCGCTTCCAGCATACACACTAGTTCTTAGCCCTGACACTTAAGTAGGGAGTGAAGAAGCTCAGCAAGGAATGGGGTTCCACTTCATCAACAGGTCTTTTTAAGGCCCTCCAGCACTACTCCTTAACCCTGAATCATTGTAGCCTTGTATTCCCTATCTATGAACGTGCTGGAAGAAAAGGGGGGTGATGGGAAGACATCTTATTATCATAGCTGAAAAAGGAAAGCAGATATTAATCTTAAAAAAAATTAAAATGCCAGAAAACAAATAAAAGAGAAAAATAGTGAAGTGAGTGTCTTAGGAGATTTGGCCTGGGGGCTTGTGAGAGCATTAGAACACGAGGTAGGGAGTGGTGGAAGCAGAAAGTTCAGAGACGCTGCAGACTGGGAGCAAAGCAATCATTATCTGTCTCTTTCTCCTATATGGAATGTGACTTAATCCACATATTTAAACTGTTGTGCATTTTGTAAATACCACACTCTGGATACTAAGTACAAATACAATTATGTAAGGTTGTTGTACTAGAATTTTTACTTTACACACTTGAAATTAGGAGACTGGAAATTAATATGCAAGTGATATAAACTGCTGATCTCCAATTTAAAACCAAATTCTGGTAAACTATAGATTTATTACTTTAATGTCCTTTAGTCATAACCTAAATATTATGTTCTCAAACTTTTTCCATCACTAGAGACAGATTTTAAAAACAAAAACTAAACAAGTCACAACAACAACAAAAGAAGCACAAAATGAAAAAACAAACACAAAACTTTGGGACTCGTTTCTTCTTCCTTTCTAGATATATCCTTCATCGAAGCCTCTTTAGATTAAAAATTTTAGTGCACAGACAGTCACAATCCAAAACCAGGGTCATATTTTCTAAAACAGGAGAAATTCCTGACTAGGACCCCCATCAATCTCCACAGGTGCCTGGGTAGGTTAGAACAGATTTATGACAGGATGGGCAAATGTGGCATTAATGAGTCTTTTTATCTGCAACAACGGGAACTCCAGAACACTGGGCTACCTTGCTTGCTTCTAGTGTTAAACTTGCTTTTACCAAAGTTCTGTTCACCATAACCATTTCTGCATGCTCATTCCATTGCCTTTGCCCAACAGCACGGGGCTCAAATCAGTGCATCACTTACACTTTTCTGTAAACTTCATACCAGTATTTCACATCTGTGTGGAAACTCCCATGAATGACCAAGTGCTTGGGTGGTATTACAGGAAGTGCCCTGCACAGTCACACCCTTCAAAGACCTCACACACTGACTCAGGGCAGGAGAGTGGGATTAGGAAACAGCCGGATTCACAAATTTAAAGCACAATGCTTGGCAACAGAGCCAAGTTAGGGCTTTCATCAGAGTCTGAAGCACTATCTGTGAAATGGATGCCTTATAAAAAAAATTTGGACTTAAGAAGGTTCCATTTCAAAGTAAAGGGACTGAGTAAACCCCTAAATCCAAATCTTTCAAAGTCTGAATAATCTATGTAGAATCTGTAGCCATACTGTCAAGACATAATCTGTGTGGGAGATCATTTCTGTAGACCATTCCTTCATTCGTTCTGTTTCCTAGCCTTTGAGAATATAGGTCAGAAGGGAGACAGCTCTATCACATTGAACTTTTCTCAGAGCCACATAAAGCTGAATATAAATCTGAATCCAAAGCAATACATTATTACCTAAACACTTGGGAAAACAATGTTAAAACAAAATGTGACATATTTACATGATTTTGTAAGTGCAAACTTGTCACAAATTCACAAAGTCTTGCTTGACTTAGACTTACTGTACAAGGTGCTCTTCCTCTAAAATGTAAAAGATCTGTACTCTGTATTCCTGATTAAGTAACATTTGTCTCTTAAGACAACTGAAACCTATTTATTTCTGTGATTCCAAAATAATGCAAAACAAAACAAAACACACATCTTGTTCACTCTTCACTCCCCCCCTCCTTTACAGTGTGTTCTTTCTAGTTTTCACTACCGAACAACAAGGCAGGAGACACACAGTTTGGAGGGGCCAATGCAATCGTCATGGCAGAAAGCACCACACCCTTTGCACATGATCATGGCTTTCAATCGGCAGTAACATTTTGAAGGCGTGTCCTCTATGCTGTTCTCTTCAGGAAAGGCCTGAACAGGAATGGTCTGCCCATGGCTGCTGGAATTCATAGCTTGGCTGGCTGGGATGGTAGTGACAGTCACTGAGAAGGACATAACATCACCTACATTGCTAGAGACCTGACTACAGTCAGACATACCCGGTACAGCAGAGCTATGGTCCATATCAGATGAGGTGGAGACGTTGATCATGCCTCTGTAGCTTGGCCCTATCTGTGTGGGGCTCCCATATAACTTTGGGGTTTGCAGTGGTGGAAGGAGCAGAGGCTTATGGGTGGGGCTGTCTGCAGGTATAGGAAGAGCAGTAGAACTGAAAAGCTCAGGGCTGCCACACATCATCTTACCTCTTACTGCATGAGCCATTTGCTTCTGTGCTGCTTGAATAAAATCTCTGGCTAGAGTCTTTTCATCGAACGCCTGGCCTCTAGTGAACACGTAATTCTCTTTGCTTAAAGTGGTTTGCTCATTCACTGTCTCTGCCTTCACATTCTTGTTAGCTAAGCAATCATTGGTGGATAGGGCTTCCCTACTGTGGAGCCTGGCTTCACACTTGTCGGAACTCTTGGAAGCTGGAGCCTCCTTCTTCACCAGGAGAGATTCCTGCTCCTCACCAGTACTCTCCTCATCAGTATCATCTTCTTTGCCACTGCTACTTTCTCCTGTTGCTTTTTTACTGTCTGTATATCCCATTTTCAAGGCCTCAGTTGGGCTACTTAAACAAAAACGGTCTTCAGGGTTTACAGAATGGGTCCTCCTAAAGCTCTCTGAAACCCTGCCATAGGTGGAAATGTTAAGTAAATAGTGGCCTGACATTGCAGGCTTTGATGTCCTTCTGCCAGCAAAACCCAGCATGAACCTCTGGCTTGTGGAGATGTCTTCAAACTGGAAACCTGAGTGAGCAAAGTTGAATTGATTGGGCTGTAGGACGGGGAGAACATTCTGCTTCTGAACCCTTTTGATGAGAGTTTGAAGGATCTGATCTTGGGTTGTTTTACTCAGTCCTTCTTGGTATGAGTGTGGGTCAGTGCTAGAGTCCCTACGATCTTTAGCTGAAAAAAGCTGATGGGTCCTTGGAATCGGGGGTAGCTGCATACTTTGCAATGTTTTACCCAGCTGTTGTACAGCCTCCCCTGTGCTACTTTCTGTTACGTTGGTTCCTATGGGTGCTCCTGCTCCTTTCTCCTCTTTAGTCAGTGGAACAGTTTTCATTTCAACTTTGGTGAGAGGTTTAGGAAGGATCTGCTCCATGGGAACATCTTTGCCCTGGAGTAGCTGAGTGACCAAAGGATTATTAGCAGGGATACTAGAATTTGGTCTGGCAATAGGCCCATCTATAGTTGCAGAAGTTCCTGTGGGTTTAAGGCTAGAAACTGCTGGCAGAGTGCTTGAGGATGGAGCTGATGCAGTAGGTGCTATGGTTGCAGTGACCTGGGGGAGAGGAAGCTTTTCTAAAGAGGCTGTTGTCAACACAGATGCCAGAGGAGGAGCCATAGCCACTGGGGCACTAGCACTTGCTTCTGTTGAGGTTGAAGGGTTTGGCATATTCTTACTAGAACCTGCTTTTGGCTCAACTGTGCCATCAGCCACACAGTGAACAGGTGAGGCACCTGAGATTAGAGCAGGGCCTAAGAGAGTAGGAGACACGTTCTCCTGTATGCAATTACTGGACCCTTGTGGGTGGCTTTGAGAGGCCACTGGGGCTGTTGTCCTGGTAGGGTTCAGTTTTTCACTATTCAGCCTCTCTAAAGCTGCTGGGGGTGGGTGAGTGTGGGCTGGTGATGGGACACTTGTGCAGGCTCCACTGGTGGCAGATGGAGGAGGCACTGAGGGGGTTTGCTGTAGTTGTGCTCCAGAGACACTAGGAGGCTGTGTCTGGCCAGGGTTCTTGGTCTCGGGTTGGGGCTGAGTCTCTGGACTACAGGGTAAAAGTTCTCTCGTACCTCCCCTGCTTCCAGTTCCTGCCAGTTCCAGTGTGGGGGCCCCCTTTCTAGTTTCATTGGCTCTGTCTGGGCCTGGACTCCCTCCCCTAGCAGTTTTCCTCTCACCACCCTCTCCGGGACCTTGTCCACCCCCTGGGCCAGGTCCTGGAATGGTCCCTCCAACTGTGGCAGCTGCAGCAGCGGCGGCGGCAGCTGCAGCAGCTGCCCTCTGTGCTTTGACCAGTTGGGCTTTTGCTTTGATGTCTGCAAGGGTTCTGGCTCCGGTTCTGTTAGGACTAATGAGGGAGATTGGAAAACGAGCCCTGGGAGAGACCTGCGATGTAGGAAATGGCACGAGGGAGATTCTGGAGACCGGGATCTGAAAGAAGTAGGAAAAAACGTTATCAGAGCTTAGCTTTCATTGATTAGAAAAACAAACTTCATAATCACCACTTAAGCATTTAGGGTAGGGTGAAGAATACAGCACCGTAAGGTCGCTATGGGTCGGAACCAACTCGATGGCACCTAACAATAGCTGGTCTGAGACAAACCATTGAGACAGCAACACAAATGTCTCATATTTGACCTCTACTGTTGCAAAAGACATTCCTCCCTCTCTAGGAATTTCTCAACGTCCATTTCTGCTTCAAATTCCCACTCCTCTCCTACACACAGCTCCCTTCTAATGCCAGTACTATTCTGAACTGGCAATTATTTAAGATTGAGGCCTATCTATCTGTGGTATCTGCGGTTTTAAACACGTTTGTGTGTGTGAAGTATGCGGTGTTCAGGTTGAAGGAGGAGAAGATTCTATCATTATTGTTTTTATGTCTTAGCTTTACTACCAAGATTTAGGTGGGAAAAAAAACACACAAAAACTTGTGGTGCCCTGAGTCCACACAGAGACACACACTGCTAAACATGGGCTGGATGATTTTAAATTAAAGATTGTTGTTGTTGTTATGTGCCGCGGAGTCGGTTCTGACTCATAGTGACCCTATACAGGGTTTCTGAGGCCGTAAATCTTTACGGGAGTAAAGAGGCTCATCTTTCTCCTGTGGAACAGCTGGTAGTTTCGAAAGATCCAAAGGTGCACATACTATGTCCAACTCTATGAAGTAGTTTATGATGTTAGTTTTAAACATCTGTACATGTTTACCCTGGTAATTTTCATTCCTGGTTTGAATTACCTATAAGCTATTCTTCACTATGTTATATCTATGACACTTGACATTTATGACAACTTTGAAAAAATTCTGATGGCCCAGGCCAACATGGAACCAAGGCTGGGCCAGGTAGCTCTCTATGAGGCCACCTTGAACTATATACTGAAAGACCCGGTGACGACTGGGTCACAGCAGGGATGGTGGCTGACGGGCCATGGGATGCCTTCTCCCTTCTGTCCATATGGTCTTGGCCCATGCAAAGGACTAAATAAGACTGTGGGTGAGCAGGAGAGGCTAAGCAGGGTGACCTGAAGGTGCTGGGGAGGTTGGTACGGGTAGGTGGGAAAGTGGGGAGAGGGAATGGGACTATGCAGGGTTGTGGGACACAGGATAGAAAGAATAGTGGGGTTCTAGCCCAGGACATCAACCCCTGCAGGCACTGTGGTGGTGGTGAAGGGGACCAAACGCATCCTGAGATGAACCAGAGGCAGTGAGAGAAGGGGGCAAGCACTACAGCCAAAGGCAGCTGGACTCTCTCATGATATCAGTTTGGCATAATGACCTGGTCTGTGGAACCTAACCATGCTGCTAAGAGAAGAGTAGGTGTACTTAACTTGTGGAGCATTCTAAGCTTATTTTAGATGCCCTGAGTCCTACCCTAACATTTACAGATCAGAACCGTGAGAAAGAGTATCTTATTTATTCTGATGTCCCATCAGGCTTGTAATCACTAATTATTATATCATATTAGATATCTCATTGTATCTGAAATCTATCTGATTTTTGTTATAACCAATATTTTGAAAACTACTGGAATTAATCACAGTGTATCAAGATCTAGATTGAGTCTCTTTAATTTAGAAGTTAAGTGCCACTGAGTCAGGTCTGACTCATAGTGATCCTGTATAGGGTTTCTGAGGCTATTAATATTTATGGTAGCAGAAAGCCTCATCTTTTGCCCACAAGGTGGCTGGTGGGTTTGAACTGTTGATGTTGTGACTAGAAGTCCAGTGTTTATCCTAATTTAGAAGTTGGTGACGACAGCTGTATGCCACACCAAGTCAGTTCTGACTCAAAGTGAACCTGATAGGGTTTCCAAGGCTATAAATTTTTATGTGAGCAGGAAGCCTCATCTTTCTCCCACAGAGCAACAGGGAGATTTGAACTACTGACCTTATAGGTTAGCACTCCAGTTTGTAATCCACTACTCTACCAGGTCTCCATTTTAGAAGTTGTTGTTGTTAAGAGAGGTCAAGTAGGTTCTGACTCAAAGCAACCCTGTATAGGGGGGTTCCAAGGAGCAGTTGGTGGATTTGAACTGCCAAGCTTTTGGTTGGCAGTCCAGTGCTGACCCACAGAGCCACTTTAGAAGTTCAATTTAGAAGTTACAGCTCATTAATTACGTAATGCTGTTGTTGCTAAGTGTCACAGAGTTGGTTCTGAATCATAGAGACCCTGTATAGGGTTTCTGAGGAGCAGCTGGTAGGTTTGAACCGCCAAACTTGCAGTTCAAATCAACCTTGTTGTCCAGTGCTTATACTACAGCATCATATTACAAAGTCTTATTTTACAAAATATGTAATTAATCCTTCTTTTAGAGCTGAATCTATTTTACATCCAAGCCTAAGAAGCCTAAACAGTATATTTACTATGTATAATTTTGGAAGGTGCTCAAAGAAAAACAGAAGCAATTATTGCCCATTGGTGACATCACCTAGAAAAGACTAGTAAATAAAGGGGCAAAAAACAGGCAAATCTAGAAAATTACATACAAGAAAAGCAGACTTGCTTATGAGTATTTCATATAAAGACAAACTATCTTACACACAAATTATCTTGAAAGTAATGCTATAGTTACAACAAAAATGGACTTTAGAGTGACATTATCACTAATAACACATTGAAATCAAATAGTGACAATCATTAAAAGTGGTTAAAGGTTAATACTCAAATATAACACAAATTAGTTTATTTCTGTAAAAAACTGAATTACCAAAGTATGCACAATAAATGACATGCTGTAACTTTTTTTAAAGTACAAGAAACTACTGAAGGTTGTCCAGGCACTGATAATGATTTATCTAACTGAGATAAATTAACTAAGCCTGGGACAGCAAAGAGATCAGATACTCTTCTTTTTAACTGAATACAGAATGGTCTAAAAATATTTTTTATTTATGTGCATATGGTTCATTCTTATATACATTACACAAAGCTAAATTATAGCATTTATAATAAAATTTCATGTTTGGTTTCTATTTAAATTTTGCTTTAAAAGGTTTGTTCTGTTATAAATTATATCAAGCTTTGTCTAAGGAAGTGGTGAAAAGTCTTTTAGATAGGAATGAAGACAGAGAAAAGAGTAACAATTTTTGCTAACTTATATTTTCAATGTTAAGTTTCTTGGGGTTAGGAAAAGGCACATAGACTATGATGGTATCCCACCTTTTTTAAGAAGAGGTTATACATCGAGTGTCACTTTTAGTAAAGTCTAAGCTATGTTGTTGTTGTTAGGTGCCATCGAGTCGGTACTGACTCGATGGTATATAGTATGGTATATAGGTATAGTCTAAACTATACCTTAGTTAAATTCGAAGTGGCATTCATTAAGAATTTAATAAGGTTTCTCATATTTTTATAAGAATAGCAAAATTGATCATTAAAATCAGAATCTTTGACATAGGAAGAGAGTGTAGTCAATGTTAAAAAAGATACAAAGAAAAAAGTCCTAAATACTGAAAACTAAGGAATGAAGAATGCCATGCATTAGTAATAAGTACAGTGAGAACGAAAAGCCACAAAGTACATGAAATTAAGGAAGTTACATGAAAAGGGGAAAAATGGTATTTCTATTTGGCTTGTGAGTTGCTATGATTCTGAAAGCTATGCCACTGGTATTTTAAATACCAGCAGACTCATCCATGGTAGACAGGTTTCAGATGAGCTTCCAGACGAAGACAGACTAGGAAGACAGAGTGATGAACTACTTCAGAATATTTAGTCACTGAAAACCTATGAATAGCAGAGAAACACTGTTAGATATAGTGCCAGGAAATGAGCCTCTCAGGTTGGAAGGCACTCAAAATGCGACTGGGGAAGAGTTGTCTCCTCAAAGTAGAGTTGACCGTGATGACACAAATGGAGTAAAGCCCTTGAAACCTTCATTTGCTGAGGGGGCACAACTCAAAATGAAGAGAAACTGTTGTAAACATCCATTAATAATCGGAACATGGAATGTACAAAGTATGAATCTAGGGAAATTGGAAATTGCCAGAAATGAAATGGAACACATAAACATCAATACTTAGGCATTAGTAGTGAGCTGAAATGGACTGGTATTGGCCGTTTTGAATCTGACAACCACATGGTTTATTATGCTGGGAATGACAAATTGAAGAGGAATGGTGTTGCATTCATTATCACAAAGAACATAT
>NW_006408534.1:14694444-14718374 GCF_000296735.1 Chrysochloris asiatica | reverse complement strand
CAAATATTACAACAAAATGTGCAAAGATCTGGAGTCAGAAAACCAAAAGGGAAGAGCATGCTTAGCATTTCTCAAGCTGAGAGAACTGAAGAAAAAATTCAAGCCTTGACTTCTGTTATTGAAGGATTCTCTGGGAAAATTACTGAATGATGCAAAAAGTATCAAAAGAAGATGGAAGGAATACAGAGTCACTGTACCAAAAGGAAATGGTTGATGTTTAACTGTTTCAAGAAGCAGCATATGATCAAGAGCCAATGACACTAAAGGAAGAAGTTCAAGGTGCACTGAAGGAATTGTCAAAGAACAAGGCACCAGAAATTGATGGAATAAAAATTGAAATCTTTCAAGAAAATGAGGCAGCACTGGAGGCACTCACTCATCTCTGCCAAGAAATCTGGAAGACAGTTATCTGGCCAACTGATTGGAAGAGATCCATATTCGTGCCCATTCCAAAGAGAGGTGGTGACCCCACAGAATGTGGAAATCATCGGACAACACTTTTGATATTCTATGTAAGTAAAATTTTACTTAAAGGTAATACAGAAACAGCTGCAAGCATACATTGACAGAGAACTTCCAGAGGTTCAAGCCGGATTCAGGAGAGGACATGGAACAAGGAATATCATTGCTGATGTCCTATGCATCTTGGCTAAAAGCAGAGAATACCAGAAAGATGTTTACTTGTGCTTTATTGACTACAACAAAGGCTTTTGATTATGTGGATCATGACAAGCTACGGACAATGTTCCAGGTCATTTAATTGTGCTCATGAGGAATCTGTACACGGACCAAGGGGCAGTTGTTCAAACAGAACAAGGGAACACTGAATGGTTTCAAATTAAGAAAGGTATGCGACACAGTTGTATTCTTTCACTATACTTATTCAACTTGTATGCTGAGAAAATAATCCAAGAACCTGGGTTATATGAAAAATAACATGGCATCAGGATTTGGAGGAAGATTCTTTAACAACCTGTGATATGGAGATGATACAACCTCACTTGCTGAAAGTGAAGAGTAGTATTTAAAATACTTACTGATGAAGATGATAAAGAAGAAAGATCACACACAGCCTTTGGTATGGACTGCATCTCAATGTAAAGAAAACAAAAATCCTCACCACTGGACCAAAAATTCTTTGATCAGAGAATGTTGTTTTAACAGAGAAATGACTGAAGTTGTCAAGGACTTCATTCTTCTTGGATCAACCATCAACACTCATGGACGCAATAGTCAAGCAATCAAACTTTGTATTGCATTAGGCAAATCTGCTGCGCAAGACCTTTTTAAAGTGTTGAAGAGCAAAGACATTAGCTTGAGGACATCCCAGCCATGGTATTTTCAATAATTTCATATGCAAATGAAGTTTGACTAACAAATAACGAAGACTGTAGAAGAATTGATGCTTTTGAGTTATGGTGTTGGAGGAGAATATTGAGAAAGTTCCATGGGCTGCCAAAAGAACCAACAGATCTGTATTGGAAGAAGTACAGCCAGAGTGCTCCTTGGAGGCCAGGATGGCCAAACTTCGCCTCTCATACTTCAGACATATTGTCAGGAGGGACCAGTTGCTGGAGAAGGATACCATGTTTGGTAAGGTGGAGGGTCAGAGAAAAAGAGGAAGAGACCCAGTGAGATGGACTGGCCAAGTGGCAGCATCAATGGACTCAAGAGTGGCAACAATTGTGAGGCTGGTCCAGGACCGGGAAGTGTTTTGTTCTGTTTGTTATGCATAGGGTCACTATGAGTCGGTACCGACTCGATGGCACCTAACCACAACAACATTTGGTTTGCTTTTCTATTTTTATTCCAACAAGAATAGATTCATGACACATAACAGACAAATAATATGACTTATTACATGAATTAATGAACTGCAAACTGATATTGAGCACAAACTACTCATAAACCTATAAGGTCAGCGGTGATAATGTATTTGGGTTTTACAGGGCTCACCCCTGTTAACATGCAAGTCTTTATGTACCAAGATAAGCAGAGGCACTGCCTACAGAAATTAGAATGTTTTGGTATGCAGCAAGATAGGGCTACACAGAAGTTAAAGACATATGCTATATAGTAAAGCTTAGCAAGGCTATTCCATTTTACTAATATCCTTCAAGAAAACCATATCCTCTAATACAAGGCAGCTGAAAGTTGCTACAGAGAATAGAACATCAAATTAATTATGTCAGTAAATAAAGGGCCACGGTGCACCTAAAACATCATGGCTATTGGGACAAATACATTATACTTTTTAATCTTAACAATGGCCTCTTCAATCTTATTCCCATACTTATTTTATGTTACACAAGAAAGAGTAATTTTCATACTGTCTTAGGATACCTGGTACGGTAGTTAGGGGAAGCGTCAGATATAATCCAGTTTTCTTCCTTATTTAAATGTCAATAATGACCTGTAGGAATACAGTTCTAAATACTTGTTTATCTCTCCAGAAATAATACTTTCTTTCTTTTAAGATCAGTTATATGCATGCAAAATATACACAATTGCTTCTGCATTATTAAGAAATAATATAAATGTCTTGAAATTTAGTAGGTGTGATAAAAAAATTCAGACCATTCTCCTTTTCAGTCCTCCACACTCTTACCTTGAGTGGTGGGACTCTTCGCACCTGTAGTCTGTCCCCTCTATTGAGAAAGGGCTGTGGCGAGCCTTGAAATGGCTGTTGGTGCTGGCAATTGTCAGTGACACGTGGCCTCTTTTCCCAGCTGACAGGGGGCTCCTCTTGGGTGAGAGGAGATTTCCTCTTGAGACCTTCCGGGCTCTGATCAACAGGAGTTGATGGAGGCAGTTTCATACTTGTGTCCTGTGGACCTGCTTCTCCTATGGGCTTCATAATTGATATTTCCACTCCAGGACTCTTGGGTTTGCTTGGGGATGTAACTAGAGCATCTTGGCTTTCACTTTTGTTACAATTAGAAGGTGTGGTGAGCTGATTCTCTTTCTCAGACTCCTGTTCAGCAGTGGCAACTGGCTTCTGTTCCATGAGATCCTCATCCTTTAGGCATTTGATAGGAAGAGTGCTGCTAAACTCATCTGTATTACTAACTGAGGAAAGTAAGAGCTCTGTGGATTGGGAGGAGTTTGGGTGCACCGTATCTTGGCTCTCAGTCTCTTCTTTTTTCACTGGAGATGGCATTTGTACTACTTCTTCTTTAGACTCTGATTGGGGAACTGCTGGGACTATTCTGATAGGAGAGGCTTCTGAAGGAAGCATGGATTTTGGTTGCTCAGCAGGGATTTTCTTTACTTTGGGATCACTTGTAGAAGCTATCAATTTCTTTGACTCCTCAAGGCTCAGGCCAGAGCTGAAAAAAATGGAAGAAAGAAATATTCTAGTTGAGAAATAGACCATGTTATTGAAGGCATTATGAGATAATAGAATATGACAATGCCTATAAGAACTACTGACACAAAGTATGTATCCTTCAAGTCATTATTTTCATTATCAGTCATATTTCCATTAAGTGGAGGGTCTGGAGCCAGAGTACCTGGATTCAAATTCTAGCTCTGATACAAACTGTCCTTGTGCTCTTAAGTTAACCAGTCTTCTGTATCTCAGCTTCCTCAACTGTACACTGAAGTACAGAGTATTTAGAAGATTAATTACTTCATGTTGTTGTTAAGTGTTGTCCAGTCTGTTCCAACCCATAGCAACCCTGTATAGGGTTTCTGAGGAGCAGCTGGTGGGTTTGAATCAGTAACCTTTGGTTAAGCAGTCCAGTGCTTATTCTACAGCACCACATCAGGACTCCAATTACTTCATAGTGTTATTATAGTGAAAAGCACTTAGAACAGTACCTAGACCATAATAAAAGCTCAGTATTAGTTATTATTCCTACTTCTGCTTATAATGAGGCCACAGGGTCTAGAGGTACACATCAACGTTTACAAACAGGGAAATGATCATTAGAACTTCATGAGTTTTCAGAAAATCTGTTTAAATCTTGATGGGTATAGCTCTCTAAAGTTCTGAGTTCAGGTGTTTATGAATGATTCTACGGGTGGTGCAGTCCAAATGGGATTTCCATATTGTGTCCTGAGAAAGAGCTATCCTACTTCTTAGGAGTCACTAGAACTCATCCTAATGTTGTAGAATATTGTGTAACAAGCACAACAAAAACCAGAACAGCCTTCTCAGGTGACTTCAAATAATTACGACCACATTTATGAGGTGGAATGGCTAAGGAAAAAATGGGCAGTATGCAAAAGGCAGGAAGGGAAATTTAGAAACAAATATGACTTTTGGTATTTAACTCGGTTTTAAGCAGAACAGTCACATGATCACCTGTTCATGTGTTCCCATTAAGAATTCATTTGGACTTTATGTTAGGAAAACAGAAAATCAGACTACAATCCTTGAGGAGAGGGCTTACATTGTGATTTAGCTATAGATTTCCCAGAGTGCAAAGGGCCTGTTTAATTACACTTTGGGTATAATGGGTCCATGTTACCAGACTATTAGGATTCTTCAATGGCTCTAAACAAGCTGTCATTTTTGGGATGCTTAAATATTATAGAAATTTGTATATAACTTTAGCATTCTTATATCATATAAAAAGTTATTGGGGAAAACCAGCCAATTATTTAAAAAATAAAGTTCCCCATTTAATTCAAGATAATAAAAGCTTTTAAAAAAAAAAAACAACAAAAAACAAAACAACAACAACATCTTGCTCATGATGGTGGTGTGTTAAGAGTCAAGTATTATGAGCAATCCATTTTTGTGTACCTAAGGAGCTCTGGTAGCGTAGTGGTTACAAATCGGGCTGGGAACCGCAAGGTCAGCAGTTCGAAACTACCAGCTGCTCCGCGGGAGAAAGATGATGCTTTCTGTTCCCGTAAAGATTTACAGCCTCAGAAACCCTGTACAGGGTCGCTATGAGTCGGAACCGACTCCACGGCACATACCACAACAACAAAACTTAAAAAAAGAAATACACCTTATCACAGTAAAGAAGATGAAATAAAAATAACGACAGATTTTCTGGCAAGGTAATGAGATGAAACATTGACAATCACATCAGAAGTAACACTGGTCTACAAAAGCTATCTTGATGTTTACCTCTGACCATAGTAGCTTTCAAAGAATTGTTCTTTCCATGGCTCCACTTTTTTCTCCTTTTCAATTTCTTGTCGAATTCTCACCTGCATCTCAGGTGTAAATTCACCTGTAATGTATTAAAAAACAAATGCAGATACTGAATAGAAAACGGCTTTTTGCAACTTTTAAACTATTTATAAGCTATGAAAGATTCATGCAAAAATCAGAATATTGTCATGTGAGTATAATAGAAGTTGTCAAATAGCTTCATGGTAAGGTAGTGTCTAAGTGCCACTAAAGAAAAAAAAAATAGTGCCATTAAGTGGAATAAAAATACATTTGCAGACCACTTTAAAAGTACTTTTCGGTAATTGAGGTCAAAAGATCTCTGGGTTCTCCTGGCAACAACTCCATTCTATTGCAAACGTCATTTTCTTTTACAGATTTCGTATCTTTACCCTTTAATTTCAAAGCTTACTTAAATCGTTGCGGGAGCAGAAAGCTTCAGCCAGCGGAACAGCTGGTGGGCTCAGCCACAGATGTTGGGGTTCACAGCCCAGTGTTTATTGTATGGAGCCTCTGGCTCTAGGTACATATGAATATACTGGGTTCTAGGTGCCATCCTGGGAACACATGAAGTAGAACACTTACCTTCTGAGAGTCTCTCCTTCCAGCCTTGGGCTGCTGAAGTAAAGAACTCATTATTAAGGGCTGAACCATTTAACTTCATCAAACCATCTGCACCAACCTGGGTCAAAGAATAAGCAAAGAACACCTTACAAAATAAATTAAGGTATCATGTGTTACTTCCTTTTCTCTTTTTATAGAGAAGAATGTAAATCATTTACTTTATAGAAAGATGACCGTATTGTATCAATAATACCCTAATACTATGGACATGTCCCTTTTTTTAAAAATATAATAGCACTTTTTCTTAAAAATTCCTCTTACCCTAATACTATGGACATGTCCCTTTTTTTAAAAATATAATAGCATTTTTTCTTAAAAATTCCTCTTTTGTTTAACCTGTGCTCCTGATTCAGCTCCATTTACAATGATTACAAATCTGTTTGTAGAACCACTTGCAAGCAAACAAGATAAGAAATAAGTTTTGTGAGGGGAGCAGTTTGTCCTGGTGTAGTGCTGTAGGACTGTCCTACACAAATGGAAACAAGTTACACACACTGATTTGCATCTTACTTTTCTTAATACAGTGTAGCAATTTCTCCAAGTCAACTGGCATAATTTTAGCTTCTATACAATGGTTGCATATTGTTTCAATGTATGAATGTACCCTAATTAATTTACCCATTCCCAATGACATACATACATTTTGTATTCTGTGTTTCCCATACTCACCAAAGCTGCAGTAAACATTCTGATATAGATGAATATAGTTGTGTTTTTATTTCTACAGGGTATTTCCACAGTATGTGTGTTTAGCTAGATGTCACCAAATTGTGGAGTCGGTTTGGACTCATAGCGACCCTGTGCAGGGTTTCTGAGGCTATAAATCTTTATGGGAGCAGAAAGCCTCATCTTTCTCCCAAGGAACAGCTGGTAGTTTTGAACTGCTGACCTTGAGGTTAGCAGCCCAACTCGTAACTACTACGCTACCAGAGCTCCTTCAGAAACCCTACAGAGGGTAACTAAGAGTCAGAATAGACTTGATGGCACTAAAACAACAGTATGCATACTATAGAGCAATATGTTGAAAATATTTTATATGTTGACAATATTTTCCCTAGTTTACTTATCAAACTGACTTAATCTGTGATATAGTTGATCATCTAAAATCTGTAGAAATGTCAGTCTTCTACTTTGCTAAATAAGATGTGAGCAGAGTATAGTTGCATCTTTGTTTCTTTTTCTGGAGGTATTATTCCTGGTTTATTTGAAACACTAGAAAATGGAATCTGACCTGCTTTGAGTTGTGCTGACTCATAGCTTTATATAACTAAGATCAATGCACTTTTAGAAGAAAGATCATTTTCAGAATTAGATTTAGTTTTTAATCCCAATTATTTGACTACACAGACTTAAATAGTTAGCATACTCACCATTAATTTTAATTATCTTATGATAAATAAGAAAAAAATCTTTTCATGGGTTAGAGAATTTTAACATATTACTTAGAACATAAGAACATATAGTAAGTTTACCAAAGTAGTAATTCTTTTAAAGCTTAGAAAATCCTATTGGTAAAAAACGGATTTACTCTGTAAACCTTCTTCTAATTCTCAATTAAAAAAAAAAACAACTAAAGAGAAAGAAGAAAATCATAATGGTCTTATCCTTCCCTTTAAGAGGAGAAAACTCTACCCTAGTCCTGATCAGCTTAAATCTCTGTGGTCTCTGACTTGATTCTTCCCAAACTTTTAGTAAATCTTTATGAGAGCAGACAGCCTCATTCTTCTTCCACTAAGTGGCTGGTGGGTTTGAATCGCCAACCTCATTACCAGCCCAACACTTAGCCCACAGTGCCACCAGAGTCTCCTTAACAAATCTTAGAGGCCATGCTATTAAGAAAGCTTCCATTAAAATACTTTAGCATCATTAATATTGCTTTATAAATGTACATAGAAAGTAAAAAAAATAAAATTATTTTTAACAGATTCTTATGGAATTCTAAATGGAATGGGTGGGGGGTGGGGTCTAAGAAGGGTTACAAAACTGCTTCAGTATGAGTTAATATACCTGTCGATCCACTTCTGGAAGTAGGAGAAGTAACCGCTGCTGGCAATCCCCAGGTAAAACTGAAAAGGTGTGTTTGTTGATCAATGCTCGCAGATTTGTATTAACCAGAATGGAGTCTGGTGTCTCAACATCGATTTCAGCACATTTAGTTCTTTTCATTTGTCCTAAAAAAAAATGGAAACGAATCATTTTGGCCTTCTCACCATTTGTTTGTACCTAACTCTAGCTTGTTCAACTGTGCAAAAACCATACTTAACCAAATATACTATGAAGAAGGTAACTTATAAGCACCTGAACCCTTTCATGAGTTTCTGCTTTGAATTCTTTGTTGATTCCGTATGTCTTAGAAGTAATAGAAGGCAAGCTGAAATCAAAGGGAAAAAACTGATGTAATAAGGATTATTATACAATAATGTGGGATACGGATGTCCCAAGCTTACTCTGGTGGTGTAGGATTGGTGGGTGGAATTTCTTCAGATCCATTTATGCAAGCCTGGAGTAGCATTTAGCCAAACCAGGATAGGAGGTTCCCAAGAAACCTGACAGGCTAAAATGTTGGTGTCGATAAACTCCACGAGTCACGAAAGGGTTAAAAAAAATTCCTTCCTTGTATCAAGGCTATCAAAGGCAAGTCCTTCTTTATTCACACAAGATACGAAACAGATTTTGTCTTCTCCGCACAAACAGAATGAGGTTTCTAATGTTATTGTTGTTAAGTGCTGTTGACTCATATGACCCTATATAGGGTTTCAAAGGAATGGCTGGTGGCTTTGAATCACTGACCCCGTGGTTAGCAATCCAGTGCCTACCCTACAGTGCCACAGCAGGACTCTGTAATCTGAACCTTATGCCATTTTAAAAGTGTATTTTGGGAGATTATGATGACAAAAACAAAATAACTAATAAAATAGAAAACACCAATAAGCTAAGAGTCGTGTTTTCTTATTTTCCTGAGAACTCTCTTACACTGCTGGTGGAACTATAAAATGTGGAAACCGGCATGGTGCTTCTTTAAAACGCTGGAAACAGAAATACCATAGTAGCCCCACTACTAGATATATATCTTAGAGAAACATCATATATGTACACACCCATGTTCAACAGTAGCACAAAGATGGAACCAACTTCATTGCCCATTAACAGGTGAATGGATAATTAAACTATGAAACATACACACAATGGAATACTATGAAACATTAAATAATAATAAAGAATCCATGAAACACCTCCTAACATGAATGAGCCTAAAAGGATAGTATGTTGAGTGAAATAAGGAAACTGCAAAAAGAGAAATATTATATAAGATCACTATCATAAAAGTGACTCTTGTAGCGTAGTGGTTATGAATCGAGCTGGGAACCACAAGGTCAGCAGTTCGAAATTACCAGCTGCTCCATGGGAGAAAGATGAGGCATTCTGCTCCCGTAAAGATTAACAGCCTCGGAAACCCTATGCAGGGTTGCTATGAGTCGGAACCGACTCCACAGCACATAACAACAACATCATAAAAAGTCAAGAAAAGGTTTATGGTGGGGGTGGTTTTGTGACGTGGACTCAGTTCTGACTCATAGTGACCCTGTACAGGGTTTCCAAGGCTGTAAATCTTTCTGGAAGCAGAAAGCCTCATCTTTCCCATGGAACAGCTGGTAGTTTCGAACTACTGACTCTGAGGTTAGCAGCCCAATTCATAACCACTACTCTACCAGAGTTCCTAGAAAAGGTTTATACACTTTAGAAATATACTTTGATGGTTACTAGGAATGGGAGGGGAATAAAGGGAAAATCACTAAAGTGTACACATGTAGTAACAGGAGTGAAAGCAGAGGCAATATATGCTATCGGGGAGGGCAAGACAACATGACCAATGCAAAAGAAATCACTGAAAGTTGCCTAAGAGCAAAGGACAACAAAGGTAAACACCACTGAACACAGAATTCTTTAATAATAATAAAAAGAAACTAACATCTTTGAGTAGATACATAGGTTAAGACATGCAAGCTAAACAGATGAGGAAAGGCAAAGGTGAATACACCTACGACCTACGAACACACGTCGCTTTGGAAGAGGATATTTCTACCTATGTATTTCAATGTCTTGGTGTGGCACTGTGGGTTAATGTGCTGGATTGCAAAGTTGGTTTGACTGCAAGGTTGGCAGTTCAAGCTCACCAGTTGCTCCTCAAAAACCCTATACGAGGTCACTGATGACACTGAACAACAACAAATTTCAATGTGCAGTCAATATCCAAGATATTGTAGAACATACATGGGACAATGTTCTGAAAACATCTTAGCTATAACTAAACAACTGGAGGGAATGATTCACTGAGCTTTGGGACTTAGGATGACAGTCTCAGGGAACAACTATGTTCTGCATCCTAGTTTGGTGAGCAGTGACTGGGGTCTTAAAAGCTTGTAAGCAGTCATCTAAGATGCAGCTATTGAACTCTCATCGTCTGAAGCAAAGAAGAGTAAAAAGATAAAAGTATCAAGGAAAGAATTAGTCCAGAGGACTAATAAGGCCACACATACCAAAGTGCCCACTGGTCTGACATGAGAAAAACTAGAAAATGCCCTGCTGCCATTACCAACCATGCTAATTGGGATCACAATACAAAGTCCAGGACAGAATGGGTGAAAAATGTAGAACAAAATTCTAAATCATAAGACAGCAAGAGCAGACTTACTGGTTTGATAGAATTGATAGAACACTGGAGACTATGGTCCTTAGACACACTTCAAACCTCAACTGAACCCACTCCCAGGGATCACCTTTCAACCATACAATATACTAAACAGTAACATGAGAGGAATTAATCCACATACAATCAATCAGATGAGATCAACACAGTATCGTGTTCCCCAAAACAAAGCTCAGATGGCAACAAAGGGCAAAAAGAAGGATGAATGAATGGCAATGGGGAAACCAGGGGGAAATGGGGAAGACTGTTGTTACATCAAGGGGATTGCAACCAATGTCACAAAACATTTGCATATAAATTGCTGAATGGAAGACCGATTTGCTTTTGTAAACTATAATAAAAATATAAACAGTAAAAATGTTATGAGTGAATAGCTTAGAAATTTGAAAAAAATCTGTTTCACAACAGTTTTAAGTACAAAACAGTTTAAAATATAAACAGCAAAAAAACAAAACATTTGCAAATTATGACAACTGTTACTATTCTTCATATTGAAAATACATTTACTAATCAGTAAGAAAAACAAGCACTAATAAGGAAAAAAAGAGCAGAGTGAATTAGCAAGTCTTAGGTCATAAACAGGTGCTAGTCAAACGCATGGAAGTTAAAAGTGAACATTTTTTGTCTATCAAAATGACAAAAATGGCATAGTGATGAGGAGGGAGTGTGGGGGAAAGGCACTTTAAAATACTGTTGGTAGCACCGAACTTAGTATAACTTTTTAAGAAAAAAAAATGTAACACTAACCTTGGTGGCGCTGATAAGCACTGGGTGGCTAAACACGGGGTTGATGGTTCAAACTCACGAGAAACCTATACTGGGTCGCTATGAGTTGGAACTGTCTCAGTGGCACTTAACAACAACACCACACAAAATTTTAATGTGACTAGAAGGAGCTCTAGTAGTGTTGTGGTTATGAATCGGGCTGTGAACCGCAAGGTCAGTTGTTCAAAACTACCAGCAGTTCCGCAGGAGAAAGATGAGGCTTTCTGCTCCCGTAAAGATTTATAGCCTTGGAAACCCTGTTCAGGGTTGCTATGAGTCGGAACTGACTCCACGGCACAGAACAACAACAACAACAAAGAACTCCAGGAATCAGAACCTCTACATTTAGATTATAAAGCTACACAATCCTACATATAGGTACCCCCTGACTCCTGGCAAAAATAATTCCTCTTCAGATTTTCCTTCAGGTAAGTCAGAGGACTACTACTAATGAAAATTCAGCACTACCTCACAAAGTTTATCCAACAAACCACGTGGTATACCACTATTAACAATCAGCAAAAACCAGAAATAAAAGATACTAAAAGTACTGCTATCACTGGAATAATCAAGTATACAGACCAGCTTCTATGGATAGGTGGTTAAATAGTATTTAAACACTGCTAAAGATGGAGTCCTGGGGTGGTGCTGTGAGTTAAGATAATGTGCCAGACTGCAAAGCCGTTCAAGTTCACCAGCAGCATCTCGGAAACCCTATTCAGGGTCACTATGGGTTGGATCTGACTTGACGGCACTTAACAACAAAGATGGAGTGCTGGTGTGGTGCTTTAGGATAAGCACTGGACTGCTAACCAAAGTTGGTGGTTTAAACCACCAGCCTCCTCTCAGAAACCCCATATTAGGTCCTCATGACATGGAACTGACTCAACATCACTTAACACCACCACCACCAACCAAGAGGGAATTAGGCACCCAGGTAGTAAAATGGTTAAGTGCTCAGTCACAAATCAATAGGTTGGTGAATTGAGCTCACTGGCTGCTCTGAAGGAAAAACATGTAGCAATCTGCTTCCATAAAGATTGGTGGTGGTGGTGGTGAGCTGTGGAGTCAGTTCCAACTCATAAACTAACATACACAGGGTTTCAGAGGCTGTAAATCTTTACTGGAGTAGAAAGCCTATCTTTCTCCTGCAGATGAAACTATCAGTTCGAAACTACCAGCCTGCATCTTTCTCCTGCAGGCTGGTAATTTCGAACCTCTGACCTGAGGTTAGCAGCCCACCTCATAACCACTACCCTGCCAGAGCTCCTTTCCATAAAAAATGTTGTTGCTGTTGTTAAGTTCTGTGGAGTCGTTTCTGACTCATAGTGACCTATACAGGGTTTCCGAGGCTGTAAATCTTTACAGGAGCAGAATGCCGCATCTTTCTCCTGCGGAACTGCTGGTAGTTTCGAACTGCTGACCTTGAGGCTGGCAACCCGACTCGTAACCAATATGCTACCAGAGCTCCTTTTCCATAAACATTACAGCCTGAGAAATCCTATAGGGTCACTATGAGTCAGAAGTGACTCAATGGCACATAACAATAGCAACAAAGAGGGAGTCAGTTATCTAGAATGTATATTAAATTCACCCAAAATATAACAGAGAAGTGGTGTTGGAAAAAAACAAACTTCCCTAACATCATGAAAGATGGGAATATAAGCCTATAAGAAGCTGAAAGAACCTTAAAACAGGATAGATCCCAAAAGAAAATCACAAAGGCATCATAATCAAACTTTCTAAAACCAGAGACAAATAAGGGCACCCTGGGAAAAACAAAAAGTTACCTAACAAAGGAGAATCAATAATACTAAACTGGTATCTCAGCAGAAACTATGCAGGCAAGAAGGGAATGGAATAACATATACAAAATTCTGAAAGAAAAAAATCTTTCAATAAAGAATCATATACCCAGCAAAACTTTCCTGCAAATACGATGAAAAAACCAGGATGTTTCCTGATAAACAAAAATTAGAGGAATTTGTACTGACCAGACCAACTTTACAAAAATATGCTGAAAGATGTTCTTTGGTCTGAGAACCAACAACAGCAGGCAACAAACTGAGATTGCCAAACATGACAATAACATCCAGAAATCAGTAAAGATACAGAAGTATTTAAAGTTCAACAAACCTATGAGACTGAAAAAAGGAAACCAGAGAGATCAATATATAATGAAGCCAACTACAAGGCAAAAAGAAAGAATAGTGTAGATCCAGAATTTCCAAATGGCAAGGAAGTTACATATATTTTATGATAAACAAAATGAATGCAGCACAGAAAATGATGTGGAATAAGAAACTAGCAACAGCAAAATTACACCCATCAATTCATACCTATAGATAATTACACTGCATGTAAATGGATTAAATGTACCAGTCAAGAGACAGAGAGAATGGAGAAGAAAATAGGATATTTCAATGTACAGTTTATAAGAGATACATCAAAAAGATGGAAACAGCCTAAATACCCATCAGTAGAAAAATGCTTAAACAATATTTGGTGCATACACACAATGGAAGACTGCAATGTTGAAGAATAAAGCTGAACCTGAGAAAACACCCAACAAAATGGATGAACGTGGGGAATTTTATGCTGAGTGAAATTAGTCATCAGAAAAGGATAAATATTGTATTTGACCAATGTAAAAAAGCTAAGAAAAGATTTTCTAGATAAAAGAAGCAATCTATGATGGTTACAGGGGGAGGGAAAATTATTCATGGACTATAGAGTAGACACATGTTAACATGTGCGACAGCAAAGAAAAGATGAAGATACAGGAAGTCACAGGAAAAATGTAGTAGTTACAGTGGATAGAGGTAAATACTGTTAACTGATGGTACCTGGAGGGAATTGGAATCATTGTAATGAAGCAAAGTATGTGATTTGTTGATATGTAAAACTGATGATTTGCTGCCAACCTTCACTTAATTCACAACAAAAAGTTAAAAACAAAAAACAAAAAAACTTGCAAGGCTGCCCTGGGACAAAGCAGAAGGGACAATTTTTTTTTTTTTTATTTAGATTTTATGACAGGCATGGCTGTCTAAGGCTGAGATCAGTCAAGCTGAGTCCCCCTAAAAAGAGTTGACTACCTACATACAGAGTTTAACGGAAATCAGTCCACTACTTAAGGTAGTCAGTATTGGTCAACCACAAGGCTTATACAAGAAACCTCTGATCTTGGAACCAAGATTCTGTAACATTAAGTCACCATTTTGTCCAGGTCCTGATCATACCACGGGAGGAGGGTATAATGTCTACTGATTCATGCAAATCAAACAATGGGTAGCCCCAGTAGGGCACCTCTCCTGAGGTACCATGCCCCTCATGGGCATAATGTGATGGTCAGTGGGAGAGTGTTTCATGATCCTGTGAGTTTTTCCTGATAAATTATCCTGGCATTTCTGGATTATGTCCTACTTGGTAATTTGTCATTGTTTGGGTAGCCTTACTAAGTTGTGTGGGAGGCAGTCAGTAGGGGAAATTCTGAGGAAAAAGTACAGCCAAAAAACATGTATTTGAAAATTACTGAACCAATTTCCCAACATAAAAAGTTAGAAAGAAAAAAGAACCCTAAAAAAAATATAAGGAGTTGATAAAGTTATGTATAAAATGACATTTGAGGATATCAATTCAGAATGACCAAGACAGTCTCAAAAAAAAACAACTAAATTTCAAAGACATAAGTCTTTTGGGATCTATACAAAAGATCAAATGACTTATGAAGAATAGAAAATTTTATTACTAGTGTTAACAAAAGGAAATGGAGCAACATATTTTCACTCTCAGAGGAAAGAAAATGTAGGCCATGGATTCAGCATCTGAATAAACTGACTTTCATACAGGTCTTTACCTCAAAAAAATGATAGAAATATTCAATAACTAAGCAAGCATCATTACCAAAAACCTTTTCAGAAAAAAATGTTTCTCAAACCATCACAACGGCTAGAAGCAAAGTAAGGGATAGGGGAAACCATTACATAAATAGCTTTCTAAATCTAAGGTAAAAAAGTACAAACAACATGTAATGCCTGTGGTATCTACTGCACTACTAGTCTGTCAGTTTGTGGTATTGTGGTGACTTGGCATGTAGCTGTGATGCTGGAGGCTATGGCACCACTATTTTTAATAACAGTAGGGTCACCCATGAACAGGTTTCAGCTGAGCTTCCAGATAAGGAAGAGTAGGAAGAAGGGGAGGCAAATTATTTCTGAATGTTCAGCCACTGAAAACCTTATGAAAAGCAGCAGAACACTGTCAGATATAGTGCCGAAAGATGAAAAAACACAGCCTTCAGTCTAGGTTGAAGCTCAATGGAAAATAAACAAACAAAAATTCTCACAACTGGACCAATAAATATCATCATGATAAATGGAAAAAAGACTGAAGTTGTCAAAGACTTCATTTTGCTCGGATCCACTAAACACCTCAGGGGATTTGTGTGCTTAGTTGGAAAGTTTAGGGTCATGATTTCATGAAATATTCCAGTCAACTGGCATGCTATTGTTTGAAGTGTTTCTTTTCTACCTCCTAATTCATTGTGTAGTACCATTAGAGGAACAACAACTAGTCTCTATTTGTCTAGTGCAGCAAAGGAAAGAGTTAGGAATCAAAGACGGAATTGCACTGCAAGACTAATTGCCTCAATCGTTTCTGTTGCAGTGAAACCAGAAGTTGATGATGCTCAGCCACCATTACAGAATGCTTTGATGAAAGATTATACAAAAGAATCCAGATAGGGAGTGGGTGGAGGTAATGCTGAAAGGAAGAGAATCCAGCTCAAAGGGGAGCAGGAGTGCCATAGTGGTGGTGGTGAAAGAGGATTTCAAATTCTCACAGGATTCAAACTTCTAGAACCATTGAAAATGGATGACCCCTTCAAACTACTGTCCTGGGGTAACCTTTAAAACATTAAACTGAAACTGTCCTCTGGAGTTATCTTTAAATCAAACAATGTTCAAACAGAAGGAAACACTGCCTAGTCCCAAGAAACACAGCCCGTTCTGTACCATTCTCAGCATTTTTGCCATGTTTGAGTCCACTGTTGTAGCCAAGTACGTTTAGCTTAATAAATAAAGAACATTTGCTTTGGGCATTACGTTTGTCTAAAGAATTATCTTTATCTGATCAAACTAAACAACAAGCCTAGAGAACTTTGAGGGCAGGGAATTTATGTTAATGGTAATACAAAAATGTGACCAATACCGTTGAACAGCACATATTGTAATCAATGTCAGTGTAATCAATGTCCATGTTGCAAATTTCCTTTGAATAAATTTACTTCACCTCTGTATCGTAGATAATTACAGAATATGGCCCTTCTAGCCATACTCCCCACCACTTGTCTCTCAGTTTGTTGTACTGTGGTGGTTTGTATGCTGCTGTAATGCTGGAAGATGCGCCACTGTGTATTTTAAATACCAGCAGGGGCATCCATGGTGGGCAGGTTTCAGTGGAGTATCCAAACTAAGACTAGGAAGGAGAGGCCACTGAAAGCCTAATGAGTAACAGGGATGAGTCCCTCAGGTTGGACAACATTCAAACTACAACTGGGGAGGAAGAGCTGTCTCCTTAACATAGAGTTGATCTTACTAATGAAGATGAGCAAATCTCCCAGGATCTTCATTTGATGGGGCACAACTCAAAATGAGAAGAAATAGTTGTGAACACCATTAATAATCAAAACATGGAATGTATAAGTAAGAATCTAGGAAAATTGGATGTCATGAAATGGAATACATAAAGATTGATAGCTTAAGTATTGTTGTTTTTAGTTAAGTGCTACAGAGTTGGTTTTGACTCATAATGACCCTGTAGAGGGTTTCCGAGGAGCAGCTGGTAAGCTTGAACCACCGACCTTGAGGCTCAAACTGACCCTGCAGTCCAGCACATTAACCCACAGCATCACACCAGGACTCCATATCTTAGGTATTAGTGAGCTAAAATGGACTTATACCAAAATCTTAGGTATTAGTGAGCTAAAATTGACTTAAATTTGGCCATTCTGAATCAGAAACCTGTATTATTTACTATGCCAGGAATGACATATTGAAGATGAATGGCGTCATATCATCATCACAAAGAGCATTTCATGATCTGTCTTAAAGTCTAATGCTCTCTGTAACAGGATCTGATTGAAAGAGACATAAATTTGTGCCCATTCCAAAGAATGGTGACCCAACAGAATGCAGACATCACCAAACAATTAAAATTCAAAAAATGATTCTAGCAGTACAGGAACAAGGAACTGCCAGAAATTCAAGCTGGATTCAGAAGAGACGTGGAACAAGGGATATCAATGCTGACGTCAAATGGATCTTAGCTGAAAGCAGAGAATACCAAAAAGATGTTTATTTGTGCCTTATTGATGATGCAAAGGCATTCAACTGTGTGGATCATTAACAATTATGGGTAACATTGCAAAGAATGGAAATTCCTTATGATATTCATGAGGAAGCTCTACAAAAACCAAGAGCTTGTTGTGTTGTTGAAACACAACAAAGGGATACAGAGTGGTGTAAAATCATGAACGGTGTGTGCCAGTGTTGTATCCTTACTTATTTAATCTGTATGCTAAATCAAGCAAGCAATTCGAAAAGCTGAACAGTATGAAGAATGTGGCATGAAGATTGGAGGAAGAGTCATTAACAACTTGAAATATGCAGATGACATAACCTCTCTTGCTGAAATCAAAGTGGACATGAAATATTTACTCATGAAGATCAAACACCATAGCCTTCGGTGTGGATTACACCTCAATGTAAAGAAAACAAAAATCTTCACCACTGGACCAATAAATAACATCTTGATAAATGGAGAAAAGACAGAAGCTATTAAAGACTTCATTTTTGCTTGGACCCACCATCAACACTCAAGGAAGTAGTAGTCAAAAAAATCAAATAGTGTATACTGCATTGGAGAAATCTACTGAAAAAGACCTCTTTAAAGTGTTAAAGTTAAAAGAACAAAGATTTCACTTTGAGGACTAAGGTGTGTTTGCCCCAAGCCATGGTATTTTTAATTGCTTCATATGCATGAAAAATCTGCAAAATAAGGAAGACCGAGTAAGAACTGATGCATTTGAACTGTGGTGTTGGTGAAGAATATTGAAAGCACCAGGTACTGTCAGAAGAACAAACAAATCTGTGTTGGAAGAAGTACAGATAAAATGCTCTTTAGAAGAAAGGATGATAAGATTTCATCTTACATACTTTGGACATGTCAGAAAGGACCAATCCTTGGAGAAGGACATTATGCTTGATAAAGTGGAAGATCAGTGAAATAGAGGAAGACCCAAACAAGATATATTGACACAGTGGCAGCAAAAAGTGAAGGGGAAACAGGAACAGGCAGTGCTCAGTCTGTTGTACATAGGGTACCTATGAGTCGGAACTGATTCAAAGGTACTGAAGAACCAAGGCCATATTCCTCCATTCTGTGATATAGTGTAAATCCTAGACTCTACATGTTTGAGATTATGGTTCCATTTTGGAGTTAGTTGTTAATGAGGCAGGATTACAGTGGAACTAATTACTGGGACTAAGGACTAATAATTCTCCCACCTTATTTGTTGTTGTTCTTAGTGCTGTTGAATTAGTTCTTACATATAGCAACCCTGTATGAAGTTTCCAAGGACAGGCTGCTGGGTTTGAGCCACTGACTCTGCAGTTAGCAGTCTAGTGCTTATCGTACAGCACTACAGTTCTATATCAGTATACTTTAGCCACTGACTTTGAGCCACTGACTTTGCAGTTAGCAGTCCAGTGCTTATGCTATAGCACTAGCTCTGTATCAGTATACCTTACTAGAGGTTGTGACTAAGTCATGGTCTGAGTCCATAAATAGGAATGTTTTAACAAAGTTTGCTCTCGCTGGAGATTCTGCATTTGGTTCATCTCTGCTTGACCTCCAGTATGTGGGATTTGAGTCCGATTTTACTCACCGGCACTTAACAACATTTGATCCGATTCACCAGCTTTGGCAGCCTTGTATATGAGCAACCTTTCATCTGACCTGCTGATTTGGGTTCCTAAACTCATGAAACTACCTGGATGAAGAAAAGCCCCAAGAATGACCTCTAAACTATGGTTTTAGGACTTGCCAGACTCCATAGATGCTTGAACCACTTCCTTGACAGTTTGTGAGTTTTGTGAGGTGTTGCAGTGAATTGCAGAACTCTGGGATGAGAGGGAGCAGAGTGGGGATGGATACTAGGGATTGTGGAGTGGTACAGCATATTGGAAAAGTAAACATTTGGGATATCTATAATCTCTGCCTAATAGGGACCAATCTCAGAAGGATCTTTCTAAAAGAAATTATTGAAACAACCAATAAGCAGGAAAACAGAACAAACTCAATAATTATTATCAACAGAAAAAATAAGACAAACAATATGTGCAACCACCAGTCTTTTCCTACCATTCACCAAGCCATCAGCAAATACCAGACCTGAATACAATCAAGATGTTATATCCAACTAACACCTTAGAGGAAATACATTTGAATAGAGGACATTGTGACAAAGTCAGGTGACTTGCTCTTCAATAAAATGTTGCAGATAAAAAAAGATGGAAGGTAACGTTAACATTAAAAGAAGAAAAAAAAATTCCATGAAACAAGCAAAACTATAGTGTTTAGGGAACAACCATTTTTCTTGTGATTAAACTATAAAGAAATGCAAGGAAGCAATTATAGTAAGTCAGGACACTAACATTTTAAGGGTACAGGAAAATGATTATGGCAGTGATGCAGGCATGTGGAAGATTTCTGAGGTTACTGACAAAGTTCCTGATTTGGTGAACAATAATATTTTCCTCATTTAGTTTAATGACATGGAGTCAATATATTGTGCACATGCACAATAGAACGAAACACTGCCCAGTCCTGAGCCATCCTCACCATCATTGTTAAGCAAAAGCCCATTGCTCTCGCTTAAAACCGCATAGTATTTCATTAAGTTATACTTTTGTTATGGGCACTTTTATGTTTTATTTTATAACATTGCTGTCAAGTCAGTTCCAACTCATAGTAACTCTGTGTAGGGTTTTCTCAGGAACAACTGGTGAGTCTGAACCATCAACCTTGTGGTTAACAGTCCAATGACTGTCCTGTAGTGCCACTCAAGTACTTCATTTCAGCATAAAAAGTGTTAAAAATATGTTTTAATCTTATTTGGAATGTTATGCTGATAAATTTCAGAATTTAGCTGAAATGGGAAAATTCCTAGAAAATCTCATGTTTCCAAAACTGGGACAATAAAAACCAGAAAATAATCTGTTGTCTTTCAAAAACAACTGCCTTGAGACCAGAAGAACTGGATGGTGCCAGGCTACCATTATAGATTAAAGATTCTATGTAAGAATCCTGATCCAAGGGGAGAAATGCAGAACAAAACGCACAGTTCACACGGACTTCATCCACAGATACTGGGTGAGCCCCTGAAATGACTGCCATGAGACCATCTTTAAAACTTAAACAAAAAATACACCCTGAAGTTTTCTTAAAGCCAAACAAAAGTTCAGTTTCAGTAATGTTCTTTTAAGATCTCTCCATATGGCATGAAATTGAAACTGGTAACTTGAAAGACTGGTAGGAATCTTAGGAGGCAGTAAGTTCATGTTAATGTAGGAGGATCAAGTCATAAAAGGAGGGTGAGAATGACTGTACAACTCCAAGAATGTAATCTATGTACTTACTTGTGTATGTGAAAAGTACTTGTCAATGTTTTGCCATGTATATTCAACAACAAAACAACTTCCTACAAAGGAAAGTCCAGATTCCAATGGAATCACATTGAAATTCTTCCAAACATTTAAGGAATTAATAACAAAAATGGCTATACAAATTCCTAACAAAAACTGAAAAATGGAAAACTCAACTCGTTGTATGAGGCCACTGTTTTCATTACTACAAAGTCTTTCAATTAATGACTCTATGACAATTCATTAATCTATTCTACTAATGATAGACAGAGTCCTGGTGTAGCACTGCAGGATAATGTGCAAGGTTGGTTTGATTTGCAAGGGCGGCAATTCAAATTTACCATCCACTCCTTGGAAACCCTATACAGGGTCACTATGAGTCAGAACCAACTCAATGGCACTTCACAACAACAATTATTGACAAATATATGTTCCCAGCCCATGCTTGTATTAGCCATTACAATCAATATTATGAGCATTCTCATACAAGTATCCCGGTACATATAAGCAAAAGTTTTTCTTAGGTTAAAATGTACAATTATTTTCATTCAAACTGACAATGACTAAAATTTCCCAAAGTGGTTGTACATTACTATGAACAGTAAATGAGAGCTCTTGGCCCTGTTTACTAACAAGGTTTAGCATCATTCCCCATTTACTGGCTAATGGGAATTTTAGCTTTGTGAAGTTAAAAAGCACTTTAAAACACACAAACTAAATATAATATTTTTATAAAGCTCAAAAATAATAAAAATTGAAACTGTTTTCAAGCATACATATATAAGTGATAAAATTACATGAGCATACAAAGCATGGGACCTGTTGTTGGTAAGTGCTATCTGGTTCTGACTCATAGCAAACTTGTATAGGCTTTCCAAGGAGCAGCTGGTGGGTTTTAACCACTGACCTTGTGGTTAATAGTCCAGTATTGATCCTATAGCACCACACCAGGAGTCCATTAAGAAATAATAAACATAAAATTTAGGATTGCATTAACCTCTGGCAGGGAGGTAAGATAACACAGGATAGGAACACAGAGGTAAAATAAATGATTGGTATTGTTCTGGTTCCAGGATTGACTAATATGTCGAAAGGTGTTCATTACAGCATTAAAATAGATGAATAAGTGATATAAAATGTTTTATTATCCATATAGACTAGATCAATGATGTTAGAGAGCCATGAATCAAGGACGGATTATGGTCTCAACAGAATTTATTACATCAACAAATTAATGGAGACATTAAGTTATGTCAACAGAAGGTAAAGATCAATGTAATATAATTAAGCAGCCTTATTAAAGAGTATCAAAATTCTAAAACAAACACCATTCTAACTGTTCTGACTAAAGAGTCAATTCTATTAAAATTAGAGCAAGATCATGATGTCCTTTGTTGTAATTAACAGACTTAAAATTATAAATTTCTGATATGGTTAAACCAATTGAATCATTAAATCAAATAAAATTAAAAAGTAAATTCAGTAAAATATTTCTTCTTATCTAATAAGAAAAAAGTAAAATGTTATTTTGCAATTCTGTCAATATTTTCTCATGTATGTGATAATGTTATTTTCCTTCTTATATATTGTCTATGCTGTTGATAAGCTGATTCTGACTCATAGTGACCCTGTGTAGGGTTTTCAGGAGTGGTTGGTGAGTTTGAACTGCTGAACTTGTGGTTTAAACCAACCTTATGGTTCAGTGCATTATACAGCAGCACTATACTTTTATAGGATTCTTTTTGTTGTTAAGTGCCATTGAGTCTGATTCGATTTATAGCGACACTCTATAGGAGTGGCTGGTGAATTTTAACCACCTACCTTGCGATTCAAACCAACCATGCAGCCCAGTGCATTAGCCCACTGTGTCACACCACAACTTACCTAATTTAGCATTCTAATTCATATAAACCCATTGGATAATGTCAAAGTGCCATTAATTTTTTTAAGTGTCTGCAAATCATTTTTGTTTGCCATTTTAATTGTCAGATTTTTTTTCTGGCTTATGAATCAAAACTATCGTTTCAATTTATGTTGAAGAAAAGCAAGTTTAAACTTAAAAAAAAAAAAGAGAGAGAGAGGCCACATATGGCAACAATTTGAACAGTACCAAATGATTAAAATTAAAAATTTATATATTCAAGCACCATCCAACCATATACATTTTTAAGTTTTGAGAAATGAAATCACACTACACATACTATCTTGGTTTACTCCCAATGAGTGTGTTAGATACTTTCCCATGTATCATCTACAAACCTTACCTCTTTGTTTCTTTTTAAAAGATGCACAGTATGAGTGGGATAGAAAGGAATGTCGGGAAACATGATTTTATAGCAAGCTTGTAAGCCTGTCTTCAGCCTATAACTGATCGGAATGCTTAAAAGGGGTTCTAGAACTAGCCCAATGAAATAGGTGGAATCCTGAACCCCATCCAGCACCTTCTGAGGTGGGACATTCCCACTAGAAAGGATAAGCAGACCAACCTAGAACAGCTAGAGCAACAGAAGATACACCTTCAACAAAAGATCTGCAGGGAAAACCCCAAACAAAAATGGCAGTATGATTGGCTACTACAAGAATAAGCAAGCTGTTCTCCGGGAAGCCATCAAGGCAAACAATCAAGATCCTTCAGGACAAACTCCCCTCTAAGATTGAAACTCAAAGGGAACATGGGAGCAGGCATGTAAGCTTGCTGGCAACCACATTGGTCTACTGGTAAGTGGAAGAGGGGGAAAAGAAGCAATGAAGAAATGGGCTGAGTTCAACCACGTTTAATAGATTCCTGTTGCCCTCGAGATGTGAGAGAGAGAAGAGGAAAGGCTGGTTGGTCCAAAGTGTGGTGAGACCTGGGGATACCTGAGCCCAGAGACAAGGACATAGCCACGGAGGGCTAGAGATGAGAGTGAAGCATCCGAATGTTATGAAGTGAGGGGAGACGCACAAGAACACCCAAACATGCACATAGTACTAATTTGACCTAGCCTCGATGGCT
>NW_006408534.1:14664268-14694344 GCF_000296735.1 Chrysochloris asiatica | reverse complement strand
ATGGATGCAGTAGCTCAAAATACCAACAGGGAGGGAAGGAGTCTTCATATCAAGTATCAATCCTATCCCCTGTGTATATAGGGTAGATAGGGAAGAGCAATGTAAGACACTGGCTACCTAAAATGAGGGGGTGATAAAGGCACAAACTGACTGGCTTACAAGTTTTCAAGAGGGAGTTTAGTTTAAGAATTTGCAGAGGAAGGTAAAGTTCCCACTGAATAGTTTTCATCTTGTCTAGAAGGGTCTGGTGAAGAGAGATGGACATAAGATTCTTATGATCCGATAGTGAGTAATTGTTATCATGACAAACTGCGATTGTCACAATAGTAAAGGTAGAAGTTTTATAACAAAATGGGGGAATAGTTAATCTTACAATCCAGACCCAAGGACCATCAAGGGAGAAGAGCACAAGCAGAATGCATGACCCTATCCAGAGAAGTAGAGACACCAGACATGAGGACATGGAGACAGGGAACAGCTGAGGACTCTGGACTCATGGAAAGATAGGGACTGGGTGCTGTCGGCCAGGAGGCAGGCTTGCAGAATGTGCCCTTTGGTTTTTTAAATGGTTATATATTCCTGAGTGTTTTTGTGTACAACTCCCCACCCCCATTCCCATCCCCAAAAAAAGAATAGAAAAACAGAGGGAATGAAAGCAAATACTGTTGAATAATGATGCACGGAGGAGACTTGTAATCATTACAAATGAAACAATGATGTAAAGCCAATGTTCTCCCATATAAACTATCACACTCAGTTCACACACACACACACACAAAAGATGCATAGTATTCCAACATATGAAGTACCATAATGAAATTAACTGAATCTTCAGTAATGATCATATAGATCGCTACTAGGTTTTTATTTGTATAATCAATGCTTCAATGGCTGTATTGACCACAAAGCAAGATCATGGTTTCCTTTCCCCATATAATTGATAAAATCTGTCAGTCTTCCTGGAGTAATTTTTATTTTTGTATTCATTATGCTCCTTCACATCTAAATCATAATTTAGGTAACTTTAACTTTTTAAGCGAGTCTCTGAAGCAGCTGTAAACTATTCTGATCTATTACTGACAAAATGTACACTGAAGATACTTTTATGTGCCTTTAGACAAGATGGTTCACTTTTAGGATTAGCAATTTAAGTCCTCTGATTTTCACTTTACTTTTTGCAGTTTAAGTTATCTGATTCTATTACATTTTTCTTCAAATCTGACCCATGCTTATTCTTCTGAATGAATCTGAGATGTGAAAATATATACTACACACCATCAATTTTTTTCAAGTTAAAATAAATATCAATATTAACCAAAAAATATTTCAAGTAAATAATTATGCTTTACATGAAAAAGGCTGCATTTCCATGTATTTTTAAAATATTCAATGATGCCTATATTGTAAATATTCTAATACTATTTCCTTTAATTAAAGTTTGTTTGCATGTAAGACAAAGATTTTCATTTACTTCTTGGCCATTATAGCAAACTCAAAAGACACGATGCCTTTTAAACTAATTAATCCTAGTTTTGTATGTTAAGTTAGAAATTTTCTTTTCCTAATTTCTCCATTATGTACAGCCACATTTCTATTATACCTGAATGAAGAAACTAAAATTATGACTTTAAGTAGAATATAGACTCTGTAAGAAAGGAACTTTATTCTGTTCCTTACCATCACTGGGGTCCTAAACCTATGCTTGGGGTATTAGCAAATCTAGAAATCTTTGTTTAATACATGAGCATTTTAAATTCCTAGTGGCAAAATTAATGACCTAAGAACATTTAAGTTTAAATTTGGGAAATTACTTCCAAATTGCCTCCCAGAAAAATGTGCAAATTTATAAATCTACCTAGAATCAAGCCAGGTTATTAAAAAGAATGCATTTCTTGGCTGAGTTTTGAATCTTGGTTTCCTTTGCCTACTATTGTAAAACAGACATTTGAAGGTGAGAGAAAGGAATAGCCAGAAACATCACCATACAAAGCTTGTAAGTCCGTCTTCATCCTATAACTGATTGGAATACCTAAAATGGGGCTAGAACTTGCCCAGTGAGGGAGGCTGCCTGAGGAGCCTTTGCATTGCATAAGACATAGGTAGAATCCTGATGGGCATCCAGAATCTTCTGAGGTGGGAAATTTCCACTTGAAAGGACAAGCAGACCAGACTAGAGCAGCTAAAAGAACAGAAGATACTTCTTGAAAGAAAGACCAGCAGGAAAATCAATAACAATAAATAAAGTCTGATTGACTATTACAGAACAAGCAAGTTGTTTACCTGGGAGCCATCAAGGCAAGCGGTCAGGTCCCCTCAGGGCAAACCCCCTTCCAAAACTAAGACTCAAAGGAAATACAAGAGTGGGCATGTGGTCTTGCTTGGTGACCAGAGTGATAAGGGGAAGTGGGAGAAAAACAGCAATGAAGTTGTGAACTAAGTCTGATCACATTCAATAGACTCCTGTAAACCCGGGTTGAGACCTGGCTGGCCAGCATTATGGCAAGACCTGGTGACTCCTGGGTCCAGAGACAGGGACATGGCCACGGAGGACCAGAGAGGAGAGTGAGGCGTCCAGCTGATATGAAGTGAGGAGAGATGCACAAGTACATCCATACTTGCAGATAGTACCCACTTGACCTGGCTTCAATGGCTGGATGATCAGAGCTCAACTAGAGGAAGAAAGAAGAGGTAAAAAAGAGTAATCCGCTACAATTTGATGAACTTTACCGATATTTACGGATGTAGTAGTTCAAAAGAGGGAATGAATCTTTACAGCGTGGATCATTCCCACCCCACCCCCTCGGTACCCAGGTTTGACAGGGATGGGCAACTTAGACACTGGCTACCCAAACTGGGAGCATTACAAAGGCACGAAGTGACGGGCTTACAAGCTTTCAAGAGGGAGCCTAGTTTCAGAGGGTGTGGAGGAAGGTAGACTCTCCACTGAGTGGTTTCCAACCTGGCTGGATGAGGCTGATGAAAGGAGATGGGATAAGATTCTAATGGTACAATAGTGAATAATTGCTATCAGGTCTGACTGTAAGTGTTGCAAATGTAAAGGTAGACATTTTTTAACAAAAGGAGGGGAGTGGTAGATTTTGCAGTCCAGGAGCAGAGGTCCCTGGGACCATCAAGGTAGAAGAGTGGAGTGTGGGACCCTATCCATAGAAAGCAGTGACGCCAGAGATGGAGGCAGAGATGATGAAGTGGAGAGATGGAGTGGCTGGGAACTATGGACTCAGGAAGGAAGACGATCTATGTGCTTACAGCTGGGGGACAGGCTTGCAGGGGGGTGGGTACCCTTTGGTTGTTTGATGATGCATGGAGGGGATTGTAATCATTGCAATGAAATGAAATATGATAGGATGAATGTAAAACTAATGTTCTTCCACGTAAACTATCACTTAATTCACAATAAAAACTTAAAAAAAGGATGTATTTGAAAATATATGCATTGCATCCTCAAATTAATGGTTTAGATGGATCTGGAAAGCATAGATAAGGGCAGAATAAATATTGAATACATTTCTCTGGAAACTTTTTCGGCACTGCTGCACTGTCTTTTGACTTTTAAGTTACTAATGAAATGTTTACCATCTCAATTCTTAAATCTTTGTATATAAATATTTCTTTCTCTCTGGAGACTTTTCAAATCTTTTCATTATCCTGGATGCCTGAAATTTCTAAATAATATACCGTAGTGCAGGCTTTTAAAAATTCATGTTTCTTGGAATCTTTTCAATTTCAAATTCTTTGGTTTTCAATTCTATGAAGTGTTTTTATATTATTTCTCTTATACTATTTCAATTTTTCTCTAGTAGTCCTTATTTTTAAGGGTATTGGACTCCTGCATTAGTGCTCTAATTTTCTTACCTCTTCCCTTTTGTTAAACATGTTTATCTATTTGATCTATTTTCTATTAATTTGTAAAAACTTTACCCCTTTCAGTATTTTTATTATAATTTTCAAATTTGTATCACAGAACCCTTTCATCTAATTTCTTACTATAGTTTTAAAATTTTCTCCAGCTTCTTCAACCGTCTCACTTTCCTAAGAGTTCCTATATTTCACATTTTCCCTAATGTCTGGTCATCTTTAGCGATTATATTTAAGAGAGAAGCACAAAATGACTGGAAACTCTGGGTATAGGTGGGTGGGTCTTGTAAACTGATAAGCTTCCCAGAAGTTTAATCAGGGTAATATTGGTTTAATAGTGAACCTATAAACTTGCCTGCAGGGATTATTCTAAGGCAATTCAATGTCTCCAGGAACAAATCCACCAGTAATTTGCTGGAGCATGGTGAGGAGGCGAAAGCAAGCAGTTATGGTAGAAATATGGTTCACTACTAGCATTCTGGGGAGATAAAGGTGATTCGGAGTCCTTGTGTGGTGCTGCAAATTAATATGCTAGACTGCAAAGTCGGTTTGAACAGTAATTCCGTGGTTTAAGCTCACCAGCCACTAGTTGGAAATCCTATACACGGTCACTATGAGTCAGACCCAACTCGACAGCACTTAACAACAACAGCAAAGGTGATTCCCTGGTAGACGTTTTGGGAATCCCAAGTTCAGCCATCACCTGTCTGTCAGTAGAGGGTTTGCATACTGCTATGATACAGGACAGGTGTTATCAGAGCTCTCAGTCTAAGACAGGTTAGGAAGCTCTCTCAGTCAATGAAAGCCCTCTGGATCAGAACAGTCTGATCTGCAACTAATCATGCAGAAGGCAGTGTTTCATTTAGGTGTAGAGACAGTTGCCAATATCATCTTCACTGCAGCTAAACACTAGTATTATAGAAGCTAAGTAGGAAGATCAACTATTCAGTTATTTGTGGTTCACACTCACCAGCCATTACTTGGAAACCCAACACAGGGTTGCTAGGAGTTGGAACCGACTTAACAGCACTCAACAACAACAACCCTGATTTTAGTAGTGTCTCATCTTTGTGCTCAGCTCTATGTGGTATCCCTGAATTTGGTTGCACATCATCTTAAATTTCAAGTTTCCTGCTGGGGTAAGGCATTAAACTGTTGCTTAATACACTTTCAATGTACATCCTTCTTTGTAATCTTATGGCTGATCCTTCTGTGATATATGATTGTATCCCCTTCATGAGCCTTTCCAGTGTTCTGCAGCTGTTAAGTGGCTTGCTTCTTACTAGAATATGCTTGGCAGATAGTCTAAGATCTGTGAAAAACCTCCATCTAGATCCATCTTTCAAAATTTGTTCACATCACAGCTGCTGTCTTCTTGATCCTTATGAATTTAATCTTTTCCATTTCCATACTCTCCTTTTTCAGAGGGAGCAGGAAAAGCAAAGATTCCGTTTGCCATATTTAACTATACGTACATCTACCTTCCCATTCACAGATAAAAAGCTTAAAATGTAAATAATGCTTCTTGGAAACCCTATACAGAGTTGTTATGGGTTGGAACCAATTTGACGGCACATAACAACAAGATAAAGAAATCGCAAAATGACTGATACTAGATCTTTCTCTAAGGTCAAGTTTGAAAAGGGTAGGAAAAGGAGAACATGAAGAGAGTCAAGAGTTCAAAGGTAAATAGAGAAACAAAAAGAAGGAAAGACATGCTAGCAGAATTCCTCCATTTTTTTAAACTGTTGTTGTTATTAAAAGAGAGAAATAATGTCTAATATCTTTTCTATATAACTCAAATCATGCCCCAATCCTAAGCAAAATAGCCAATGAGTATCAAACAAAGATAGCTAGCAAATTAAGGCAACTGAAGTCTTTACAATTTTCACTTACTTGTGTGGAGCCTGTCAGACCTCTGGAATGACTTCTTCCCCAAGCCTAGCAAAGGATTTTCCACTTTAACTGAAGAACAAAAGCTGGAATTTGAGTTCTGGGGGATGCTTGACTGTCCATCAGATTGCTTTCCTTCCCATATTGCTAGGGAAAAAACATGTAATGACTAGTGGCACTGAGGTTATAGATCCAAATCAATCAATCACTTAAATGATGAATCATTCAATGTAACTAAATGGGGTACATATAAGGAAACATAACCCTGAGTCTGACAGTCAAAATTCAAATCAAGTAATTCCCTTCCTTTCAAGCAATACACCATTTGCTTTGAGTGTTCTCTCTTTCATTAAAATAAAAATTCAAAGTTCTATAAGACACAGGTTAAATTTGGTAAAGCCACATAATCAGTCTGTGTCTTCAAATGGAATTGTGTAATAAAATACAAAGATGGCATCTAGAATAGATTAAAAACCAAACCAACAGCAACAAAATCCAAAGGTCTTAAGGACATGTCCAGTGGAAACTCAAAGGTAGGTAGGTAGTCTTAAGAAAATTTAAAAAATTTTAAACGGGAGAATTGGCCAAGAGTTCCATATGAAGCTCTTTGGAAACATCAGTATGATGAAGTTACTAAGTAGAGGCTTCCAAATACTATTAAGTTAGATATCTTGGAGCTGGCCAATGATCTCATTCCTACAAGCAAGTTCCATTGATGCTTTTTATAACTAAATAATGTAAAAGGATTATTTTACATTAAAATTTCTCCCATTTTTCCTAGAAGAATTTATATATTGATTTGACAGTACAGAGGTTATGTCAATAAGTATGTTAATATCAAGATAAATGATGTGGAGTACAAATTTAGAAACCAACAGAAAATACTGAAGAAAAGAATCTTCCATTAAAAAAAAAATGTCCAATCTGCCTACCAGGCTTGGCAGGCACCGAGTCACTGGTTGCTTTGACAGTCTTTAGAGAAAGATGCTGGTTGGAAGAGATGGACATGCTTGATCTACATTGCTGCTGCTGCTTCTTCTGTTGTTGCTGCTTTAGTGCCTATAATGAGAAAACTCACTATAAGAAACAAAACAAATTGGGTTTTAGTAATAATAAAAAGTGGCTATCATCTAGTATCTTTCAATTCTATCAACACAAACAAAAAGACAAAAATTAAACCAACTAAATACAACAATGCCTAAAATGACCCTTATAATAGTTGCTGTGTGGGGAGGGGGCGGGGGGGGAAGAGTTCCTGGGGGGCTTTGCCAGTATTATATACCTATGAAAAATCATTAACAATTTTTAGAACTTAAAAACACCAGTAAACCAGGGATTTCCCAAACATGTAAAAGCAAAAGTGGAATCTTATATGCTATTGTAAGGAATTTGTATGCTAAGAACAGCATTAAAATGAGTCACATTTGTATCACTTCTATGTAGGAATGCAAATATTTTTAGTTCATGTACATTTTCAGATTATGCATACTGTGGACAAAAGGTTGAAATGGTTGCATTTTACTACTTGTGTTAGATATTGGGTATGAGTCGTGAGATTTGGTCTAATAACCTATGACAATGCTAATTAGAAAAGAAGGAAGATTAGAAAATACTGGTCTAATAATAGTGTGATTCCTTCTGGCTTTTTCAGAATCTTTGTATTTTTATGATATCCTTACTTTAAAAATAAACTAGACAATACTAATGAACAGAACAACCAAAACTTCCCATAAATTGCATCATGAAAACATATAAAAGCATCTTCTTAACTCAATGTTTTAAAAAACAACACATAACAAAACACAAACTCTGAATTTTTTTTTCTTCATTATGCTAATTGCCTGTTTCAAGCTTTAACCTTCAAACATCTGGCTGAAACTCACTGACAACATTTACAATTGGTGAAGGGAGGCTGAAAGTATAAGAAGTGGTAGTGTTGTTTGACTATGGTTTATATACTATAATTTATTGTCTTATCCTTTACAATCACAACCAGAAAATACCCAGGTCATTCTAAGTCAATGCAGTATCCATTTACTAGTATTTCTGCTGTGATGATGTAAATTTGGAAATAAGAAGGAAACAGAATATGACAAGAACTGTACATAGTAGTTTATCAACCCTGTTTAAAAGCAAGCAATATTAAAAAAAAATCCTCATTTATGGTGGAGGATAACTACTAATGAAGTAATTTTTCTTAGCTAGTACAATTGGAAAAACACACATTGGGAGCAACAACCTACTTTATGTAATATTGCATACTAATACTCCTGAAGAAAATACGCTATTTTGACTCCTGCAATTACAGGAATATAGTGCACAGGCACAGGCACAGGCACAGTGTACGTATAATAGTTTAGCTAATCAAGTTTAATACTTGCCTTTTCTATGGAAAAGAAGTACCTTATAATTGTTACGTTTTTCTGAAGAACGTGCTACATTACTAGTGCTACCGAATATCCAGGCAAGCAGTAATTAATAGTATCATCAAATGTGGATTGTTTAAATAAAAGCACTTTTGCCTTAAACATTTTAAGACCTATATAATGTTTAAACCATTTTAAAAAAAAATTTTAATTAACTTAATTACATGAAAATATTTTTACCATTTAATTCTAGCATAAAGCTAAATTCTTTAATGGACAACACTCCTTAGACTTAGGTCTCAATTCTCATATGACTAAATTTAGTCATGCAATTAATTTTCTGCGTTGAACTTATTTTTATTTACATATATCTATGTATATATGGAGTCCTGGTGTGGTGCTGTGGGTTAATGCACCAGACTGCAAAGCCATTTGAACTGCAAGGTTGGCAGTTCAAGCTCACCAGCTGCTCCTCAGAAACCCTATACAGGGTTGCTATGGGTCAGAATTGACACGACGGCACTTAACAACATGTATATATATTTATACTTCTATAAACTATATAATACTGCTTTGATAAATAGTATCATTCAATGTATATATATATATAGCATAATTTTAATTTAATAATTCAATGTTTTTATTTCAATAATTTTTCAACTTCTACTTGTGCATAATTATATACAGCATATGGCTATGTTATCATTTGCTATGTAGTTTCCTAATTAATAGATACTAGGTAATTTCCAAGTTGTTAATAAAAACTTAAATGCAAGTATCTTTTTGTATGTTTTGTATGCATGTTTGTATGGATGTATATGTGTGTATGTTTATTTTTCTAATACAGATTCCAAAAAGCTCATTCATTTGTTCATGGGTATTGTACTTTAAATCTTAATAGATATTGCAAAAATGTTACTCTAAAGTGGCGACAATTAAATTATATTATACCAGCAAATTACAAGTAGCTGCTTGCCCACAAATTTGCCAATGTCTAATAAAATTAAGCACCATAATTTATTCTGATAGTAAAAATAATCTGTTATTTTAACGTTTCTCTAACATGAGTTTATATTTATTGGTCAAAGAGCTAGTTCTTTGAAAATATTCCCGAAATAGATAAACTTTGGGAAAATAGTATTTAAAAAAAAACAGCAACATTATATATGAATGTAACACTGAGGGAACAAAAGAAGACATATGAGAATACAATATATAATTTTCTAACAATTATTTGAAAAAGTGGATTTTGAAAAAAAGACCTGCGCCAGTAAAGATTATAGACTAGAAAGCGCTATGTGGTAATTCTGCTCTGTCACATGGGATTGCTATGAGTTGGAATCGACTCAACAGCATCCAACAAGTAAAATGTTCCATTTTCTAAGAAAAATGGATTTCTAAAATTAGCTCAAAAAACCACAGAAAATCAGAAGAGCTCAATGACGCTAAAAGAACCAGAAATGGTAAGAAAATGTTAAAAGTTCAAATCTATTAAACTTTCAAGGATAAGAAAATCTCTACAATTTTGTTCCAAACACGGCAAGTTATACAACTTATTTTAATGATGCTAGAATACTCCTACAGTCCATGTGTGGTGCTGATGAGCTGAGACTGCTAACCAAAAAGGTAAGCAGTTCAAACTCACCAGTCGCTCCTTGGAAACCCTATACGAGATACTCTATGAGTTGGAACCAAATCAACAGTACTAAAAACAAACAACAATAGAATAATCCTAGAACCCTAGTGTTGGGCCACTAGCCGAAAGATTGGCAGTTTGAATCCACCAGCTGCTCCTCAGGAGAAAGATGAGACTGTCTGCTCCCATGATGATTCACAGCCTTGAAAGCCGTAAGGTTCAACTCTGTCCTGTATAGGACCACTGTGTGTCAGATTCGAATCAGCAGCAGGGGGTGGGCAGAATAATCCCGATTCTAAAACTATGTAAGGATAGTAGAAGAAAAAAATCACAAAATCCAAAGTAAAATCTTAAGAGATTTTAATAATGTATTAAAAACATACAAAACAAACATGTGAGTAAAACTACCTGATCATGTGAACAAATCCTGGGGGGTTGGGGGTGAGGGTACACCTTTGAAAAACTTAATAACTATTCATGACTTTGACAAAAAAAAAGAAAAAGAAACTTGCAAATCCCTCTTAAGTAAGTTGCAACAAATTAGAGAACTTTTAAAATGTGATTTAAAAAAAAAGAGTAACAAAAACCTACAACAGATATATTACACACACACAAAGGTACATAGATTATTAAGTGACCAAATTATAATATTGTATGAAATTTCCCCCTTAGGAGCCTAATGTTTTCAAGAAATTCTGAAGGACTGCCAAAGTAGGCGATTAATGTAGGAGATTGTACTTCTGATAAACAGAGACTAGCATGATTACCTGCTTTAGTGCCTTCTTGCTGTGCTTCTGTGATGGAGAAATGACTTTACCTGCTGCAATGGAGGGTGATGGACAGCCTGACTGGGGGGAGGATGGCTGTGACAGTCTAGACGATACTAGGGGGAAAAGTGACAATAAAAAATTATGTCATCAGACTTGGTATCAAGCACCATTCCTTCCCCAATCATATGCTGCTACCTGTGTTAAGAACTGTGATCAAACACTTTGGGGAAGGATCTTCTTTTTGGAGTTCTACTGCAAACAGCCTCCCTTTTCAGTTTATTTCCTCAGAAAGCTCTATTCAAGGATGATAGGATGGGGAAGGGATGTGTGTTAGTATTCAGTACTTTAATTTTTCAATGGAAAAATTATAGAGATTGAAGAAGCAGGAAGGAGAAGAGACTAAGTCATTAAGTTAGATAAAATGTAGAAAAGATTCCAGAGTCCTTTAGACAATATCAATGATCTAGAGATACACTGGAAGGACCCTGTACTGACAGAATGGGGCTCAGTTTTCCCATCTTTCAAGCAAGGGTAATAAAGCCATTCCATCTCAAACACTACTATAGCATTAATGCTATAGTATTATTCTTTCACCTCTTAAATAGTTTTAGATTCATGTTAGAGGGCGCTTTGGGATTTCTCCAACAGAAGCAATGTAGGTTGCATTGGATGTAGTCACTATCTCCTCCTTTAGCATTAGCTGTTTTTATAGCCTGTCACAGCTGTGCCAAACATTAGAGAATCGAGTCCTGGTGTGGCGCTGCAGGTTAATGTGTTGAACTGCAAGGTAAGTTTGAAACACATGGACGGCGGTTCAAGCTCACCAGCTGCTCCTTGGTGACAGGGTCGCTATACATCAGAACCAATTCGACAACACTTATCAACAAGATTCTTCCTTCAAGATCTTATCCTCTTAAAATAAACTGCAATTAGCCCTTCATTTGAGTTCTGTTAAATTTTAATGGTGTTGGTGGTTATGTGTTGTGGAGTCAGTTCCGACCCACAGCAATACTGCATAGGGTTTCCAAGGCTGTAAATATTTACAGAAGCAGAAAGTCTCATCTTTCATTTGTGGAACAGCTGTTAGTTTCAAAATGCTGAATCTGAAGGTTAGCAGCCCAACTAGTCACCACTGTGCTACCAGAGCTCCTTTTAAATTTCACTAGTGTAATATGACCAACAGAAATGATTGATTCAGATCCCTTAATAATAAAAATATTGAAATTATAATCACTACTGATAGTGATGATTCTCAAGGAGTGCATGCTTACTATATTGCCTTCCCTCCTCTTTCATAGTTGTTGGACCAAAAGTTCTGGGAGGCAAAATGCCCACTGAGGTGTTAAGATACCATGTACAGTATAAGCAGCTGACATGACAGTGAGGAACCATGGTTCAATTCAAGACATAAGTTTGGAATACAGCATTTCAATTTACTCTCACTGATGTTTGGAGAAAGGAATACACTGTGTATTGAAAGAAAACAACAGCAAGCAGTATTTAGAAGATGACTTATTAGCATTCTAAGCTTTAGCTTTGTGTCTCAATACTTAAAACAGTTTATATGTAAGGAAAAGAATTAACAAAGACTCCATGTGACATAAAACTAAAGAAATTACAGTTGACTGTAATGCATCATACGAAAACGGAGTTAGGTAATTCTTGAGAGAGTTGTGCAGGAAAAAGTAACCATATATCCTCAGTGTACTTAGATGCTGATCAAGGTTTTTTTTTTTTTTTAAATAACAGCTTTGTGGAGATTTAATTCACATAGCATAATCTTTTTTTCTTTAACAATTTTATTGACATAATTTATGTACCTAGTGAACAATTCAATGGATTTTAATATATTCAGAATTATGCAACTATCATCACAATCAAATCTCAACAGCTTTCAAAAAGACCCCACTGCACCCATTTTCTGTCACTCTTCTTCTCTGCTACAAATCTTAAGGGACTCTCTATATTGATGGATTTGTCTATTCTGAATATTTCATGTAAATGGAATGATGAATGAAGTATGTGGTTTTTATGACTGTTTCGCCTAGCATGTTTTAAAATCTCATCCATGTTATAAATGTATCAGTACTCCATTTCTTTTAACTGATAACTAACATTTCATTGCATGCATATGTAACAAAACCTGTGAGAGATGGAATTTGATGGGACTGCTCTGTTCTTCCAGGTCTTGCAAGTTTTACCATTTATCTATTGCTCTCTATTAATGGAAAACATCTGCTTTGCTTCTCTGATAGGTTTATGCCTTGTGTAGGTTCTAGTTTTCCCAAGTTTTACTGTACCACATTGTGAATAACTGTTTACCAGTGATGGACATTTTGAGTTCTTACACTCTTTGACTATTATTGAATAATGCTATGAAGATCAACCACGTACAAGTTTTTGTATGAACATATGTTTTCAATTCTCTTGAGTAAAAACTAGGAGTGGAATTACTAGGTCTTATGATAACTCTAAGGAACTCTGTTGTGGCGCTGTGGGTTAATGCACTAGATTGCAAGGTCGATTTGAACCACAAGGCTCAAATCACCAGTCGCTCCTTGGAAACCCTATATAGGGTTGCTATGGGTTGGAACAGACTCGACAGTACTTAGCAGCAATAACAAGGAGCCCTAGTGAGCCAACTGTTTAGTACATACTGCTGTTAACAGAAAGGTTGACAGTTTGAACCCACAATGGAGAAAGATGTGGCAGTTTGCTTCCATAAAGACTATAGCCTTAGAAATCCAACTACGAGTTGGAATTGACTTGACAGCAGTGGGATATGTGGTTAAATTCATGTTTATCTATTTGAGGAACTTCTTAAGTGGTTGCAACTATTTTTATAATTCTACCAGCAGCATAAGAGGATTTTGATTTTTCCATATTTTCAATACTTGCTATTGGTTTTTTTTCTTATTTGAATATTGCTTTTAACAGGAAATCATGAAAACTATTACTATCTAATTATGTTTATTTTCTTTTTAATGTTTTCGATAAATCTCAGACTTCTCATTTGTTCCAAATACTGCCTGATTATAAACAGAAAGCCAACAAACCAACCAAAATATTCCCATTAGAAAATATTGAGTTCTACTTTGTAGCCTAGAAAGAGACATCAGACTATTTGTAATTTTCAAGGGCAAACTGCTTCAATGTTTACCCCCTTAAAGTAAAAGGCTTTCTAGTAAGTAAAACTACAGCCTATTACAAAGCCAACCAAAATAAATTATGAAAATTCCAGCACCCACCAGTGAGGGAACAGATTTAATACTCAATGCCAATGACTGACTGTTCTCATAACTTCATAAAACCTAAACGTAACTGCTCATATTTTCTAAATAGTAAAGGCTCAGAACTAGAGTCCTGGTATGGTGCTGTAGGATACGCACTGGATTGCTATCTGCAAGGTTGGCGGTTCAGCCAACCCTACTCGAAAACCCTACATAGTGTAGCTATGAGTTAGAACTGACGCGATGGCACTTAACAACAATCAGCTCAACAAATGATGCCAAGCTTATCTTCAGTAATACACTTTAGCGCCTATACTGATTTTCTTCAAAAACATCATTTTATTAATAACAGTAAGTAAATATTAAGTATTTTCTATATGCCTACTTAACACTGCTTGACGATTGTAAACTTCATATATATTATGTTCATCTGCATATTGTGATGGTATTACATAAACTTTACATTGACTTTTAAATTTCATGTTGATAATTTTCACAACCCTATTTTGTACACTTAGGCTTTTTCCTTTTTGAAACAGTACGTTAGAGAAGTTTGGTGATTCATTTGAAAACAAACTTTTTCTACTGTGTTTCTCTACTTTCAGTTATTACATTCTTTACCTTTCCATGATAATCTTCACCTTTCTATTGACTTGCCAGCCGCTACTTGGAAACTATCCAGGATTTCTGAGAAGAGACTGGTGAGTTTGAACCACCAACCTTGTGGTTCAAACTGACCTTATAATCGAGTGCTTATCCCACAATGCCACAAGATGACAACTCTGCAGATTCCATAGAGCAGTTCTACTCTGTCTTATAGGGTGACAACACCAGCACATTTGAAAGAGCCTTTGTCTTTTTCAGATTGTTATTTCTGGTACTGTTCCATATGCTGTTTTATTTTAATTATTTTGAATTTGATGTTTTATTTGTAGTCTAAAATAAAAATTGCTGCAAATGTTCTATCTGCATTTGAAATGGTTTTTCTCTATTATAGAAACCGAGTGTGTGTGTGTGTGTGTGTGTGTGTGTGTGTGTGTATGGAGCTACCTCACTGATTATCTCATGAAGTGTTCAATATGTTTGGAGTATATACAAGAATGAAGCTTTTACTAAAACACGCAAAGTAAACTATGTCAACGGGGTAGGCAATTTTCTTAAGAAACAGACACATAGGGAGGCTTCAAAATGTTCATGGAAAAATGGAATTAAGAGAATTGTATATTCTAGCAATTATAAGAGACTGAAAAGACATGCTTAAGAGAAGGGGGTAGTTATTTGCAATATAGGTATTCATCGACAAAATATATGAACAAGTTCTACAATCACACAAATTAAGACTAATACAAAAAAGTCACAGAAGAACTACTCAACTGGCTAATAAATAATGAAAAGAGGTTCAATTCCACTAGCCATTATGGAAAGGCAATTTAAACCAAATGAGATACTAATACCCACCCAACCCTAAAGACTAACAATATACTAATATTGCAGATAATACAGAAAGACATAAAACTCTCACAAATTGCTAGTAGGAGTATAAATCGGTACAACCACTCTGGAAAAGTGCTTGGCAGTACAGGTAGTCCTGACTTATGGCAGGGTTCAGTTCTGACAACTCCATCACCAAGTACCTTCTATTGAAAGAGGAATCTTTTTAATTTTTACTTTTTAAAATGTTCATGACTATTACCTTGCATTATTAGTATCTTTACAAATATGACATTAATTGTCTTTGGGAATAGATTAAGAATGCTACCATCAGCAAATTATAATGCTGCGATATTATATGTAGTACAGATGTAAAAAACGAAAACAAAAAATGCAGTTCTCAAACTCAAATTTTTATACCATAGTCAGTAATTCACAAGACATTAACTGCTTATATCCAAAGAAAGACATAAAAAAAAAAAATTATAATAATCAAAACCCACAAATAACCTAAAATTTATAAATGGTAGAATGGATAAAAAATTGGGGTACTGTAAAATATTGACACAATGGAATGCTTGTGTTTTAAGAATATGATTTATCACTACAAATAAGAACATACATGAATCTTACAAACACTTGAGTAAGAAAAAATTACTATGGTACAACTTGTTGCTGTTGTTGTTAAGAGCTGTTACTTAAGTCTATTCCAACCCACAGCGACCCTGTTTCCAAGGAGCAGCTGGTGAGCTTGAACCATTGACCTTGCAGTTCAAATGACTTTTCAGTCTGATTAGCTCACTCACAACTTACATAAACCTTAAAATCTGTTTTTGCCCCCTTCCAAGACTAAGACTCAAGGGGAATACACGAGCAGGCATGTTGTCTGACTGGTGACCACATTGGTCACCAATAAGAGAAAGTGAAGGAAAAACAGCAAGAAAGCTGTGAGCTAAGTCCTACCTCGTTCAATAGACTTAGTTTGCAGCTTCATTGCTGTTTTTCCCTCACTTCCGTCACCAATCAGAGTGCATGTCTGCTTCTGTATTCCCATTGAGTCTTAATCTTGGAAGGGGTTTGCCCTGAGGGGACCCAACCACTTGCCCTGATGTCTCCTGGGCAAGCAACTTGCTTGTTCTTGTAGTAATCTGTCGAACTGCCATTACTATTTTGTATTTTTCCTGTCGGTCTTTCTCAAGAAGTATCTTCTGTTCTTCTAGTCACTCCAGGCTGATCTGCTTGTCCTTTCAAATGGAAATTTTCACCTCAGAAGATTCTGGGTGAGGTTCAGGATTCTACCTAAGGTCTTATGTAATGCAGAGGCTCCCCAGGAAGCCTCCTTCACTGGGCACATAGTAGTCCCTAAACTCAATTTCTTAATGTAAGCTCCATTATTGTCAGTCAATTATACACGTTTCTGTAAGTAATTATACCAGTCATTTAAATTCCTAGGGCCCCTAGTTTTTTCATTCTTAAAAACTAGAGGTCCTGGGAATTTAACTATGTCAGTACAGTCTTTTTAACATTATTAACTAAAGAATAATAGGTGCCCTATAAAGTTTTTTTGTTTTTGTTTTTTAAGACTATGAAACAAAAAGACGTTAACAGGAACCACATGAGGACTGTAAGGTAGATGCTTAATGATTTCTCCTATTGAAACTCTCCTAACACGGTCCTTGTTTGATGAGGGGATGAAACATCATTGTATTGGAGAATGACTCTCTGCTGAAGCTTTCCCAAGTATTTTTCTGCTAAATCTTTGGCTAACTATCTCAAAGTATTCTCATAATAAGGAGATGTTTTCATTCTTTAGTCCTCCAAAAAATCAACAAGCAAAATGCCTTGAATATCCCAAAATTCTGTTGCCCAGACCTTTGGTCTTCACTGATTCACTTTTGCTTTGACTTGACCACTTATACCTCTTGAGATACTGCTTTGACTGTGCTTTGTCATCAGGATCATACTGGTAAAGCCATGTCTTATCTTCTGTCATAATTATTCCAAGACATGCTTCAGTATCTTGATCCCACTTGTTGGGCTTGTCCTGCAGCTGGGCGCAACAGCTTTGGCACTCATCAAGTAAAAGTTTGGTCCACTTGTATTATTCAGTCAGAACTGTGTAAAACTGAACCAACGGAAATATCTATGATGTTGGGTATTGTTTCTGCTGTTAACTGTTGACCATTTTCAATTAGGGCACAACCAAAATTGTTCCCTGGCATCGTGGATGGTCTGCCAATGCAACTTCAGTATCATCTTGTCTCTTAAAACAAGTGATCTGTTTGTAAACAGTTGATTTCTTTGGAGGTATTACCCTCATAAACTTTTTGTATAGCATCAATGATTTCATCGTTCTACCATACAAGATTCAATGTAAATTTGATCTTTGTTCTTGCTTCAATTTTAGTAGAATTCATGTTGCTCTGTCAGGGCTCTTTTGAATTTGAAGTCTTATCCTTCTTAGTGCCTCAAACTATATCCTGTTTCATACATGTTATAAGTTAGTATGGGTTTATTTTGTTGCAAAAAAATTTGATATCCATAATTTTCATAAGGTACATTTTCTGTGAATTTTTTGAAGGTCCCTTGTATTAAAATTGTTCACTGTGAAAAATTATAAAGCTGGTGTGATTTGTACACTTTTCTGAATACATGTGATCCTTTTTCTAAAAAAGTGCTTTTTCTAAAGTTTGTTTCTAAAGACAAAAACAACAATAACATTTTACATAAAGTTTGCCTATCTATCTCACCTTTTATTCTGATACACTGTTGCTCTGTTAAGTGCCATCCAGCAACCGTCAGAGCAACCCTATGCACAAGAGAATGAAATAGTGTCCAGTGCTGCTCCAATCTCACAATCACTGCTACTCTTGAGCCCACTGCTGTTGCCACTATGCGAATCCACCTCTCTTCCTCTTTCTCTCTGACCCAACACTTCACCAATCATGATGTCCTTCTCCAGGGACTGGCCCCTCCTAATAATATGTCCAAAGTATTGGAGACAAAGTCTGGCCATCCTGGCTTCTAAAGAGCGTTCTGATGGTACTTCCTACAACACAAATTGTTCTTTTGGAGGTTCATGGTACTTTCAACAGTCACCATACCTCAAATACATCAATGCTTCTACAATCTTCTTTGACACATTAGAAAAATTATTTATCCAGATTACAACTTGCCCATAACTGACTACGAGTTTTGTACAGTTCATTTTACTACCTTAAACTTTCTTTAAAAGTCCATGAAACACAGTCGCTCCATATGATAAGCACGTGACTGCAAACCACAAGGTCTGCGGTTTGAATTCACCAGCCACTCCACAGAAAAAAGGTTCCTGCAAAGACTCAAAAGCCTTGGAAATCCGATACTGGGTCGCTGAGTCAGAATTAACAACAACAATTCACTCATAATACAGGTATACATACAACTGTTAGCTTCTGTGTACAAACTGTTAGCTTTCTATAAACTAAATGTTTGATGGAGATATTTCTCTCACTGTTTTTGAAGGCGAAATAAACTACTATCATCTTTCTGCTCTAGTTTCTCTCATACCCTTTTCTCTGTGGATAATCTCTGCTTTCTGACTTATTCCTTCATCTCCCTTTTCTCAAAGGATCAATACAATTAGTGTGTCGATTCTACTCATGGAAGTAGAGGTATTTTCTGTTCTGGGGGTGGGGAGGAAGGGACGATATTATTTTTTCTTTTTAAAAATGTATATATATATATATATATGAAAAAAAATTAAACGCACATTACCAGTAGTTTGTACAGCTGACAACTCATCTAAGACACTGCTATTCAAATGTCCATTCAAACCATTGCTATTCAAATAAGTTCCACAGACAAGGTTTCCTAATACTACATTTTAAAATACACAAATACAGAAAAATAAATCCTTGTTTGAGAAATGAGTACTGGTATGGCATTTTAATTACATCAAGGCCTTGTTTGTAATCTTTTCTTATTGGGGAAGTGGAACTTACAGAAAAAGTCATTCACACTTCCTTATTACTAACTAGCTCTAGGGTATACTTTAAATGTCATCCTGCATCACCAAGGAAATATACATGTACAACATGACTTTCAACAGCAAAATGGAAATGAATTGTTATAACCTATATACCAGTGATTAAATATCATATCAGCCTAAACACTATGAGCAGAAAAATAAATCAAATAAACTAGTATATTAACTCAGATGTCACAAAGTCTATAAACAATAATCATATTCTTGCTATAAAGCTATGGTAATTTGGGAAAGTCACCAGTGTTGCCACTGTCTCCCTTCTCGAATCTGTACTACAGATTCTAACTGTCCTTAAAATATGACTGTTGTAAGCTAATAATGTATAAATAACGGGGACTAGTACTTAATAAAGATTAAGTAGTCTGATCTCAACCTCGACAAACTCCCCCTTCCAGCTTTCTGAAAACACCATAAACACACACTCTCAACCTTCTTGCTTTTTATTCTGTTCCATGATATATCTGATCTTTAGTGATAAGCTTTTCAAGAAAAGGACTGTATCACAGTGTTTTCTGTAGCTCATTCAATACTTAGCCGACATGGTCAAGTTGATTACTCTCCTGTTTATGTCACCACAATGTGATACATATAAACACAAGTGACTTATTAAATAATTTGCTAATTATCTGCTTTTCTTTCTATGCCTCTGAATAAGCTGAACTAACTTTAAGGGTAAGGTCAAAGATAAAGCTATACTAGAATACCTTCTTTTTCATTTAAAAAAGGTGTTCTAGTATAGGAGGGTGTTCTAGTATAAAAAGACACCTTGACTATCTAATAGCATAGCCTCATTTTCAATACCAAAGACAGAGTAACAACTCTCAGACACCACAAACCAACCCCAGAAAAGAACAAATATCTCCCAAAGGTCTCACCCCACATAAGTTAACTCTGGCAAAAGGAGTTATCCCCCAGTATATATTTTAAATAAGACATTACTATAGACATGTATCTCTGGTTCAGTAAATTAAAATATGTATGATGATTTTTTTTTAAGGCAGGCAGACTATGATATTTTAAATAATTCCAGACAAAATATGTTTCAAATTCCTGATTTAAAACTAATATGCAGTTTAGTTTATATTAGTTCATATTCCAGGAAATAATGAGTAATTCCTAAAAGATGAAAAAGGTGTATTTCAAAAAATTAATTTTTTCCCTAAAACACTTTAAAAGCAGACCAAAATCTAACAAAACTTTCCAATATCAGAAGATAAAAACAGTAAACTTCTGCAGTTGCTTCAGGCTATAATATTTATGTTTTGTTTTGGGGCAATGGCAGAGTCTTCACTTACTCTGATTCCATAGGAAACCAACCATTAGAAACAGCTGATTTTAATAGTCATCTGTATGGAGTTACTCCACCTTACCTTGGCTTGGAATTCCATAAAGTTCTCCTCTGAGCATTGTTTCCTGTCTGAAAGTTAGGAACCTAAACTGCAAACTTCTAAGTTCTTTCACTTTACATAGAAATTAAGAAACTCACTTCAATACTGGACTGAATTTCAAAGTCAGTTCGCTGTTCCTATTTGACAGAAACGTATCTATCAAGTTAAGTTTCTATTGATTTTTAACTGGAAGTATCAGTTTTGCTGGCAGAGCTCTATATTTTTGTACATAAAAGGAAGTGGGTTTTGATACTATCTCAATGTGCTTCCTGTCTTACAATGCATTTGAAATAAAGTGATGTTAGAATGAGAGTAAAAGACCTAAATAAGATAAAGGAATAGGCACAATTGGTTTGCTTTAACTTTATAGATCACTTCAACTGATGTAGAACCGTTCTGCAAACCAAACACTACATGCTATTACTATATCAAGGCTGACTACAGTTTACTTTTACAGAGTTTAAAGAAAATTCACACTGTTACTATATATCTGTATCTATGCCATATGCCATGTGTATACCACATGAATGAGAGATGTACTTTCCACAAAAAAACTAAATCATTCATTATTGGCAACTTGGAATCTGCCCATTTCTTGAGAATAGTAGAATGGGTGTGGCACTGTAGGTTAACTATTGGACTTCTAAAATCACAAGATCAGCGGTTCAAACCTACCAGTCACTCATTGGAAATCCAATACAGGATATCTGTGAGCTGAAACAAAATCAACAGCACTCAACAATCACAAAGTACATATGGGAGTCATGGTGGCACAGTGGTTCAGCACTCTGCTGTAACCCAAAGACTGATAGTTGAAACCCACTAGCCACTTTGCAGGAGAAAGAATACAGCCTTGGATACCCTATGGGGCAGTTCTACTCACTTATAGGGTAACTCTGAGTTGGAACTGACTCGACAATGGGTTTGGTTTTGGTTTAAAGTAATCATGAGATATCATGTATACCTCTCTTCCCACCTGCCAAACTGCATACCAAACTGCATATATACCACATTTCAGAATGGTACTCCCAGTTTCTCTGGGTAAAATTAAAATAGGGTATCCATAGAGTTCAAACCCAGCAGCCTCTCCTCGGAAACCCTATACAGGGTCACTATGAATTGGAAACAACTTGACGACTTAACAATAATAACTAGTAAAGAAACTTTACAGAACATTTCTTCTTAAGGTAAACTGAGGATAAATATTCAGTATTTTGACAATTTCTAGAAGACAAATTAATAAAAGGCAGTTAAAAAACAATTTATTTGGACCACAATTTTGAATTTGTTATTAAATTTTAATTTATGTTATTAAAATCTACCTACTAAGTAATAGACAATGGGGTTCTATTGATATTTCTTTATTCTTCTTCTATCATACATATTGCTATATGTGTGCTAAAGAAACACAGTCACTATTTAAAACAGTTACTGCAACATATGTTGTTGTTAAGTGTCCCTGAGTCGGTTCCAAACCATAGCGATCCTGTGTAGGGTTTCCGAAGAGTTGATGGTGAGATTGAACTGCCAATCCTATGGTTCAAACCGACCTTGCAGTCTAGCGCATTAACCTGCAGTGTCACAACAGGGCTTATGGTAGCTTTTATAAGACAGGACCCCCAAGTATATTCCAAGACCCTGACTTACTCTCGGTTCACCAGACTTAACTACTTTACTACTGATTTTCCCTGTTTCTAAACCCCATTTGGAACATGATTCTTTGTAATTGCTTCCCTTGCCTGATGATTTGGCTTGGTTCCTAATTTTGAACAACTATTTCAAAACTTGAAAGAAAGTTTAAAAAGGGGAGAAGGGAACAAAGACTGGGCCCTTCTCACATATGGCTCCACCTTTCCAAAAAAGGGTACTTAGTGAACCCTGAGAAATGCAAGACCCTGGAACAACTCCCCCTAACGAACTAACAGGGATCACTTCTAAAATGCACATCAAGAGGCACCAGCTGTGCCTGACTTTTATGTTATTTGTTCCTAATATCCGAAGTCTGCATTGCTTTCTTACAGCTAAAATCCTCTAGTTGCAATGTTTGCCCAAATTGCATATGTAATAGCTATATTAAAGAAAACAGATGATGTTACAAACTAATGGGTCATGTGTTAATTACCCCAACTCCTAAGTGCAAAGACTGGTCATCTGTAACTCAAAACTAAGACAATATCCTAATTAGAAAAAATCTTGGATGTTTAGGTTGCTCTTGAATATTGCTACATCAGCACATGTGAAGAAACCATCATGAAATCGCTTACAACTTGCCTTGCTATGTACAGCTAAATTTTAAAAAGATTTGTCTTCTTCAAGAAAACTCTAAGAAGCTACAGAAGAATCAGCAGGAACAGTAACACAATGCATCCTTAACTAGAAAGATAATCTCAGGGAAGCTCCAACAACAAGGATATTACTCTTTAAAGAAAGTTTTTTGGATGTGCTATGAAGGAAAATGACACTTTCTGCTCTTATAAAGATTTACAGCCTTAGAAACCCTATACAGAGTCATTATGAGTCGAATTTGACTCAATGGCAATGGGTTTTGATTAAGCAAACGCCAAAGGCAGATGACAGCACAGACCAGCAGACTAAATTTAGTCTTTGCTACTAAAAATGACAAGCATTCTTACAAAGGAGAGATTTGTTAGAGCAGTTAAGTATTCATATTTTACAAGAGGGACTATGATGGATGAATGTAAAGCTAATGTTCTCCCATATAAACTACCACATAATTCACAAAAAAAGCTTGAAAAAAAAGAGAGAGAAACAGAGAATGAGAGAGGCAAAAGTATAAAAGCATCCTTAAAAAAGGGCTATGATTTGCCAAGAGCTGAGAATAGCCCCCAATTAAAACCTAGAGTTGTACTGTGTGCAGTGTGGCAATCACTAGTCTTACGTGGCTATTGAAATTTTGGTTAAAAATCCAGTTTCTATGTCACACAGACACATGTAGCTAGTAGCTACCTAGGTGTGTTGGACAGCATAGAGACAGAACTTGTCTATCAAAGCAGGAAATTCTATTGGTCTGTATTGATTTGGTGGGTAAGGGAAAAGAGACTGACTGACCTGGAATCTGGGAAGAGGAACTAATAACAAGGCCATTTGTTCTTTAATATTCATTAAGTACTTTAGTGAGAGATCAGGTGGATTTACCTTTCCTTTTCCACCTGCTCTTTTTCCCTTCCTTGGTGCTGCCACCATCACTGCTGCTGCTGCTGTTCTCAGAACTCTGGGAATCTGACTGACCATCACTGCTTTCTTCTGAACCTTCTGATAGCTCTTTCACCCCATCCGGCACATCTTTCTGAAAATGTAGGCATCCAATTAGAATCAATCATTACCATTTCAGCAAATAGAACAGAATTTCTGATATGTATTGTTACAAGTTAATTGAGCTGATTAAATCCAAGTAAATGATGAAATGTTTAAAACTTTACAAACAGTATGACAGTTTGATAAAATGTATGCACATCCTTGTACATTATATGTGTGTGTGTGCTATGTATGTAGATGTGTGCCTATAAACACCATCATTATAAATTCAGATAGCAAGAAATAGGTAGCCTTTTTTTTTTTACCTTTTCAATCACGGGTTTTTAAAAATGGTAATCAGAAATGATACCTGTGTCTACAACAGCATGCTGTGATAGATGGTAGGGTTGTTCCAATACCAAAGACTGAAAAATTAAGGCTGTAGGGGCTTGAACTATGGCTTTATCTTCTCTTAACTGAGCACCACTGACCTTAACCTCTCATGCCTCAGTTTCCTTGTCTATAAAAATGAGAATGATAATAGCAACTAACTCAAAAGGTCATTCTGAAATTTAGTTAATACATGTAAAACGGTTAGAACAGATCCTAAGAGGTCAATAAATATTAGTTATTATGTTTATGTCGTACACACAGAAAAAATACATAAACGCATCAATGAATATTGTTGTTAAATGCCACCAAGTCAGTTCTGACTCAAAGCAACCCCATATAGGGTTTCTGAGGCTTTGAGGGAGCAGAAAGCTTCATGTTTCTCCTGAGAAGCTTGCTGGTGGGCTTGAATTGCCGATTTGTGTTCATCCTTTGGAACTACCATGCTCCCTAATGAATATTATTATCCCTAAATTATAAAATTATGGATGATTCGTTTTTCACTTTAAGTTAGTTTTTATTTTCCCAAATAATTTGTTTTCACAAGATCAAAAATAATTCTGACTGATAAAATGAAACCATACTAGTACCCACATGACACTGAAGCCAAGACCATACTTCTGCACTTGTAATACTTATTTTTCATTTAAATTTATGCCTTAATGCTATTTCTCCCTCAGTCATTTCTTATGTTACATATGTTCTTAAAATAAATATTCTATATTTTTCTTTCCTTCAAAATGCAGAACCACTTTTGTAAAGTTTGTTGCCCGTCAGACATCCTAACCTGTAGATTTGACTAGTAACTTAAAATATAATTCTCTTTTTCCCCTAAACTTGTTATCCCTCAGGATCTACTGCTCATGCTTAAAATCTTAGAATAACTTCGTCTTTTATATATCCACACCAAATGCTATACATTTTACTTCTGCCAAAGTCTTTGAGTCCCCCCACTCACCTTTTTGTTAGCTTAAGCCCCAATTTACCACTAGCAAATAATCATAACCAAACTTTTTCAAGTTTCCTTGTTTCACTTTCTTAAATATATCCTACTTAACTGATCTTCCTAAACATAAATTGTTTTGTGTTATTCTGAAAAACCGTGACTATTTCATCAAGCACACAAACACACGCACATGCTGCAACTGCTCAGCCAGATTTTCGAAGGCCTCCCAAGTTCAGTCTTTTCCTAAACACACGCTGAACTCCTTAACACACTAGACCAACACAGATACTATCTTCTAGCCATTCCAATTTATTCTAATTTTAAATCCACTATGAAGACGTCTACTTGTGCTTTTGCTATTAATTCCCCTGCCCCAGAGACCAGATCAAATCTTACATTAAAAGAAAAACAAAACAATAAAAACCCTTCTAAATCTCTTTAGTCAAAATTAATTTTTACTTCTCTATACTATCACACCACAAGGTCTGCTGTTCAACCCCTCCTGACGCTCTATGAGAGAAAGATGATATTTTCTGCTCCTGTAAAAATTTACAGCCTGGAAAATGTTATATAGGGTCGCTATGAGTTGTAATCAACTCAATGGTAGTGGATTTGGTTTGGTGTTACAGCACATTACATTCTGTTAGTATGCAATTATTTCAGTAACTATCATATGAGATTCAAGACATCAGGGATCACTGTTCATTCTCTTTAGAGACTCTACAGTGTCTAATATAGAGTAAATTTAATATATGTTGTCAATAATATGAAAAACTACAACAGTCAAAACCTAAATGAAGAAAGCCCCATGTTGGAAAACAATCCTTAATTCCAAGAAGTTTAACAAAGAATATCAAAAGGAGACATTATAGGTAGGTTAAATCTTTTTACTGTTAGTGGGCTATACACTATACTGAGCATAGAGATGATTATAGCTCAAAACTAAAAGCCTAAGAGTACAGAGCCCCATACACACATGGACACTGTCTTTCCCTGCCAAGCATTCATTCTCTTTGTGTTGATGAACTTCCCCTGAATGTCCTTTGGGGTACAGCCACTCTCCTCAATTCACCAGGACTGAACTTAACTACTACCTCAACCTTACAATCAGAGTGGTCAGCTGGAAGACTTGATACATTAGGCAACAGTGATCATTAAGGTATAGGCACATGGACCAAGCCAAGCCAACCAAGTAAATCAGAATTAACTAAAGGGCTCCGGCTTTAGTTCCTGGGACCCTTCACTACAGACTTAAAACTCACAGAGTAGCGATTGGGAGTGTGGTCATGTATGATGTGCAGAGAGCCTGCCTGAGAATGAAATCCAAGCAAAGCAGAGACAAAGACTGATAGCATTTATATGAGCTCCTGCATCCAGCCTGTGTTACCCTAGATTTTTTAGTTACAAGATCTAATTGTTTTACTCAAGCTTATTTGAGTTGGATTTCCTGTCACTTTTAACTGAAGGGCACTGGTAGATATGGATTCCTTCCTAGGGAAAGAATTAGGAATTAGCAAGCTTGTTATTGTGGTTGAAAGACTATGGGTTTATTACCTGGCCAACAAAGGACAAAAAACTTCCCATCTTCTCAACTTTGGCTTTCTCGATCATAAAAAAGTGAATGAATAATTACAATTCTGAATGCAAAGAAAAGTTAAGAGGAATATAGCTAGGCAGTATGCTCTACATAAGCCCTTTGTTATCCAAATGTTGTAAGGCTCCTTAAAAAAGTTCATGGGAATTCCATTTTATTTCATCCTATCAAGATCAAGGAGCCCCAGTGTAGTGTCACAGGATAACCAATCAACCTCAAAGTTGGTTTGAACCACAAGGTCGGCAGTTCAAACTCATCAGATGCTTCTTGAAAACCCTATAGAGAGTAATTTATGAATTGGAACTAACTGGATAGCACTTAATAACAACATGAAGATCATAAAGAACAACAACAAAAAATGATAAAGTTCTTTCTCTAACATACCTAAAAAGGTTAAAGGTAGAAAAAATGTATTGTCTACAAAGTAGAAAATACAGAGAAACCTGTGAGCCTGAAAGACAGGGCTACGAGGCTTCAGAAGTGTTCTGCTTTTGATGGGCGCAGCCTTAGCACTTTTCTATTACTCCTTTTATTAGAAAATATTTGAGTTTCTCTTCTGTGGCTGGTTTCTGCCTTATATTTGCATAGGCTTTTCTCCATTAACTTGTCTTAAAAGTTAGTACTTCCAATATGACAGATTCTGTCTCTATGACTTAAGTCTTATTTATATATAGAAACTTCTTAGTTTTTTAAATGGTTCCCAACAAAAATATTTACCTTCAATGTATACACTCCCATTCTACCTGGAACCTTATAGAAGATACCTTCTTCACCTCGGGAGTTTGTGTGTAGCATCGCATTCAGGCATGCAAGAGGGGAAGTCCCACTGCAAAACAAACAAGGAAGCACACACAAAGATTACTTTACAGCTCTAAGCAATCAGTATTAATTTGACTTAAAACACTTTTAATAAACAACACAAAATCTACCAATCTAGCGAGATGGTGCCATGGATAGAAACATTATAAATACATTGTAGTACAAGTTTTTTGTTTTTTTAATCTCCAGAATTAAAATAGGGGGAAAATACACACAAACCCTAATCAACAACATTAATCAACCCTTACATACTGCTGCACCAGGAGTCCTGGTGTGGTGCTGTAGTTTAATGTGCTGGACTGCAAAGCTGGTTTGAACCACAAGGTCGGTGGGGTTCAAGCTTACCAGCCACTCCTCAAAAACCCTATGCAGGGTTGCTATAGGTCAGAAGCAACTCAACGACACTTAACAGCAACAACATCATAGTTTCTTATTTTAAACCTATCATGAAATCACTTTAAAAGGTAACACACACACAAAAAGGTATTACATAGGCTTCTGAATATCTTGTATGCAGCAACTTGGTTAAATGCTTCTTAAGTTTACCATACATATAGTATTTTTATGTACACAATCAACTATCATTAATATATCATTTTCCTTTCCAAATGTAATCAGATATCATGTCATGTCTTTTTTACATATCTACCCAAACAATAGCAATATATTAACGAGCATTCTTGTTTTGTTCCTGTATTGATATTGACACTAAAGCAGAGTCTAATTCCGGTTTTATATTTATAATAGTTATTCACATATTAAGAAATAGCAAATTAAGAATCAGATACATGGTTTTAAACATACACCAAATGGAAGCAACATGTATTAAACAGTTAACTATCAACTATCAAACTGTGTATTAACTAGCATTAAAAATAACTACTCTCATATTAATAAAAAAAATTAGACAATACTTAAATCAAAACTTCTAGTAGATCATTATTCAAAATTAAAAAATAAAAATATTGCCAAAACTCAGGAACAGTCCAAAGGTTACAAGTTGTAGTATTTAAAGGCAGCACTGCAGTACTTAAAGGACACGTTCATTTTTCCAAGGAAAACACTGAAAACATGATTAGATAAAATATTAAGACATTTTACATAAGAAAAAACATGTAGCACACAAACATGTTGAAGGTCCCTATGATAGCAACCACATAGAAAGAATAATTTAGTGGTCTACAGTCTGTGGTTGGAGATGTATGGCACACTTAAGTTTGTTTAAAAATGTTCGCATAATACCGTGTTATTGTTTGTTGTTAAGTGCCGTCGAGTTGGTTCTGAGTCATAGCAACCCTGTATAGGGTTTTCCGATGAGCAGCTGGTAGATTTGAACTAGTGACCTTGTGGTTTGCAGTCTAGTGCTAGTCCTCTACAGTGCCACACCAGGAGTCAGCACTCCATGTGTAACTTCAATCAAGTACATTTGGAATATGTTTTCTGTTTAGTGTGAAAAATCCCATCCCTTGATGTACAAGATATACCAGCACTATTTATAAAGTTATTTCTGATTCTTTTCCCTGCTGTGACTTAAAACCTCACTGAAATTTTTGTACATTGAGGGGTGGAGATTTTCACAATACACACAAAAAAACATATTCCAAATATACTTACAAAACCAGTGATTAAGTAAAAACCAAAATCTTCTATACAGAGAAACATATAAACAAAACCATAGAAAATATATGATGCTTGAATAAGTATCTGCAAAAATAGGGAAAACAGATTGATAGTCCTAGCTGTTCTCAGGAAAGGAGTCTTGGTGGCACAGGGATTACTCACAGAGCAGGTAACTGAAAGGCTGGGGCTGTTGAAGCCCACCAGCCTGCTTCTGTAGATTACAGCCTTTGAAACCCTGTGGGGCAGTTGCTATGAGTCAGAATCAACCTAGGGTTTGGTTACTAGGGGTAAGAGGGAGAAGGGAAGAGGGAGCATTTGTTTAGGGAGCATTGAATTTATGCTAATGTGGAAGAAAAATTTGGGAAAAAATATTAAGAATGGTTATACAATTTGAATATAATCAACATCACTGCATTATACACGTAGATATTGAATTGATGTATGTTTAGTTGTATTTCTCCCTATTAAAAATAAATTCAGTCTGGGGAAAAAAAGGGTAATAGTTCTAAATTAAGAACTTCTTTCAAGAAAATACAAATAACCAATTAGGAAAAAGACATGAACTAAAGTATAAACAGTAGTGAGGTTGGCCCAGGATCGGGCAGTGTTTTGGTCTGCTGTGCACAGGGTCGCTATGAGTCGGTGTCGACTTGATGGCATCTAACAACAACAAAGTATAAACAAGTGACTTATACAACATGAAATGTAAATGACCAATAAATCACATGAAAAGAAACTCAAACTAATAGTAGTCAAAGGAAAGCAAATGAAAGATAGATGAAAGAAAGACATGCCGTCTTCAGCCTATAACTGACTGGAATACCTCAAAGGGGTT
>NW_006408534.1:14658512-14663393 GCF_000296735.1 Chrysochloris asiatica | reverse complement strand
ATGTATGTTTTAAAAGATTTATTAATGGCATGAATTAAAAAGAAATATACCAAAAAAAAAAAAAGAAAGAAAGAAAGCTTATATGTTCACAATATCTGATACAAAACACTTAGGGTCAAATACGTTTCAAACATAAGCATTTTTGGATTTTAAAAAGATAACATGATATGCCTTATATTATGTAACACCCCAGGCATGTTAAAGGCAGCATGTCACAACCAAATGCTGTGGAACACAGAACAATTCACACTAAGTAGAATAAATATAGCTTACGTATAGTCTATTGTTAATTCAAAAGAACTGTTGTCAAATGCGCTTTGGTGCTAAATACATAAAGATTTGAGATTTTAGAGTCACAAATCAAGAGGTTATGAACATGTGTATATACATACAGAAACAGTACTTTATAAATCAGAACAGAAGGAACTACTAATTTGGTGGCAGCCTTAGAATTTCAGACCCCAGGTGGGAGGAGGAGGCAAGAACAAGAGTAGTCGACTGTAAGTACATGGCATGCACATCTGGTGAAAAGATGTGGTAAAAAGCAAATACACAGATGCTGTCTTCACATTTTCCATGCAAATTGGGATATACTTTTCCTTTGAAAAACAAAAAATTTTGAAAATCCCCTAAGATATACAGAACACTGTGCTATCCAAAACAAAATTCAGGTTTGATTTTAAGAAAATATTAAGTCAACAGCTACCACAGAATTCTAGCAGGGTTTATTTTGTGTGAAATGAGAACCAGTACAGAGAAGTGGAATAATGCAAGACTGTCCATGATGTCAGGAATTTATCTTCAAAGGAAGTAACTCCAGAATTACATAATTAAATAAAAATAACTGAAATATTTGAAGACATCATCTGCATGGTGGATAACACACTAGTAACTAAGAAGATCAGTACTAATGCAAAGTCATGCAAATATAACAGAAGCTAAATAGTGGCAACAGAAGCTGTAAAGATAGCACAAAAACACACCAAAGGATTCCATAGCTGTCATGAAAGAAGACAGAGTCCATTTTTTTTCTCCCATACTTAAAAAATCAAGGACTTCCATACTATAAGTTTAGGCTGAATATGTTTTGTATAAGAAACTGTACTAACATACTTTAAATACACAAAGACAAAAGAATGAAGTAACTTATATACTTCTCTGTGCAGAACTCTACGTAGCAAGATTGTTGTTGTTAAGTGCTGTCGAGTCGACTCCGACCCATAACAACCCTGTATAGGGTTTCCAAGGAGCAGCTGATGAGCTTGAAGCGTTGATCTTACAGTACAAATAGCTTTGCAGTCTGGCACAAAGAGTGTTAAGGCCATTCAATGATAAAATAGAGTCTCTTTAACAAATGGTGCTGAAAATTTTGGATTGCCACAAGCAGAAAAATGAAACCGATTCACGCAATATATAAACACAAATTAAAAATGGATTAATAGACTAACTATATAAACTAAAACCATAAATTTCTTAGAAGAGACACAGCAGCGGTAACACTCTCAGACCTAGTTTTTAGCAATGTATTATCTAAAATGGAGTCCTGGTGTGGGGCTGTGGTTAATTCACCAGACTGGAAAGCCATTTGACCTGCAAGGTTGGAAGTTCAAGTCACCAACTAAAGCTCACCAACTGCTCCTTGGAAACCCTATATAGAGTTGCTATGGATCAGAACCAACTCAATAGCACTTAACAACAACAACGTTATCTAACATAATAACGAAAGCGCGAACAGCAAAAGATAACAAATAAATAGGACCTTATAAAATTTTTAAAATATTTGTTCATCAAAAGAATTTACCAAAAACATAAAAAGACAAGATACCAAGTGGGAGAATATCTTCTGAAACTATATATCCAATAAAATTATATATAAAACTTTGACAACGCAAAGACAAATAGCAATCATAAAAAGGACCAAGGACTTTAAAAAACATTTTACCAAAAGAACAAATAGCCACCAAACACATGAAAATAATTTTCAGCAGCATCAGTCATCAGAGATATACAAATCAAACCACAACGAGATACTACTTCACTCCCACTCATGACAAGCTATGGACAACATTGAGAAGTATGAGTATTCCATAACAACCACCAAGATGGCCGTGAAAGTTAGTTCTGACTCATAGTGACCTTGTATACAGGGTTTCCCAGGCAGCTGGTGGGTTTTAACCGATCTCATGGTTAGAAGTCAAGTACTTATCCTACAGCGCCACACCAGGACTACTTAATAAACCATAAGATTTTCTAATTCAAAACAGCCAATATCCATCCATTTTAGCTTACAAGTAAGCGTCATATTCCACATTCTGACTATTAATGGATGTTTACAGCTGCCTCTTCTCATTTTGATATGTGCCACATCAGCAAACGAAGGTCCCAAATGTTTTACTCCATCCATGTTATCAAGATCAACTCTACTTTGAAGAGGCAGCTCTTCCCCAGTCATATATTGAGTGTTCCAACCAGAGAAGCTCATCTTCTGCTGCTATTCGTAAGGTTTTCAGTGGCAACCACTCTGAAGTGGTCTGCGTCTCCTTCTTCCTAGTCTGGAAGCTCTGCTGAAACCTGTTCACCATGGGTGATGCTGCTGGTATTTGAAATACTAGTGGCATAGCTTCCAGTGTCACAGTAACACACAAGCCACATGAGTATGACAAACTGACAAATGAGTAGGGGTCTATCAGTTTGTCATTGTGACAGACCCACTGCAATAGAAGAAGTTGATTCCAACTTATCTAAGAAACCCTATATAAGCTTTCCAGGGATATAAATTTTTACAGGAGCAAAAAGGCTCATCTTTCTCCCTCAGAGTGGCTAGTAGATTGGAAATGCCAACCTTGTGCTTAGTAGCCCAGTGCTTATCCTACAGTGGCAATTCTGGTGAAGGGAATGACGTTAAGCATCATGGAGGAAATCAGCACAATAAGAACAAGGCAAATGAAGACAATGAGAGGCACACAAGTGTAACGAACAGTTGAAGTTGAAGCTGGAGTCCCCTTCCTCGTTCCTTTTACTTCCCTCAAAGAAGGACTGGGACTAGTGTGTAACTGATGTGACTCCTTGCAATTCAGTTCCCATAACAGGGCCTCTCTACCCCCACCATCCTTGCCCCTACAAAGGCTAGCAGTTGTACTCACATACTAAACTGGCAACAGTGCCCACATTCTGTCTATCCTCCTTTTCTCGGTCCCTGCCTTATCATATGCCCTGCTGATAACCTCAGGGTCAACAGTTCGAAACTACCAGCTGTTCCGTGGGACAAAGATGAGGCTTTCTGCTCCCGTAAAGATTTACAGCCTCAGAAACCCTGTACAGGGGTCGCTATGAGTCAAAACTGTCTCCACGGCACATAACAACAACAAGGTAAACAAAACAGTAGGGTTGGGGTGGGGGTTTTAGTTCGGGTGTTGTGGAGGGCAATACAAGAAGGGGGAGGAGGTGGAAGAACAAGATAGATAAGGGAACACCGAGACAGGTTTACATGGCCTAGTGGGACAGAGATAAATACTGATGCATGCTCAACCTAGGAAATACAGGGCTCTGGGATCTAGGGATCTAGGCATAGTTTGAAGAGGGGAAATAATACTAAAATGCTTGACTTTCTTATGAGTATTGGTTGCCCTTGCCTACTACTGTAAAATAGACACTTGAGTGGGATAGAAAGGAATGTTGGGAAACATGATTATAGAAAACTTGTAAGCCTGTCTTCAGCTTATAACTGATTGGAATACCTAAAAGGGAATCTAGAACTTGCCCAGTGAAACAGGCCTCATGTAAAGCCTTTACAGAGTATAGGAACTTAGGTGGAATCCTGAGTCTCATCCAGAACGTTCTGAGGTGGGCCATTCCCACTAGCAAGGAAAAGTAGCCCAGCCTGGAACAACTAGAGCGACAGAAGGTACATCTTCAAAGAAATATCATCAGGCAAAACTCCAAACAAAAATGTCAGCATGACTGGCTACTATAAGAATAAGCAAGCTGTGCACCGGGAAGCCATCAAGGCAAGCAATCACGATCCTTCAGGACAAACTCGCCTCTAACAATGAAACTCAAAGGGAACACACACACAGGGATGTAAGCTTCCTGGTGACCACACTGTTCTACTGGTGAGTGGGAGAAGGGAAAAGGCAGCAATGAAGAAATGGGCTGAGTTCAACCACAGTCCACTGACCTGTCAACCTGGAGATGACAGAGAGAAGAGGAAGACCTGGTTGGTCCAAAGTGTGGTGAGACAGGGGGAATACCTGAGCCCATGGACAAGGACATAGCCACAGAGGGCTACAACTGACAGTGAAGCACCCATCTGATATGAAGTGAGGAGAGATGCACAAGAACACCCAAACTTGAATACAGTAAGTAACCTTTTGACCTAGCCTCGATGGCTTGATAATCAGAATCAGAACTCAACTAGAGGAAGGTTTAAAAATAATAATAATAAAAGAACCTGACCTATACTCATGAAGGCAGTAACTCTACATAAAAACAGAGAGGGAAGGAGTTTTCACATCAAGTATCAATGCTATCCCCTCCGTACACAGGGTAGATAGGGACGGGCAACTTAGACGTTAGCTACCTAAAGTGAGAGGATGATAAAGGTACGAAGTGACTGGCTTACAAAGTTTCAAGAGGGAGTTTAGTTTAAGAGTATGGGGGCTAGATAAACAGAGCTCAACCCGAAGAAGAAAGAAGAGGAAAAAAGCGTCATTTGATACAATTTGATAAACATGACCTACACCTATAAATGCTCAAAAGAGTAAACAAATCCTTGCTGCAAGAACGATTCCCACCACCTCCACACAAAGGGTAAACAGAGATGGGCAACTTGGATATTGGCTACCCAAAATGGGGGGAGGGATACAAAGGTAAGAAGTGACT
>NW_006408534.1:14655655-14657140 GCF_000296735.1 Chrysochloris asiatica | reverse complement strand
AAAAAAAAAAAAAAGATCAGACTTACATACATTATGGAGACTGGAGGAATCCGCGAAACTATTTCCAAGACACCCATTCAACTGGGACTGAAACCAGTCCCAGAGGTTCACCCGCCAACCAAATAACAGATTGGCATATAACATAAACTATAATACATGTGAGGAATGTGCTGTGAAAAATAATTTCCTAAATGAGACCACACAATCTAAGTGCCTACCAATGGATGAATGGATAACAAAAGTATGGCATATACATGTAACAAATAGATACTACACAACCATGAAGAAAAACAAGCGGTCCAAGAAGCATCTTAACATGGATAAATCTGGAGGACATTACGCTGAGTGAAATGTCCATCACAAGAAGACAAATACTGTAAGGGAATATTATAAAATATTCTGGGAATATTATAAAACGTGTAGAATAGCTATACAAAAAGAAAGTAAAATTCTTTAATGGTTACCAGAGATGAGAAAAGGGGGAAAGGGGAGTTCTTTATAGACACTTGTTACTTCTGGTTATGGAAAAGTAAGACCTAATATGGGTAAAGTCAGAACAATTTGATGATAGTTAATAAAGATACTTAGAAGTACATACCTAAGCATATCCAAACAACTCACAGAATTGGTTTATAAGGTTAAAAGGCTTGGGACCATATTCTCAGGGGACAACTTAGTAAATTGGCAAAATATTTTTGTGTACATCCTTTAAAAACAACAACAACAAAAAGGAGGTAACAGAGGCAAATACTTTTAACTGATGGTGCACTTGAAGGGGTTTGTAATCACGGCAATGAAACAAAAAATGATTGGTTGTGTATAAAACCAATTTTCTACAATGTAAACAATCACTTAATTAATAATAAAAGCTTTAAACAAAATAAGGTATTTATTAGCTATCAGATAAAGATCACTTCCTCTTAATGAAGGTAGAATGGAAAAGTAGAATGAATACTGGAGTAAATATTCTGTAGATCATAAACCTAGCTGGCCTTGACTACAACATTTCATTCAGAGATAAACTTATCTCATCAAATAATTGTCTGCATCCAACAGTGACTAAGTTATTATGGGTGCTGGGAATAAAATGAAGAGTAGGAAAAAAATATCCCTGACATTCTCCAAGCTCAAAATCTATTAAGTGGGGGTGTCTCTGCTTTCTTGACTGTTTCCTGTTTTCATTCCTTCCCCTCACCTAAATAAGAAAGGGATGGGGTGGGTGGATGAATTCTACAGTTTGTGTCCCTTCTAAACACAGATGACAAGAAGCCTTAGAAAGGCAACTTAAAGAAACACTAAGCAAACTGTTCCATTAACAAGCCCATTGTCCCGACAAGAGTGCCACTTTAGAACTTGGGAATGCAAAAATACAAAACAAAACAAAAAAACATTGCTTTAAAAATATTCTCAACCTGAAGAACAAACAAGATGGCGGATCGGGTGGATGTATAGCAGAGAGCTCCGCCAACAACAACACAGAATACC
>NW_006408534.1:14641872-14652755 GCF_000296735.1 Chrysochloris asiatica | reverse complement strand
AAAAAAAAAAAAAAAAAAAAAATTCTCAACCTGGTAAAACAGGACTTTGAAAATATATGTAAGTATCAACAATTCCTGTTCATGGAGGAGAATATCAATGCAATTTTTTGTCACCTATACGTATATTGGGAACATTTTCATCACTGTAATACAAACACTACACTGGTAATGTTAACAGTTAATAGTTGTTAATAATGAATGGGCGAAAATACATGTATTTTTCTTATTCATTTAATGTAGTTTGAAATGATGTGCTTTTATAGTAATAATTATTAAACTTAATACTCAGAATTCTTGGGTCATAAATGGAACAAACTATATATTTTTCTCTCATTTAAAAAAAAAATTTGTGAGCAGCCATCTAAAATATACAATTACTCATATGGAACAATGATGGAAATCAAAAGGCTCAAAGAAGAAATTAATCTGTGGGACTATTACCTGAGACCAGAAGAACTAGATGGTGCCCAGCTATTACTACTGACCATTCCAACCAAGGACACATTAGAAAATCCCAGACAAAATGGAAGAAAAATGAAATGCAGAATATTCAAATTCCTTTATTTAAAAACAAACAAGCAAGCAAACAAACAAAAAACCAAAAAACCCCAAAAAAACAAAAAACCAGATCTACTGGACAGACAGAGACTACAACAATCTCCAAGGCTAACATCCTAAAATGCCCTTTGAATGTGGAATTTTTTTTGCAGGTCACCTTTCAGACAAATAATAATTTGGCTTATAAAGTAAATAGCAGTTAATGGACTCCCTTAAAGAAACGAGCTATAAGAGACCAAATAGTCACCATTTACCCAAAAGTGAAGTTCAGAAGGCAAGGAAGAGAAGGAAAAGGAATCTACATCAATAGAAGCAGAACAAACTGAATGGAAATACAAGAGAATGTTGATACAAAGCAGAAATTGTAACCAATAGTAAGAAACAATTTAGCTAAAACTCTTAAACCAAAATAAACCCATAAAGGTGTGGGACTGTAGGATAAAGAACAGGATTGCAAGTTCAATTTGACCCACAGGCTGGTGGTTCAAACTCACCATGCAGTCCTTAGAAACCCTATACTAGGTCCCTAAGGGTATAAACTGATTCGATGGCACTTAACAACAACAAAATTCGCTATGTAAACATTCACCTAAAACACAGAGACTCTTTCAGAGACAAGCCACAGAAATCCTATTCAAACTAAATGAAATTAAAGTATTTATTGGTTTATAGGAAAGGGTATACGCACGCCACTGACCTCTGTAATAACTAAACTGGGAACTTAATTCCCTCTTTTCTTTTGCTTCTTTCCCCTATTCTGTTTTCCCTCCTTTTTTTCTCCCCTCACTACCCCCAAACCACAGTATCTCACCTCACCTTTTCTCTTTATATTGCTCTCCTTCTCTTCAAATTGCCAAGTTTCTTCCTTAAAGTCAGGAGTCCTGGCATCAAAGCTTAGACACCTCAGGAGAAAGATTCCTCAAGGTAAGAAGTCCCCATTAGATCAACTGTGATGAACTAGGAAGGTAGCCTGCTAGCATCTACCTGTCTCCAATTACACGGTTAAGATGAGGTGAATCCAAAGAGGGTGGGCATTTCTATCAGAATAGGGGTGCTGAACATACAGATCTTCAGATGTCCTATGCACAGTCCAAATTCACATTTTTGGAAAGTTACTTGAGAACACATATGAAGATCATGTAATTGCATGACTACAATGTATGCTAAGAAAACAATCCAAAGCTGAAGGTTATATACAACAGAGTGTATCATAACATCATTTATAATATGAAACATGGTGCTCTAGCCACAAAGAGAATGGAAGTTCTGATACATGTTACAACATGAATGAACCTTGAAAACATTATGTTGAACAAAATATAGTTAGTTGCAAACGGACAAATACTGTATGGTCTTATTTATATGAAATAAGTAAGTATATGTTGTTGTTGTTGTTGCTAAGTGCTGCTGAGTCACTTCTGACCCATAGCAACTCTGTACAGGGCTTCCAAGAGAGGCTGGTTGAGTTTGAACTGTTGACCTTGTGTTGGTTATCAGTCCAGTGCACTAGGACTCCAAGAAAATATACAGAATAGTATTAGCAGTTACTAGCAATGGAAGGGAGGGGGAAAGGGAGAGTTTTTGCTAGCGGGACAATGAGTTCATGTTAATGGTAGTGAAATAATTGTAATCGGATAGTGAAAACGATTGCATACTTGAATGTTATCAATGTCACTGATTTGTACATGTTGTTGTTGTTGTTAAGTGTCACTGAGTCAATGCCAACTCATAGCAATTCTGTATACAGTTTCCAAGAGAGGGTGGTGAGTTTAAACTGTCAAACATTGTGGTTACCAGTCCAGTACTTGTCTTACAGCGTCACACCAGGGGTCAAATCAAGTCATACATGGAGAAATTGTTAAATTGGTGTGTGTCTTGTTGTGTATGTATACTTTTAACACAATGAAAAAATATATAAACATAAACACACATAGAAATGTTCACAGAAGCTTTATTCATAACAGCCCAAAACTGAAAACAATTCAGATGTCCTTCAGTAAGTGGATGGATAAATAAAAATGTGATATGTCCATGGCATTAAAAAGAAACTATTGCTACATGAACAAGTTAAATGATTCTCTAGGGAATTGTGCTTAGTGAAAAATAACAATAACAAAAAAAATATCAAATGTTTAACTTCCATATAATTGAATTAATAAACATTCTTGAAATGACAACTTAACTATGTTGTTGTTGTTAAGTACAGTCAAGTCTGTTCCAACTAAAAAGGCCCTGTACAGGGTTTCCAAGAAGCAGCTGGTGGGTTTGAACTGCCAACCTTGCAGTTAGCAGTTCAGTGCTTTTCCTACAGGAACAGATTAATGGCTGCTATGGGACATAAGAGAATGGGCATCAGGAAAGTAGATGTGGCTATAAAAGGCAACACAAGGGATCCTTCTATTTATGAAACTGTTCTGTACCTTAACTGAGGTGAATAGATGGACTTATATTAAACCAAAATCAAACCCACTGCAATCAAGTTAATTCTATCTCCTAGCAACTCCTTATAGGGTGTTCAATATTGTAAATTTCTATGGGAACAGAAATCTTCTCCCACAGAGCAGCTGTTGAGTTTGAATTGCCTATCTTGGGGTTAGCAGTCCAGTGTCCAACCCACAGCAGCACCAGCTCCTATGTTGTTGTTAAGTGTTGCTGAGTCAGATCCAACTCAGAGAGATGCTCAGTAGCATTTGCGAGGAACTGGTAGGTTTGAACTGCCAAACTTGTGGTTAACAGTCCAGTACTTGTCCTATAGCACCATACCAGGATTCCAATGGCAGTAGTGGTGGTGGTAGTTGTGTCACCAAGTCACTTCTGACTCAAAGAGACTCTGTAGAGGCTGTAAATCTTTACAGGAGCAGAAAGCCTCATCTTTCTCCCACAGAGCAATGGGTGGATTCAAACTACTAACCTTGGGGTTGCATTCCAGATCATAATCCACTATGCTAGCAGGGGGACTCCTTAGGACTCCAATACATGTGACAAACTTCATAGAACTAAGTACATAAACATATGTGCATGCACACACAAAGGAGTTCGAGTACAAGTGACTGCAATGTACTGAAGTCTATATTCTGGTTATAAAAATTTCCTTTTATAAATGAAATGACAGAAATATTATACAAACAGAAATAAAACATACTGTAGGGATTCCTCACAAAACCAGTGATGTACTGCTTGAAAACTTTGGTTGGTTGCTTTTCGTTTTGTTTTTCTTTTGTACTTTTAATTTTCTAGGGTTTAAAATGAAGCAGACATCGGTTGTTAGTGTCTAACCTGTATTCATTCCCTCTTCCTTCTGGAAACAATGCCCCATTTAGCTTTGAGGAGCGATGCTCTAAGCCACTGAAAACAATCTTGAGGGCCATCAAGATGTGTTACCATACCTAGGCAGGCAGACATCTATATGCACTATTATTTGAATTTTAGCCTCCAGAAGAGTAGCACAAAGACTAATTCAGCCCAGGAAGAGTGCCCTAATAAGCCCATCAGTTAGTTCAAACTAAGTAACTATCTGTAAGACCTGAAACAAGCTTTCCTCTATAAACATCTTCAAAATCTAAAAGACTAAAACACATAAGAATAAATTCACCAAGCAGGTGAAACCAAACTCCCATCAAGTCAATTCCAACTCATCCCAACCTGTATAGGAATTTGTATAGGAATCCTGAGGCTGAAAATCTTTATAGGAACAAAAGTCTCATCTTTCTTCTGCAGAGCATCTGATATGCTTGAACCACCGACCTTGCAGCTAGCAGTTCAGTGCCTATCATACAAGCGTCTCAAAATTACAATTGATGAAAAACGTTAAAAGACCTAAACAATGGAATTATATCCTCTGTTCATGGATTGGAAGAAAACAGTGTTAAGATGTCAGTATTATCCAAAGTGACCTACACATTTAACACAATTCCTACCAAAATGGCTTTTCTGGCAAAAAAAGAAACACCAATTTCCAGATTCATGTGGAATTTGAAAAGACAAAAAAATTTTGTTAAGAAAGAACAATGTTGGGGAACTCACATATCCCGATGTCATAACATACTACACAAAATTACAGCAATCAAAGAAACAGTATTGGTACTATGGAGGGGGAACGGGAGGTCAATGGTAAAAAATAAAGATTCCAAAATCAAACCTATACATCTGTGGATGATTGATTTTCAACAAGGGTGCAACAGCTGGTGCTGCAACAACTGGACTTCAACATGGAAAAGAAGGAGGTTAGACATCTTTCTCACACCACGTACAAAAATAACTCAAAATGGATCAGCAACCCATATATGAAACCTAAAATCATAAAACTCTTAGTAAGAAAACACAGGGATAAAGCTTCAAAACCTAGTTTTTTGACAATGGATTCTTGGATGCAATAGCAAAAAGCACAAGTAAAAACAAGTGAGAAATTGAACTTCATAAATTTTAAAACCTTTATGCATCCTTTCTGTTCTGAATTCTCATAGGTAAGTCATATAATATTAATAAATATTTATGTAACATTGGAATTGCTACAAAAAGACATGCTTAAAATAATTCTAACACAGATGAATAGCCAATTCAGCAAACAATCCAGCCTACGAACATTTACCTGTTCTCACCTAGTTTTAAATAAGTATTATTCCTTTAGAGAATTTACCAACAAGCTCATTAAATCAAAGAATAAACACATTTTCTTCTTACTAACATAAAGCAAATGCTAACTTAAACATTTCCAGTCTCTGAAATATTCTCATTATTAATCTGCAGAATACTAGGTATTCCAATGCTACTAATTCAAATGGTGATTTTTATAGACCTAAATGTTGGATTGGTTTCTCAAATTATAACCAAACAGTGATTATTACAAACTCTTAGCACGAATAGAGCATATTTAATAAATTTTACATACTAATAAAACTATGTTTAGTTACTAATTTAAAATCATACATGCAAAGGTTAAACTCACTTAAGCTTAAAAAACTGTGCTTTATAATCATATAATACTATAGTTATAATAAAGCAGTACATCTTACCTTCTGGTGTTGGAATGCAACCCAAGAAAATGAAAGGAGAAGAAGAAAAAAAAAGCTTTTAATTTTTCTTTATAAAGCAACAGTAAAAAACTAAATTCTCCCATTCCCACCCAGCTATATCAACCATTCCTCAAATTAGCATCCCATTCTTTCTATGCTTTCATAAAACAGTGCTTCTTTAAATTTTACTAGTGCAAACTATAAATGCCTCAAAATTATACAATTAAGTTGGGCTAGAAGTCTAAACCACTTCAGATTAAGAGTTTCAGTGTTTCAACTATGTGGCAAAGTAAAATTCTTTGAGTTTAGAATTAAATATGACCTGTTCCCACGCATTTCAATTTCAAGGAGCCATCATAAAGCCATCAACTCTATAGAGACCCTAATGTTTACTAGTTTCCCTCTGATCCACAATACAGCTCACTATGAATCTGAATTAACAATGGTTAAGTATCATCTTTTCTGTAAATATCTAAACATTGTATTTCTTTATTTATCCTTTTTGATAATTCTACCAGGTTTGTGGGCTTAAAGAAGACTGTAATTAGTAGATAAAGATGATACAAGTCTAACTAGCAAGGCATTAGTCAGCCTTAGACAAATACCAACTTTCAGTCAGTTATGCCTGTCCTTCTGGGAAATTAACTAATTACGGCTCTTCATTCTTAAATGCAGTTTTTCTAATGAAATCAACTCAAAGAAATTCAGTTTGGCAAATAGCCAAATAAACGTTTCCTATCCTGGGGTGGCGCTGTGGGTTAATGCACTGAACTACAAAGTTGATATGAAACACAAACTAGGTTAAGAAAGCTCCAACCAGGGGTTGGGGGGTGGGGTGCAGAGGGGGGCAATAAAGAAAGGTAATGGATACATCAGAAGGAAGGCTTAAAGTCCTCCATTCCATACTTTAAAATGCTGTAAAAGCACATTAGTACAAATGAATAGATGCCACAGCTGACTGAGGGGGGGAAATCTGTTAATATCCAGTTTAAGAAAAGAAGCAGTAATGAGTGATGGCAGTAAAAGATTAACAAGAATGGTCTCAAAGCAGATTTAAGAACTTGTTTTATGTGCTACTCTGTGTATGTGTTTTGTCGATAGTTTATATTCTTAATGTACATGTTTAGTTCCTCTATTTTCAATAAGCTAGACAATTAAAATAATTCAAAGTTCTTGGGCTGCTAACCTTAAGTCAGCAGTTTGAAACTACCAGCTTTTCCGCAGGAGAAAGATGAGGCTTTCTGCTCCCATAAAGATTCACAGCCTTGGAAACCCTATGACAGGGTTGCTAAGAGTCGGAACCGACTCTATGGCACACATAACCACCACCAGATTCATACTAGAATGCTGACATGGTAAAAAGGCTGAGATTTACCTTAAAACAGTCTAGGGTGGAAAGGATACTTATAATGTATATTGAGTGATATATATACATACTTTGTCTTAAAAGTCTCCTCACTAGCTAATTTGTAAACTGAAACTTTCTACATTCTAACACATAAGAAGTATTTTGCTTGTCAACATCCAAAATAAGCATTAGGTATGAATCTTTGAGTGTGTATACTTAGTCTAAAGCCCCAGAGTGTTACTCCCTTTACACTTATAACAACTCCACTTCTCCATATTTAAATACATTCTTGCCCCTCATAAGGTGCAAATGTTATTTTCTTTATTCACAATATACTCTCAATGAACCTTAAATTAATTCCTTCCCTCCCCTTACCAGTTTATTCCTCAGTTCTTCTACATTAAACATCAGGTGTTAGGCCTAGAAATAACCCCTCCCCGTTTCTTTCTATAACCTCCCACACCCAAATCCATCAGCAAATCTTGTGCACTCTACCTGAAACATGTATCTCAAATTTGTCTACTCTCTGCCGTTTCATCATATCTTTTATAATCTACTGCAACAGCACCCTGATTAGTCTCCTAATGCCTTTGACTCCTGACTGCTCTAGTCCATTCCTCATAAAGCACCCTATGATGTTTTTACCCTAAGAATATGCTAGACTGAATGGGCAAAGGAGGGGCAAAAAATGTTTATGTGCTTGACTGTCTTGTGGATTACTGGTTTCCCCTGTCTACTATTTGAACATAGACACTGACACATGATAGAAATGAATATTGGGAATTATGACAACAGAAAGCTTGCTTGTAGGCCTGTCTTCTGGCCTATACCTACTGAATTTGCTAATAGAAGAAACAGAACTTTCCCAGGGCAAACAGGCTTCTTGTTAAGCCTTTGTAGAGTATAGAGCCTTGGGTGGAATCCTGAGCATCACTCAGAATTTTCTGAGTTGGAACATTCCCACTAGAAATTACATGTGGATCAAACCAGAACTGCTGGGAGAACAGAAGATTATTATTGAAAGAAAAAAAAGTAGACTATTTTAATACTAAGCAAGCTGTGTGTTTTGGAGGCATCAGGGACAGAAAAATCAGCCCACCAGTCAGTCAGCCTATCAAATTCTAACCCCTTCTAGGCCTAACCTCAAAGCGATCCAATGAGCAGAGTAGTAAGATGCTGATGACCACACCACGTGGGTCTACTTGTGAGTGGAAGTGGAAGTGAAATTAATTAAGGGTTCACTGAAAAGTATATTGTAGATAAAGAAAATAACGTTTGCAATGAGAACATGGGTGGAGTTTGGCACCCACTGACCTTGAGATGAGAGACAGAAGAGAAAGGGCTGACTGTTCTGAAACTTAGGAAGATATGTAAACTCCTGAGCCCATGGGCACTAACCTAGCCCCTGGGGACTAGAGCTCAGAGTTAAATGGCCAGCTGGTCAAAAGTGCAGGGAAGTGTGCATGAAATCCCAAACTTGCAGCTATTATACCCATTTGATCTAGCTTGGATGGCTAGTTGACCAGAACTCAAACCAAGTAAGATAAAGATGTTTCTTTCATACTGAAAACAAGTGCAAATTGCTACAACTCGACAAACTAGACTTTTGTCTATGAATGCACCAGCACAAAATTCCAACCAGAATGGAAGGATTGTTCATATCAAGAAAACACCTTGCACTGGCTGGTCTAAAGTTTAGGCTAGAATCCCAACTGAATAGTTTTCCTCTTGGCTAGAAGGGTCTGGTGAAGGGGATAGGGATATGATTATTTTGATTCAATAGTGAGCAATTGTTATCATGACTAACTATGAAAGTCACAATAGTAAAGGTAGAAATTGAGTAACAAAAAGAAGGGAGAGTACACACACACACACACACAAAAAAAAAAAAAACCAGAGAGAATGGAAGCAAATACTGTTGAATGCACAGAGATTTAATCATTGCATTGAAACAATGAGTGTAAACCCGATGTTCTTCCATCTAAACTATCACTCAATTCACAAAAACTTCCCAAAAAAGGTAAAGAAGGGAGTAGTTAATCTTTCAATCCAGGAACAGAGGAGCTTAGGACCATCAAGAGAAGATCATGAACAGATCGAGGGATCCTAACCAGAAAAGCAGTGACATCAGAGATATAAGCATAGGTGATGACATAGCAGCTAAGAACTCCAGCCCCATGGAACGAGAAAGGCTATGTGTGGGCAGGAAGCTGGCTTGCAAAATGTACCCTTTGGTGGTTTAAATGAATATATTTTTTCTGTGTGTTCTATGTACATCAAAAAAAAAAAGGGGGGGGGTAAATGGAGGCAAATACTGTTATCCGACAGTATATGGAAGGGATTGTAATCATTGCAATGAAACAAAGTATGATTGGTTTCAGTGTAAAATTGATGATCTGCCCTGTAAACTATCACTCAAGTTACAATAAAAGCTTTAAAAAATAAAAAATGTATAAAATAAAAGAATAGAAACACCCTTGTTTCCCCAGTGTACTGGGTTGACAAAGACAAGATATTTAGGCATTGTCTATCAAAATTGGGAAGGCTACAAAGGCAGGAAGCTTTCAAGAGTGTGCTTAGTTGCAGAATGGGAGATAGGGTAGAATCCCCATTGAATAGCTTCCCTCTTTCCCAGATTGTGGTGCAAGCAGACAATGGTGATAGGATTTTATGATTTAATTGTGAATAACAGTTAGCAGGATTAACTGCTATTGTCACAACTGTAATTGTAGAATATGTGTAATTAAAAGGTGGGAATAGTTAATCTTTCATTTCAGGAACAGATGATCCCAGGACCATCAAGAAGGCAGAACACGAGTGGAGCCTGAGACCCCTACCTAAAAAGGGGTACATTCTGCCAGCAGGAGGCTGGTTGGCAGAATGTGTCCTTTGGACATTTAAATGAATATATTTTTGTTTTCTAAGTGCACATTAAATATTTTTGCCTTGTTCATTTGTGAAGTGCAAGATCCAAATGGGGAGCCAAAACAGGAAGTGAGATAATGTTACAAGGAGGGGATTATAACCATTGAGACGAAACAAGGTACATGGTCTGCTGAATGTAGAGCTGATGATCTTGTTTGTAAACTTTCACTCAATTCACAATAAAAAGATTTTAAAAAATAAGCCGGGAGAACAAACAAGATGGCAGATCGGTTAGAAGTGCAGTAAAGAGCTCGGCCAGCAACAATACAAAATACCTGAACAAGCAGGCTCAGAGGATGGTCCCAGAACTCTGAACCACATATAAAGGAATATTGAGAACGATGGAAGGCTTATAGCTGGGAGAATTTGTGGCAGAAGCAAGAAATCTATTGCTTTCTAGTCGGGGGCGCTCAGCTGCTCCGGAGCCACCAAATTGGGTGAGACCAAGTGGGGTAAGGATCACAGTGGCCACAGATGCCTGGCAAAACTGCAGAGATAACAGTATGGACATTATTTTCTTTTGGTAGCTGTTCATTGGTCCCTTGCTGTCTGCGCATCTCCATTCTGGTGACTATAGGGGTGCCTGAGCTAGTGGGTACCCCAGGCCCACCCTCGGAGGGTTCTACTACACATGCATACAGATCTCCTTGGAATTTAAAGAGACAGTTTCCAATTAAAACCAAACGGCCACAGCAGGCCCTGAACTGTTTCCAACTAGAAAAAAGGCCTAAATGGGGATTGTGGAGCAGGAAAAGCAGACCAAAAAGGAATTAAGCCAAAAATTAAATCCTAAATTATGTCAAAATGACCAACAGTGTCATCTTGAAATTTCTCAGGAAGAAGAGTGAAAAGGGAAACCCATTTCCTGATCACATCTATCTGGAGGCAATCAGAAAGCATAAAAAATACCAAAATACATACCCATCTAAGTATTAAGGCCACAGATAACCCCTGAAGATGCCCCAAAACAGAAGCAGACGACCATATCTGCACATATCCAGAAACGAGATAAAGTGACTGAGGCAAATGAGCTGGAAGTA
>NW_006408534.1:14638705-14639524 GCF_000296735.1 Chrysochloris asiatica | reverse complement strand
AATGAAACAAGGTATATGATTTGTTGAATGTAAAACTGATGATATGCCCTGTGAACTTTCACTCAATCCACAATAAAAACCTTAAATACATTTTTTTTTAAAAGGCAGGGAGAAGAAGAGAAATGGGGACTCCTGGAGTGTTCATGACAAAAGAGCAGGAGTTGTGAAAGCTTCATCAGCCAAGGGAAGGGGCTCCCAACACTGGGCTGGCCTACAAGAAGGAGAGACTTGAAGGTCATCTTCAGCTGGCCCCATTGCTGCCCTCAAGATGGAAAGGAAAAATGTGAGAGAGGTTCTGGAAGACTCTAATATCTGTCCCGTGAAGTTTGGAGAAGTCATTGAATACAAAAACAGATACTTGGTGTACACCATCCCAAGAAATCCTCATCCATCATGTATGCAATGAGTGCCCAATGGCAGAAGTCTTCAGCATCACACCCAGCCAGGGACAGGCCAGGGTTTCCCACTTTCTACAGACAGCAAGTTATACAAGATAACTCCTGCCATTTGCCATTCTCCCCCCATCCCTGCCCTCCAAATAGAGAGGAGTCAGGGCCAATAGATGAGTAGGGAGTGTCCTGAGCTGAGGAGGGAGATGAAAAAGCCATAAAACAGAGTAGTGCTCTGGGATTGAGGCCTGGGAGAGTGAAGGGTATTTACAACAAACTTCAGATGGGAGATTTAAAGCTAATTGGAATTCTAATGAGCAAAAGCAACTAGGAAGATGTGAACTAGACTGAGATTTTATGGAGGAATTTGTGGTCCAGTGGAGACAGAAGAGTCAACTATGAAAAATAGTTACTATTAAAACATAAAAAA
>NW_006408534.1:14628599-14630670 GCF_000296735.1 Chrysochloris asiatica | reverse complement strand
TACCTTATGACCCAGCAATTCCTCTACTTGATATATACCCACAAGGAAAACGAGTCATAACACGAGTAGATATATGCACACCAATGTTCATAGCACTACTATTTACAATAGCAAAAACATGGATACAGCCTAAGTGCCCATCAACTGAAGAATGGATAAACAAACTGTGGTACATACACACAATGCTACCTTGAAGAATAACAAGGAAGCTGCAAGCCACCGCATAACATGGATGAACCTTGAGGACATTATGCTGAGTGTAACTAGTCAGTCACAAAAGGAAAAATACTGCATAGGACCACTACTGTAAAAGACTAAGAAAAACAACCCTTAATAAAAGGGGTGGAGGGGATTCTTTGCTGGTTACTGGGATGTGGGGGAAAGGAGGGGAAGGTGGAGCACAGGGTAGGGAATAGACACAGAATATTTTGGGTGCTGGGGAGGGGGGCAATACACACGAAGGGGGAGGGGGATGGAAGAACAAGGCGGATGGGAGAACAGTTAGGCACGTTTGCATGGGCCAAGGGGAACAGAGGTAAATAATGATGTATGCAACAGGAATGTGGGAACAACAGGGCTCTGGGATAGAGGGATTGAGGCATGGTATGAATGGGCAAAAGGGGGGAAATAATGTTAAGATGCCTGGCTGTCTTTTGAATCTTGGTTTCCCTTGCATACCATTGTAAAATAAACACTTGAGGAAGAGAGAAAAGAATAGCCAGAAATATCACCACAGAAAGCTTGTACATCCCTCTTCTGTCTATAACAGATTGGAGGCTTCCTGCGGAGCCTCTGCATTGCCTAAGACCATAGGTGGAATCCTGAACCCCATCCAGAATCCCCTGAGGTGGGAAATCAACACTTGAAAGGACAAGCAGACCAGCATGGAACGGCTAGACGAACAGAAGATACTTCTTGAAAGAAAGACAGGACAGGAAAAATAATGGCAGTCTAATTGAACAAACAAGTGGCTCACCCAGAGATATCAAGGCAAGTGGTCTGGTCCCCTCAGGGAAAACCCCCTTCCAAGAATAAGACTCAATGGAATACACGCTCTGATTGGTGACCACATTCGTCACCGATATGGGGATGTGAGGGAAAAACAGCAACGAAGCTGCGAGCTAAGCCCTACAATGTTCAATAGACTCCTGTGAACCCGGGTGGAGACCTCGTTGGCCAGCAGTGTGGCAAGACCTGGGGACTCTTGGGCCCATAGTCAGTGACATAGCCACAGAGGACTAGAGTGGAGAGTGAAGTATCCAGCTAATAAGAAGAGAGATCATATGTCTAAGAATACCCATACTTGCAGATAATATCCACTTGACCTGGCTTCAATGACTGGATGATCAGAGTAATGTGATATAATCTGATGAACTTGACCTATACCTATGGATTCAGTAGCTCAAAAGAGGGAACAAATCTTTACAGGGAGCATCATTCCCACCCCCTCCATACACAGAGTAGACAGGGATGGGCAACTGGGACATTGGCTACCCAAAATGGGGTGTGTACAAAGGCAAGAAGTGACTGGCTTATAAGCTTTCAAAAGGGAGCCTAGATCCAGAAGGACATGAAGGAAGGTAGAATCTCCACTGAGTGGTATCAAATCTGTCTGGGTGGGACTGATGAAAGGAGATGCGGATAGGTCTCTTGTGATACAATAGTGAATAATTGTTATTAGGACTGATTTTTAGGGTTGGAAATGTAAAGGTAGATGTTTTGTAGAAAAAGGAGGTGAGTGACTGACTTTGCAGTCTAGGAGCAGAGACCCCTGGGACAGACCATCAAGGGAGAAGAGCGGAGAGCGGGACTCTACCCAGAGAAGTAGTGATGCCAGAGATGGACGCAGAGACGATGACATGGAGAGATGGAGCAATTGAGTACTTTAGACCCAGAGAAGGAGAGGGGCTGAGTGCTGATGACCTGGGGGGGGGGACACAGGCTTGCAGGGTATACCCTTTGGTTGGTTTATGATGCATGGAGGGGATTATATCTATGGCAATGAAACAATATACAACAGGATGAATATAAAGCTAATGTTCTCCCATGTCAACTACCACATAATTCACAA
>NW_006408534.1:14623175-14628499 GCF_000296735.1 Chrysochloris asiatica | reverse complement strand
TAAGGAAGACCATAAAAGAATTGAACCATTTCAGTTACAGTGTTGAGAAAGTACTATGGAATGCCAGAAGAACAAATTTGTGTTAGAGAAGAAGTACAGTCAGAATGCTTCCTAGAAGCCAGGATGGCAAAACTTCGTCTCTCATACTTTTGACATATTATCAGGAGGGACCAGTTCCTAGAGAAGGATATCATGCTTGGTAAAATGGAGGGTCAGGAATAAAAAAAGGAAGACCTCCAATGTGATGGGCTGACACAGTGGCAGCAGCAATGAGTTCCAAAGTAACATCCGTGAGGATGGCACAGGTCTGCTGTGCAAAGGGTCGCTATGAGTCAAAATCAACTAGACAGCACCTAACAACATCTTCTTGTTATTGTTAGATGCAAATACCTAAGGTTCATGTACTATTTCCATCTGATGACCAAATATCTACTTATACAGGGCAAGACTTAAATATTTAAGGATGGCAATTCACAATGATGTCTTGTGTTCTATGTGCATTCACTTTTATGTTTCAATATTTTACAAAAGCTAAGACCTAAGACACTGACAATTAACAAAAAGCTGGTGCCTTGTGGAGGGAAGTCAAAATTTGATTCATATGGAGATGTAGAGTTAAGAATTTATCCCTACCAAAGAGATGTCTGGGAGCGTTGATGTGCCACTACAAAATGAGCACTGGACTGCTAACTATGAGGTAGGCGGTTTAAACCCACCAGCCGCTCCTCAGAAACCCTATACAGAGTTGCTATGAGTCTAAATCAACTCAATGGTACTTAACAACAACAAAGAGATGCCTGGGAGTTTGGTGGCTCTAGAGGATAAACACTGGACTTCAAGCCACAAACTCAGCAGTTGGAGCCCACCAGTCAATCCATGGGAGAAAGATAAGGCAGCCTCGGAAACCCTATACAGGGTTGCTTTGAGTCAGAAGTACCTCAAAGACACTTCACAACAACAAAGAGACGTTGGTCCTCTACCCGCAACTTCTAGGATATAAGGTCATGATTTTGCTTACCTAGAGGTCTTGGGTATCTAAACCTGATTTAGAATGAGAGCTTTGATCCTGTCAACAATGTGATTGATTTAGGATAAAAGCTTTGAGTCACACAGTGGCTGAAGACTGAGATCATTATAGGGCCTCAATAAAAACTCCAGAAAAAAGGGTTCAGCAGGCTTCCCAAATTGACAATACTCTATGGATATTGTCACACCTGGAATCCAGGAAAAGTAATACCATTCTGACTCCACAGAGACAGTTGTTTTAGTTCGGTGTTTGGAGCTTTTCTTGGACTCTGTCCCAAGCATCTCTGCAACTGGCTAATTTTATTCTGTATCCTTTTGTGTAATCAACTGTAACCATGAGTATGACATCTTGCCAGTTAGTTATGTCCTTCAGGAATGTTATTAAACACTGACAATGGTCTTGGAGATTCCCAGACAAAGTTGTTGGGAGAGGTGGGTCATGTGGATTACGCACTATACCTTCACAATTAACTAAATTATCATATTTCCTGAGGCTTTCTCTTGCTTAGTTGACAAAAAGACAGCCCTGGTGATAAGGAACTGCTACAAAGCTAAGGTAAACTCTGAGAGAAGGTTTTTCTTGCCAGAGACAAGAAGATAGGGTCCTGAAGGGAGCAAGGTAGACGGTGGTTATATGTATGGTTCCACACAAGGTCTGGAATCTTCCCTGAGCTGTGCATACTTTGGACACTCTCAACCAATACAGCAAAAACTGTGAAAACTGAATTCATGACTCAAGACAATCTATAAGTGGTATGTGCATGACACAGAACAAAGCAGCAAAAGAAAGGCTTTAAAAATTGAATTGATGGTTGACCCAACAACCACAGAAGGTAAAAAAGAACATGCAGTCTGAGCCCAAGTAGCTTAAGCAGCTTTGCCTACTTAAAAATATAAATAAAAACTTTAACAAAAACAGAGCCATAAACAGCATAATGTCCACAACATCCAGAATACAAGCTTAAGTTTCTCGATATACAAAGATCCAGAAAATGTTGACAGATCTCAAAGGAAATTCAACAAATGTCAAGGGAAAAGACAATCAAATGGTGTTAACCCTGAGATTAGCCATTGCATCCGTTTGTTGATACATGTCAATTGGTATCCTTGTTCTTCACTAATGCCTTCAGTGCAGCTTGAACTTTCTTTTAAATATCATCAGTGCTTGGTCATATACTACCTCTTAAACATTGACTTCAACCATTTCTCTTTGGTACAGTGATTATAGATACTCTTTCCATCTTCTTTTGGTGCATTCTGCATCATTCAATATTATGCCACTGGTGGTGCACCCTGAGTTGGTGTATAGGGTTTCTGCGGCTGTGAATATTAACAGGAACTGAAAGGTTCATCTCTCTCCTGTGGAGCAACTGGTATATTCCTTCAATATTGCAACACAACTCTCTAATGTTTTCTTTTTCTTTTAGTTCTTTTACCTTGACAAAGTCTGAGCACGTTCTTCCCTTTAGTTTTCTATTCACAAGTCTTTACATATTTCATTGAAATACTTTACCTTCTCAAGCCACCCTTTGAAATATTCTGTTCAGCTCTTCATCGTTTCTTCTTTTCATCATATCCATGCTATATCCAAGAGCAAGTACTGAAGTCTCTTCTGACAACCACTTTGATCTTTTATTCAAAGATCTTTAGATTTCTTCATGTATGATGTCCTTAAGGTCACCCCATAAATTATTTGGTCTAAGGTTGTTAGTGTTTAATATGTCAAAAATTCCTAAAGGTTTCTATTTTCTAAATTCAGGTGGGATATACTCGATTATACTTTGGATCTCATGAGCTTGTTTAATTTTCATCAGTTGGTTTATTCCACAGTTGGCCACTGGACTTTTGGTTGATAGGAGTCCTGGTGTGGTGCTATAGGTTAATGCACTAGACTGCAAAGTCGTTCTGAAGCACAAAGACAGCAGTTCAAGCTCATCAGCTGTTCCTTGGAAACAGTATACAGGATTGCTATGGGTCAGAACTGACTCAGTGGCACTCAACAACAACAGTCTCTATTAGAGGCCAGGTATGGTGCTGCAGTATAAGCACTGGACTACTAACCTAAAGGTTGGTGATTCCAACCCACCAGTTGCTCCTTGGAAGTCCTATACAGGGTCACTACAAGTCAGAAATGACTCTACAGCGGTTAACAACATTCTCTGTCAGCAAATAGTTGATTTGATTCCTATGTTTTCCATCTGGTGAGGCTTACATGATGTATATTTGCCATTTATGTTGTAGAAAAAAAGGTATTTCCACTGAACAAGTTATTGGTCTTGCCAATTTTTATTATGTGATCTATGGCATTTTTCTACCAACAAGGCCATTATCTTCTAACTACCAATCCTTCTTTGTTTCCAACTTTTAAATTCTACCACCAGCAATGCATCCCAATTGCATGTATAATCAATTTCAGATTGTAGAACTCGGTAAAAGAAAATCTCCAATTTATTCACCTATGGTATTAATGGTTGGTGCATAAATTTGAATACTGTTCACAGTGACTTGTAGATGTATGAATATTATCTTACACTGGATTCGGGTGGTCCCTAATCCAATGACAGGTGACCTTATGAGACAAGGGGAATTTAGACATAGACACGCAGAAAGAATACCACATGAAAATAGTGGAAGATTGGAGCGATGTACCAATAAGCCAAGAAATGCCAAGGCTTTTAGGCAGCCATCAGAAGCTAGAAGAAAGGCATGGTAGAAACTTTCCCTCAAGGCCTCTGGAAGGAAACAGCCCTGTTGGCACATTTGATAAAAGACAAAATGTTTTCCCCCTAAAACATTCTTACCAATCTTATTCAAACAGTACTGGAAGTTCTAAGCAGCATAATATGGCAAGTGAATGAAATAAGAGAGAAGCACAGAAGTAGCTCCAGTTGTGACAGTGACATTTCACAAGTGTTCTTGTTAATTTTCATAATTTATGTATTTGTTGTGTGTATTCTAAAATTGAAATATTTCTTAATTTTAAATTAAACCAAAAGAAAAACAGGAGAGTGTTTGACAGAAAAATTCTGTGAATTCTGATCCAGAGATCCTGATTTGAGGGAGGAGAATCTCGTTCCATGCAAATTTATAGATTAAAACCAGATATCAGATAATCTCTAAAGTCATATCAGTTCTACACTTTTCTTACTATATGTTCCATATACAAACTTATCATTTCCAATTTTTTTTAAGTACTTAGTGTGAAGAATTGAGTTTCTTTCAACTCACTGTGACCCTGTATAGGGTTTCTGAGGAGCAGCGGGTGGGTTTGAACTGCCAATTTTGTGGTTCAGAGTCCAGTGCTAATCCTACAGTGCCATACCAGGAGTCCTTTTAAAGTCATTGTTTTATATTCCTTAACCAGTTTTCTCAGAATTTCTATGAATAAATAATTCAAATACTTAAATCCCATTTGTCTTTGGTATTGCCTATTATGAAGAAAACTGATCACAAACTTCACTATAAAAAAGTACTCTAGTCAAAAGACCTATATAAAGAAAACTACAAAACATTACTACAAGAAACCAAAAAGACCTACAAAAACTGAAGAATGCACCATGCTCCTGGGTAGGAAGACTAAACATTGTGAAAATGTGGATACGGGCCCAAAGCAATATACACATATGATGCAATCCCAATCCAGATTCCAATGGCATTCTTCAAAGAGATGGAAAAACAATTACAAACTTGATATGGAAAGGAAAGAGACCGAGGATAAGCAAAGTACTGTTTAAGAAAAAGGAAAAAGGTAAGAAACCTCTCACTCCCCGATTTCAAAATTTATTACATGGCTACAGTGGTCAAAACAGCTTGGTACTGGTACAATGAAAGATACATTGATCAATGGAACAGAATAAAGATTCCAGAAATCAACATACAGCCAACTGATTTTCTACAAAGTGCCTAAATATATTGCATGGGGAGGTGACAGTCTCTTCAGCAGATGGTGCTGGCAGAACTAGAAAGCGATATGCAAAAGATTGAAACAAGACCTTTATCTCACACCTTATACAAAAACCAACTCAGCATGGATTAAAGTCCTAAATGTGAATCCCAGAATTATGAAGGCCATCAATGAAAAAATAGGGACAAATTTGAGGGATCTAATTCAGGGAATATACAGACGACCAAACATTTTGAAAACTACACAAACAAAAGTATACAAAATAGATGAGTGGGGCATACTAACAATTAAAAACTTGTGTGCATCAAAGACTTCACCACAAGAGTAAAAAGGGAACCCACAGAATGGGAAAAAATCTTTTGAGATGACACATTAGAGAAGAGACTCGTTTCTA
>NW_006408534.1:14611533-14619164 GCF_000296735.1 Chrysochloris asiatica | reverse complement strand
AAAAAAAAAAAAAAAGGAAACATATCTTTACAGCAAAGATCACTCCCAATCCACCCCATCGTTACACATGGTAAACAGGAATGGGCACCTTGGACACTGACTACCCAAAATGGGGGAGCTACAAAGGCACGAAGTGACTGGTTTACAAGCTTTCAAGAGAGAGCCTAGAGCCAGAGGGCGTGGGGGAAGATAGAATCTCCACTGAGCAGTATCCAATCTGTCTGGGCGGGGCTGATGAAAGGAGATGGGGATAGGACTCTTGTGGTACAACAGTAAATAATTGTTATCAGGGCTGACTGTGAGGGTTGTGAATGTAAAGGTAGATGTTTTGTGGCAAAAGAAGGGAAGTGATTGACTTTGCAGGCAGGAGCAGAGCTCCCTGGGGCCAACAATGGAGAAGAGCAGAGCGGGACCCTACCCAGAGAAACAGTGATGCCAGAGATGCAGGCAGAGATGCTGATGTGGAGAGACAGAGCGGCTCGGGACTCTAGACCCAGAGAGGGAGAGGGGTTGTGTGCTGGCGACTGGGGTGCAGGCTTGCAGGGTATACCCTTTGGTTGGTTGATGCTGTGTGGAGGGGATTGTAATCATGGCAATAAAACGAAATACGACAGTATGAATGGAAAGCTAATGTTCTCCCATGTAATCTATCACATAATTCAAAATAAAACATTTTTTAAAAAGTAATCTATTAAGGGAAATGAAACCATATTACCAAGTATAATATAAAATCCAGTTGCTATCAAGTTGATTGTAATCATGACATTCCCCCCATGTATGTCAGAGTAGAACTGTGATCTACAGCGCTGTCAATGGCTGATTTTTCAAAACTAGATCACCAGATCTTTATTCTGAAGCAACTCTTGGTGAATTTAAACCTACAACCTTTAATTTTGCAGTAGAAGGTATTAACCCTTTGTACCCAAGGACTGCATAAAGGTCCTAATCCTCCTTTGAAAAACAAATAAAAATAAAAATTCAGAGAGGAAATTACATTGAGACAAAGAGGAAAAGGCCAACTTTGTGGACGTTAACATCTGAGTTGATTTTGCAAGACTGCCAAGGTTGGTTCAGGAAGTGATGAAGATAAAAGATTGCTCCAAGTCCTGAGTAAAGATGAGAAATTTTAGATCCTGTACAGGGGCCAGCAGTACATCAGTTTAGCTGGCGTATAGGTGAAAAGGAAACATGAAAACATAAAATAGGTATGCAGAACCAGTCAATGGAGAAATCTTTATTCTGTAGTATGCTAGTTATCACACTCTACTGACTTTCAGCTCCAAATCCACCTTTCTTTGCCATTCTCTGTGACATTTGACTTTTGCAAGCTGACACAATATTAAGTTGGCAGAGTGCTAGAAGAACACTGCAGAAGGAGATTTTCTTCCTAGCTACAGTGTACTCTTGGCGGCTTCCTCCTGTGGAAAATGGCAACCAGTAGTGCTTACTCTTCAGCAATGGTTAGTGGAATGCTGGCGTTTTTCTGAGTTTCCCAGAAAATTCTCTTGGTAGCTCAGCTGGTTCCCCAGCAAGTGGGACAGGTACTTCAGCAGATGGCTTCATTGCAAGTTTTAGCATCAACAGACAGTTTCCTATGTGCCACTGGGGGCTACAGTATCTCAGTGAACTCTGTGTTCCCCAATAGGTCAAAACCCCATCCTGTCCAACCAAACCAAACTCCCTGTCTTCCAGTCCATTCTGATTCATAACAACCTTATATAAGGAAGCCAACTAGGACATCTGTCTCCCACAGAGCAGCAAATGGGCTGCAACCACTTTTGGACAGCAGCTAAGCACTTATACCACTCACTATCAGGACTCCTTTCATCCTCTCCAAGGACAGCTCAATCACAGATTGGAGCACAGGAAAGGCCTCTCCAAAAGTGAGTCCTTCCTGGGGTACACTGCCTAGCCTAGGGGTAGTCACTGCTTCCTTAATCTGCCATTACTGTGTTCTTTTGTGCACTCTTTACTTTGAAGTGACTAATTACTGGACTCCTAATGTGGCGCTGTGGATCAGCACTACACTGAGAACCACAAAAGGTTAGCAGTTCAAATCTACAAGCTGCTCCTTGGAAACCCTATACAGTCAGAACTGACTCAATGGCATTTATCAACAACAAACAACAACAAACTGCTGGTTAAATAGTTGCTGGTATTGTCATTGGATGCCATCGAGTATACAGAGTTTCCAAGGAGTGGCTAGTGGGTTTCAACCACCAACCTTGATGTTAGCAGTCCAGTGTTTATCCTATAGCGCCACACCAGTTTATATTAAATTTCTATGTCAAGTTACTGTGCACTTACTGTCACCTGACTGGACTTTGAGAATTAAATAATTGTACTGCTAAAAGACTGCAGAAAACATCTAAATCAAACTCTGAATTTTAGAAAATTAATTGCCTAAAGTTCCAAAATCAGTTACCTAAAGCTGTGGGGAAGTGACTTATGTGTGTTTGGGAGGCTGGGGACTGAATCCCTCCTGACACTTTATGACCAATCACGAAAGAAGAATGAACTTAGGACAAAAGAAACTAACTGCTCTTAAATTTTCCTACAAATTTATGTTAAGTTTTGAAAGACTGATTTAAAAATTTACAACTAGAAAAGATGGTGCTAGAGGCCCTGGAAGACCATTCTTTCACAGCTTTATTTCTAACTGAAGAGAACACAATATCTAGTTACAGGAGAACCGTGTGGCACAAGAAGACCTAGTCCAATCCAGGCAGCTGGGGACTGCGGGGGTAAGCATTTTAGATATCCATGTGATCACAAGGAGTTTAACTGTTCTGATTGGCTATGTGTACCAAATATTATTCATCTGCTTCCACACTGCCCAGTGGTTCTGCTTCCACTCCCATTTCTCTTCCTCAAGTGGCTACTTGGGTTTAGAAAGCATATTCACTTACACTTCCAGAAGTTGGAGACAGGAAATGAACACAGCGGCTGTGAAGGATGTGTGGTTGCAGATTTTACCTAAGAGTGGGAGTTGCTGGATCTTTCTCATAGGACACTCTACAGAGATTTGTTGTTGTTGTAAAGTGCTGTTAAATTGGTTCCTACTCATAGCAATCCTGTATAGGGTGTTCAAGGAGCAGCTGGTTAAGTTTTAACTGCTAGCCTTGCAGTCCAGCACATTAATCTACAGTGCCATACCAAGACTTCAATCTCTGTGGGAGCAGAAAGCCTCATCTTTCTCTCACAGAGTGGCTGGCAGGCTCAAACCACGGACTTTGTGGTTCATAGTCTAGTGCTTATCCTACAGAGCCACCATATGTTCATGTGGCCTCAGTAGAATAGCAAAAGAATGGCCTGAAGAGAGTTTAGAGAGCACTCATCCAGGGTCACTGGTTCGGAGAGCAGTCAAAAGGTGACAAACACCCATTGAAGAACCAGGCCTACATACAGGGAATGAGATTTGAATAAATAAGCTAGGAAAAGCAGGGTGGGGGATGTATGGCTAACTACCACATGACCTAGCGATTACAATTCTAGGTATATAACCAGAAGATCTGAAAGCACAAATACAAACCGTAAACCTGTTTGCTGCAGCACTTTTTACATTAATCATAAGGTAAAAACAACTCAAACGCCCAACAATAAATGAAGAGATAAACAAATACATACACACAACAGAATACTACCCAACCAGAGAGAAACAAAGACCTACTGTGTGTCACAACACGGATGAACCTTGAAAACATCAAGCAGAGTGAAATAAGTCTGTTGCAAAATGATAAATATGTATAATCTCATTTTTATGAAATAAGAAAATATATAGAGTGGGAAAGTGTGTGCTTAGGTGGGCACTGATCTTTGTTGATGATTGTTGAATAATTTGGGAAAACACAGCAAGAAGGGTTGTACAACATAAAGATTATAATTAATTATCACTGAATTATACATGTAGAATTTGTTGAATTGACAAATGTTTTCTTGTACATACTTTCATCATAATAGAAAACATTTTAAATGAAAAAAGAATTGATAGCTAATGAGTCATTTGCCATTAACACTGTAGTAATTCAAGGTAAAATAAACATCCTGAACAGTTACTCTTAAACAGGAATTAAAGTATACAACCAATTTATATCAAGTGAATACATCTCTTTCTTAATCTTTGATTTCGTTTATAGTGTCTTGAATGAGTAAAAAGAAACACCAATCATTCCTTCTGGACGGCAGCAGTGCTTCAGTGGTGGAACTCTTGCCTCCATGCAGGAGACATAGGTTCAATTACTGGCCAGTGTAGCTGTCTGTCAGTAAAGACTTGCATGCTGTCATGCTGCACAACAAGTTCCAGCACAGTTTCCAGATTAATGAGGAGTAGGAAGGCCCCCTAGGAGCTCTGGTGGTACAGTAAAGTAAGAACAGGACTGCTCATCACAAGGTTAGCAGGTAAAACCACTTGTAGCTCATCAGCAGGAGAAGAATAAGGCTGTCCCTCTGTAAAGATTTACAGCCTCAGAAATGCTATACAGGGGTGCCATGCGTTGAAATTGCCTCCATGGCAGAGGGTTTTGGTAGGAAGGCCCAGTGATCTATTTCTGAAAACTTTGTGGATCACAATAGTTCATTCCCCAGCTAATCATGGGCATGGAACAGGACCAGACAGCATGTCGTTCCACTGCGTACAGGGCTTAGTATGAGTTAGCATGATAGCAGCTAACAATAATAATTATCCTGTCAGTACTTAGATTCATACAAATGGAGAGCATCAGCTATAACAATGAGAACTGAGCAGTGGAGAAGGCAAGTGGGGCAGGTTCTCTAACCAAGTAAATCCAACCATCAAAATTATTCATCAATGAATAGAATCAAGTTAACAAAAAGGAACTTGTGTAAAAAACAATTAGTAAAAATTTACTGAATTTTTTAATGGTTCTAGCAGTACTACAAACTTGAAATAAGCAATTCTATCTGAACCACTAAATCCAAGATATATTTGGTATTAAATGTTAAGAGTCAGAATAAAATTATATAATGTTTTAACCAAGAAAAACTGAACAAGATTTGTTACTAATTTAATTCTTTAATAGTAAATACTAAAGAAATTAACTTTTCTTCTCATTTGCTGCTGTTTTTGTTAGCTGCCCTTTGAGTTAGACCTCAACTCATGGCAACCACATGTACAATGGAATGAAGTGCTGTTAAGTCCTGTACTATCCCCATGACTGGTTGTAAATTACACCACTGTAATCCATAAGGTTTTCAACGGCTGATTTTTGGAAGTGTATCATCAGACCTTCTTTGTCTTAGTATGTATGGAAATCCCATTGAAATGGTCAAATACCATAGTAAAAGTACCTACCTAATTATAAATAAATGCTACAATCTACAAGTCTCAACTCTTTCCCTTTGTTTTCATCATCCTCTTTTTTGTTTTTTAAGTGTTCCTGTCGCCTCCAAAGGTTACTTCAAGCCTTTTTGTCTCATCTGCTCCAAACAGAACTAAGCTACTTTAAGGAAAACTCCAAATTGCTTCTGCTATTTATTAGCTACTAAATACATCAGAACTGGTTCTTGTATTTCCTCTGGCCATCTCTCCTTTTACCCGAAACATCAAAATCTGTACATTCTTTTTCACTAAGACTTCCATGGGAAACTCTAAACCATCCTCACCCAATCCCCAGTTGATTCTGACTCCTAGAGACCCTGTATAGTGTTTCCAAGAGCAGACTGCCTCATCCTTCTCCCACAAACTTTCCTTAAAGAAGATGCATTTACGTGTTAGTTGTAAGATTACTGTCAGGTAGAAAACTGGAGAAAACGTATTCTCCATTTCCAAAATGCTGCTATGCTTTACACAGGTATAGCAGGACATTTAATTCAAATGTGTTAATACTACTCATTAAAAGAATACATGTTTCTAATTAATTTATTCAGAGTTCCACCCTTAGGGGAAATGACTTTCAATCTAACAATTTAACTTTTTAAAGAGATTAGTATCTGAATCTTTGTCAATCATTTCTTTTTTAGTATATTTAAAAATCAAACAAAATATGTTGTTGTTGTCAAGTGCCATCAAGTCAATTCCGACTCACAGCAACCCTATATGGATCTCTAAGAGTGACTGGTGAGTTTGAACCGCCAACCTTGTGATTCAAAACAGCCTTGCAGTCCAGTGCTTTATCTCACAGCGCCACACCAGGACTTGAAGTATGGATCACAATGAATCAAGATTCTTCAAAATATGGGAGCATATGAGAAAATACACAGAGGAAGATCTGAAAACCATGTAATGAGGTTTGAGGAATGAAAACCCAACAGTGAGATGCAGCACACCTTGAAGAGGTATAGTATGTGTTTCACCATTCACCTCTCTAAAAACACTAAAGATTATAAGCTTACCATTTGATGCATCACTGTAACAAGAGAATAAACTACAACAATATTTAATATGAGCTTCCAACCATAAAGATCTTCATATATTTATTAATAAGAAGATTCCATTGCCTGCTTTCTGTCAAGCACTACACAGAATAGAAATTTTGGATGAAAGAGCAAATAAAGTCACTGTCCTCATGAACTAAATTAATGTAAGTGGTGGTGGTGGTGGCTATAATGCTGGATAGGGTTTCCGAGGCTGTAAATCTTTAAGGGAGCAAAAAGCCTCATCTTTCTCCAGTAGAGTGGCTAGTAGATTTGAACTGCTGACCTTGCAGTTAGCAGCACAACTCGTAACCCACTATGCCACCACAGCTCCTTATGTAAGCTACAGGAAAGCTAAGTGATTTTTTTAAATATCAAAAACATCATTTCGAACACCTAAAATGGGGCTACAACGTACCCAGTGAAGGAGGCTCCCTGCAGAGCCTCCTCTGTACTACATAAGACTATAGGTAGTAGCCTGAACCATATCCAGATCTCCAGAGATGGGAAATTTCCACTTGAAAGGACCAGTAGACCAGCCTGGAAGGACTAGAAGAATAGAAGAAACTTCTTGAAAGAAAGACCTACAGGAAAAATATAAAACAATAAAGGCAGACAGACTGTTACTACAAGAACAAACAAGTTGCTTGCTCAGGAAACATCAAGGCAAGTGATCGGGTCCCCTCAAAGGCAAGTGATCGGGTCCCTTCGAAGACTAAGACTCAATGGGAATACACGCTCTGATTGGTGACCACGCTTGTCACCGATAAGGGGAAGTTAGGGAAAAACAACAATGAAGTGGCGAGCTAAGCCCTACAATATGGAGAGTGAAGCGTTCAGCTGATAAAAAGAGAGGACATAGGCATTAGAACACCCACACTTGCAGATAATACCCACTTGACTTGGCTTCAATGACTGGATGATCAGAGCTCAACCAGAAGAAGAAAGAAGAGGAAAATAAGAGTAACCTGATGCAATTTGATGAACCTGACCTACACCTATGGAAACAGTAGGTCAAAAGAGGGAACAAATTCTTACAGCAAGAATCATTCCCACACCCTCCACACACAGAGTAGACAGGAATGGGCAACTTGGAGCTACCCAAAATGGGGGGCGCGGGGCTACAAAGGTAAGAAGTGACTGGCTTACAAGCTTTCAATAGGGAATCTAGAGACAGGGGGCCTGAAGGAAGGCAGAATCTCCAGGGAGTAGCATCCAATCTGCCTAGGCGGAGTTGATGAAATGAAATGCAGATGGGT
>NW_006408534.1:14574262-14610656 GCF_000296735.1 Chrysochloris asiatica | reverse complement strand
AACAACACACATATCATTTCAAGACACAAGTGATATGAAGAAAGAGCACAGATTACTATGATAAACTAAAATATTATGGTGTGATCTAAACCAGAAAGTGAATCATGGTTCTTAGGAAAGAAAAGAGATGCAAAGTGAGACCTGAAGGATAAGTTAACTATCAAACAAGTGAAGGAAGGCACAGTCCTTGCTAAGGGTATGTTGTTGTTAAAGTGTTTCAAGTTAGTTCCTGCTTAGGGCATAACATGTACAGAAGACAGGGTGGGAAAGTTAAGTTGCATACAAATTTGGGGATTGGCAAAACATAGATGGTATTTAAAGCTTTGGGACTGGACAAACTTGCACATAAATTGGAAAGAAGGTAATCAGCATACATGCACACACAAAAAAAAATTAGAGAGATTACAGAGGTAGGAATGTTTATGATGTCACTTGAGGTTACAGATTGAATAACTATGGTGAAAGCTGGAACACATGAAGAAAAACAGGGCGTCAGGATTGGATGAAGACTCATTAACAACCTGCGGTATGAATGATACAACCTTGCTTACTGAAAGCAAAGAGGGCTTAAAATACTTACTGATGAAGATCAAAGACCACAGTCTTCCATGTGAGTTGCATCTCAATATAAAAAAACAAAAATCCTCACTACTGGACCAATAAACAACATCCATATAAATGAAGAAAAGATTGAAAAGATTTAATCTTTTTGCTCTTATCAACCATCAACACACATGGATGTAAACCTAAGTTTACAAAATATTATTTGAAAGCAGCAGTTAAGAAATCAAACAACATATTTCATTAAGCAAATCTGTTGCACAAAACCTCTTTAAAGCAATAAAGAGCAAAGATGTCAATTTGAGGACTAAGGTGCACCTGAACCAAGCCATGATTTTTTTTCAATGACCTCATATGCGTGTGAAAGTTGGGATAGTGAATAAGGAAAGGAAGACCAGAGAATTGATGCACTTGAGTTATGGTGTTGGAGGAGAATATTTAAAGTACCATGGACTGCCCAAAAAACCCAAACAGATCTGTGTTGGAAGCAAGGATGGCTAGACTTCGTCTCTCATACTTTAGACCAAGTCAAGAGGGGCCAGTCACTGGAGAAGGATATCATGTCTGGTAAAATGGAGGGTCGGAGAAAAAGAAGAAAACCCTCAGTGAGATGGATTGGCACAGTGGCAGGAGCAATGGGCTCAAATGTAGTAACAATTGTGAGGTTGGCAAAGGACCAAGCAGTGCTTCATTCTGTTGTACAGTGGTCACTATGAGTCAATGCCGACTCAATGGCATTGAACATCAAGGTTACAGAAGAAAGAATTTCAAGAAGGAAGTCATAGTTAGCCTGTGTCAAATACTGCTAAGGTTAAGAAAAGTGAAACCTAAAAGTCCCATGAATATGGCAAAACAGAAGTCACTGGTGACTTAAGAATTATTTTGTGGTCATGTAACTGCATAATCACAAACACATTTTAAATCAAGAATAGTGACTTGTAAACTGCTGTCACTAAGTAAAGCTGCAAGCTAATTCCATCAACTCAACAGTTTGGCTACTTTTTTTTTTTTTTATCTTAAACTCTTCCTTTTTCCCTTCTGTTCTTTTTATCTTTACTATTCTTCTTGTTTACTCCTAGAAATAATAAATTAAAGTCACTGTGCTTTTTACTATGTTAAAGATGCATGACCCTGCAACTGGGATTTATACCTAAAGAAACTAATGGAATCTGATAACTAGACACCAGATTTCTAAGTCTATTTACCAAGAGTGCATAAAAATCTAAGTAAAAAGAGAAATGAAATCTCTTACTCATTCCTACTCTAAAGACCAACAGTGTAATAAAAGAATATTAGAATGCCTTGTTGTTGTTGTTAAGTGCCGTCGAGTCGGTTCCGACCCATAGCGACCCTGTACAGGGTTTCCGAGGGTGTAAATCCATAGGGACCCTGTACAGGGTTTCCGAGGGTGTAAATCCTTACGGGAGTAGAAAGCCTCATCTTTCTCACGCAGAGCGGCTGGTAGTTTCGAACCGGTGACCTTAAGGTTTACAGCCCGATTCGTAACCACTACGCTACCAGAGCTCCATTAGAATGCCTTAACAGAACTTATTTCCCCAGAGTCACAACATCACTATCCTTTCGTCCTGTAGCTTTGTAAAAATGAGTCTGTGATTAAATGGATACTGTACTTTGAATCTAACTGAATTCAAATATATTTAAAAGGTGATTCATTTTTTCAAATAATTTACAAAAGAGAATGAGGAATGAAAACAAGAAACAGAAAAAGTGGGATAAGGGATGTTACACTGAGGGACTGCAATCAATGAGATGAAGTCTATCAGATGTGTTCAATGTAAAACTGATGCTCTGCTCTGTAAAATCTTTACCCAATTCACAATTAAAAAAAAACAAAAAACAATTTACAAAATATTATTTGAAAGCTTAGTCTTCAAATGAATTATGATGTTTTAATTTACAAATGTTTGCATATAATTTTTCAGGGACATAAGTTATACAAAATGTTTCATACCAACTTGCATTGTTGCACAGTAATAACCCAATCGTAATTTATTCACCACCTATCAAAGCTGGCTCACAAAACAAAAGAACTTTGTTTTTGGTAGTTTAAAACAACAAAGGCCAACCAAAACAATTTCAATTTGAATTTCATGACACAGCAAAAGGCATTTTGCATCTAGAAGACACAAAAACTAGTTATCAAAGAATATCTTGTAGAACATTTACAAATATTTGGGTGTGACCCTATTACTCAACAGACACACTATTGGCATCTAAACTGAAATTTTTTTCAATGTGAAGGACTGTCAAGAAAAAAAAATTCTTGCTAAATAGCATAGTACTCCCTCTCTTCCTAATCACTGCGATAAAAAAATATTCCACCTAAAATTCTGGATTCTCCCCAGGGGTGTTATATGACACCATCCACAGTTGAGTACCATTAATATCAGTTACAAGACACTGCAACCTTTTTCTATCTTAATGAAGACTGATCTAAAGTAGATGCCCAGATTTCTGTCCTAGTAAACAAAGTATGTGTAGTGGTGGTGGCTGTATGTCATCGAGTTATTTTCTACTCCTAGTGAATCTGTATCCGGTTTCTGAGTCTGCAAATCTTTACAGAAGCAGAAAGCCTCATCTTTTTTCTGCAGTGCAACTGGTTGATACCAACTGCTGGCTTTCAGGTTGGCAGCCCACCTCATAATCCACTATGCTACCATGACTCCTTAAACGAAGTATACTTAATATAATTTTACCATTTCTTGATGGTGTTGTTGTTGAGTGCCATCAAGTCGGTTCCGACTCATAGTGCATCCAAGGAGTAGTTGGTGGGTTTCAACAGACAACATTGTGGTTCTCAGTCCACTGCTGATCCTACAGCACCACACCAGAAGTTCTTTCTTGATAATGTTGTTGTTATGTGCCATGGAGTTGGTTCTGACTCACAGCGACCCTGTACAGGGTTTCCGAGGCTGTAAATCTTTTATGGGAGCAGAACGCCTCATCTTTCTCCCACAGAACAGCTGGTAGTTTCGAATTGCTGACCCTGGGGTTAGCAGCCCGATTCGCTACCAGAGCTGCTTTTTCTTGATAATTGTTGTTGAGTGCTGTCGAGTCAATTCTGACCCTGTATAGGGTTTCCAAGGAGCAGCTGGTAAACTTGAACCAGCTTCTTGATAATAGAAGGTATTAACTATGAACAGTGACTATTATGTGCTAATACAGTAATGCTCTTAGAAATTAAAGTTTGTGGTATCTTTTGTTGATGTTTTAGTGCCGTAAAGTCGATTTTGACCCATAGCGATTTTGACCCAGCTGGTGAGCTTGAACTACTGACCTTGCAGTTCAAATGACTTTGCAGTCTGATGCATTGGCCCACAGTACCACACCATTAATCCCAGGATTGTTGTTGTTGTTGTTGTTAAGTGCCATTGAGTCGGTTCCGACCCATAGCGACCCTGTACAGGGTTTCCGAGGGTGTAAATCTTTACGGGAGTAGAAAGCCTCATCTTTCTCCTGCGGAGCGGCTGGTAGTTTCGAACCGCTGACCTTAAGGTTCGCAGCCTGATTCGTAACCACTATGCTACCAGAGTTACTGTAAACATTACCTGTTTTAGATCCATGATCCAGTTTGTCCTTTTTGGTCAAGGTCATTCCCTCCTAAATTGTCTACCTCTAGCAACCACTCTCCACTAGAGTATTTCTGATGTGACTAAAACCATACTTCCTTCCAACTCAAGAGCATATAACAAAAACAATAAAAGCCATACTTATTGAATCAAAAGCCTGAACTGATAGACAAATGAAGGCTTGAAGATGGCTCCAGGTCTTCCTAAGAAGGTGCATGGGCTTCAAGATAGCTATCTTCTTTCTCATTAAAAACTTTTTTTGTTTTTACATACTTTTAGTTTTTTAACTGTGCTATGACTAGCAACTTCAAACATCTGACTAGGTGAGTAGTCAAAATAACAAAGCACTTTATTACCAAATAATCAATTAGACGGTCTAAAGTATACTGCTTGGTACTACCAAACAAACACCCTAAACTTTGTCTGCCATGAGTTGATTCCCACACGGGAGGTCAGAGTAGAACTGCCCCAATAGGATTTCCAAGGCTTCTGTATGGAGGCAGACAGTCACATCTTTCTCCCATGTTGTACCTTGTGGGTTAGAACCACAAACCATTTGGATAGTAGTCGAGTGCTTAACCACTGAATCTTACCAAACACTCTAACCAAGTATTAGAAATAGTATTGATAATATTTATATAACTCACCTGATTTCTTTTAGTCCTTCTCTCTGGATAACTTGAAGAATTTCTTTATGACTCATGGGTGTATTGGGGTATTTTTCTAAGACCTGAGAAACAAGTATATAATAATAAATTATTTTTTATTATAAGTCCTATTCTTATATTATCTTTTAAGTCCATCCAGTTTTCCATGACCTATCCACAACACCATGTATACGATAACATTCATTCTTCTAATTATTATAATTGTATCTTAATAACTATATCCAGCACAAACACAGTCAAAGACTTTTCATCTCTTATATTTTAGGGTAATACCTGGAAAATAAACCAAATATAAGGGTTTTCTTTCCCTCAGTAATAAGCAATAAGCCAAATGGTGAAATAAAAATTGATCAAAAAGACTAACATTGATGATCAAAAAGACATTAGCAATACATACAGTTATGTTTACTTTCTGCTTGTGCCCCTATATCCCATCCATCCCCACATGTGACCCTCTGACACTAACTGAATTGCAACTCATAGGGAACCTTTAAAGTAGGCTAAAACTGTCCCATAGGGTTTCCTACACTACAATCTTTTTCCCACTGAGCACCTGGCAGGTCCAAACAACCAATCTTTCAGGTAGCATCCAATCTTTGAACCAACAGGGCTCCTTCGCCTATGATATGCACCTTTAAGAATAGCATAATCCACCTTTGCATCACCTAAAGAACCAAGTATAGAACAGATAATAGATTACTAACTATAACATATTTACAATTAGGTTACAATGACATTAAAATAGCAAGCTTCTCCCAGAAAATGCGACAAAAACCTAGGCAGAAACACCCCAACTTGCAGATAGTACTCATCTGACCTAGCTTCTTTAATGGCTTCATAATCAGAACTCGACAAGAGGACGATAAAGGAAAAGAGGGTAAATTCCTATAATTTGATGAACCTGACCTATACGCATAGATGTAGTAGCTCAAAATACCAACAGAGAGGGAAGGAGTCTTCACATCAAGTGTCAATGCTATCTCTTCACTCCCCACCCCCACCATACTTCAGGGTACATAAGGACGGGCAACTTAGACACTGGCTACCTGAAATGAGGGGTGATTAAAGGCACTAAGTAACTAGCTTATAAGATTTCAAGAGGGAATTTAGTTTAAGTGTATGTGTTTCCAATGAATAGTTTCCATCTTGTCTAGATGGGTCTGGTGAAGAGATGGGGATAAGATTTGTATGATTCAATAGTGAGTAATCGTTATTATGAATAAGTGTGACTGTCACAACTGTAAAGGTAGAAGTTTTGTGACAACAGGGAAGTGGTTAACCTTACAGTCCAGAAACAGAGGACCCGAGGACCATCAAGGAGGAGAAGAGCACAAACGGAATGTGGGACCTTATCCAGAAAAGCAGCGACACCAGACATGGAGGCAGAGATGGGGACATGGAGAGGGGGAGCAGCTGAGGGATCTAGATTCATGGGAAGAGAGGGATTGAGAGCTGGTGGCCAGAAGACTGACTTGCAGAATGTGCCCTTTGGTGGTGTAAATTATTATATATGCCTGAGTGGTTTTAAAAAAAAAAAAAAGCTAAGGTGAATAGAGAGGGAGAACAAACAAGTTGGTGGATTGGCTAGAAGTACAGTGAGGAGCTCCGTCAGCAAAAATACAGAATACCGGACCAAGCAGACTCAGGGGATGATCCCAGAACTCTGAACCACATACAAAGATATATTTAGAAAGTTGGAAGGCTTGTATCCAGTGGAATTTGTAGCAGAAGCAAGAAATCCAGGACTTTCTAATCTAAGGCACTCAGCTGTTCCCTGAGTGGCCATCTTAGGCGAGACTAAATGGGGAAAGGATCGGAGCAGCCACGGACAAGTGACAGAACCATGAATAAAGGTGTGGACATTCTTTTTAGTGTAACTGTTAGTTGGTCTATCTGCGCATCTCCATTCTGGTGACTAGAGGGGGTGCCTGAGAGAGTGGACAAACCACCCCCACCCCCACCGGGTTCTACTACCCATCCATGCACACATGTGTAGTCAAAATGTAAAGGTACAGTTTCCACTTAAAACCAAACAGCAGCAAGGAGGAAGGCAGAATCTCCAGTGAGTACTGTCCAACCTGTCTAGGCGGAGCTGATGAAATGAAATGCAGATGGGTCTCTTGTGGTACAATAGTGAATAATTGTTATCAGGACTGATTGTGAGGGTTGGAAATGTAAAGGTAGACATTTTATAGCAGGGAAGGGAGTGATTAACTTTGCAGTCTAGGATCAGAGGTCCCTAGGACCATCAACGGAGAAGAGCTGAGAGTGGGACCCTACCCAGAGAAGCAGCGATGGCTGAGATGGAAGCAGAGACGATGACGTGGAGCGATGGAGCAGCTGGGGACTTTAGATCCAGAGAGGGAGAGCCACTGTGTGCTGAAGGCTTGAGGGGTGGGGGGTGGAGAGATAGTGTAGGGGGCAGGCTTGCAGGGTATACCCTTTGGTTGGTTGATGATGCATGGAGGGGATTGGAACCATGGCAATGAAATGATATACGATAGAATGAATGTAAAACTAATGTTCTCCCATGTAAACTATCATATAATTCACAATAAAACATTAAAAAAAAAAAAAAAAACCATCAATGCAAAACCGGCCCTGAACTGTTTATCAACCTGCACACTAAGTATAGATACAAAGCTCCAAGGAAAGTCTTCTTCTTATCTAAGAAGCAGTTAAGGATGTAAAAGAGCAGAGGGGAAACCACTGGAGGTTTTTTTTACCCTTCTCCACTCTCCTCTCCCTAAGGAGCTCTGGTAGCGTAGTGGTTATGAATCGGGCTGCGAACTGCAAGGTCAGCAGTTTGAAACTACCAGCTGCTCCGTGGGAGAAAGATGAGATTTTCTGCTCCCATAAAGATTTACAGCCTCGGAAACCCTGTTCAGGGTCGCTATGGGTCGGAACAGACTCTACGGCACTTAATAACTACTCTCTTCTTCCTAGGCCGCAGGCAATCCCATGGCAACCGCTGTGGCAGTGATAGTTGGCATCAACAATGAATAGACAAGCACCCACAACTTCAAGAAAGGGGAATCTTTCTTTGTGACACCAGAAAACATAGTCTAATGAGCGTGGGGAGAAGGCCCATAGCCTATATTCTGTCTATGGTCCTTCTCCACCAGTTGGCTGCCAGTTTCTTATACTGTGGTGGCTTGTGTGCTGCTGTGATGCTGGGAAAGCTATGCCATCACTATGTTAAACACCAACAAGATCAACACTAGCGGACAGGCTTCAGCAGAGATTCCAGACTAGGACAGACAAGGAAGGAGAGACAGACTACTTCTTCTGAAAGTGTAGCCGCTGAAAACCTTACAAACAGCAGAGAAACACTGTCAGATACAATGCCAGAAAACTCTCCAGTTGAAAGGCACTCAAAATATGACTGGCGAAGAGTCACCTTCTCAAAGTAAAGTTGATCATAATGAAATTAATGGAGAAAACCTTTCAGAACCTTCATTTGATGATGGGACACAACTTGAAATGAGAAGAAACAACTGAAAACAGCTACAGATATCCATTACTAATCAAAATAAAGAATGTGTTTAGTATCAATCTAGGAAAATTAGAAATTGACAAAAAATAAAATGAAACACATTTAGATCAATATCCTAGGCAGTGGTGAACTGAAATAGACTGCTATTTTGATTACGACCATTCTAAGGTTTACTATGCTGGGAATGACAAATTGAAGAAGTATTCATTGTTGAAAAGAACATCTCAAGATCCATCTTAAAGTACAATGCTGTCTGTGATAGGATAATATCCAAACACCTACAAGGAAGACCAGTTAATACCACTATTATTAAAATGTACACACCAACTACAAAAGCCAGTGATGATGAAATTAAAGGGTTCTACCAAGGTCTTCAATTTGAAATTGATCAAACTAATTACAGGTGAGGGGAATGTGAAAGTTACAAACAAAGAGGAAGGATCAGCAGTCAAAAAGTAGACAGAAACTATGCTGAATATCACATGATAGAATTTTGTATAACACGATCGATTTTTCATTTTAAAGTAGATGGTCAAAGAAAAAGAGGAAGATTTCCCCGGTCCAGCAAGATGGAATGGCACAGTGGCTGTGATAATGGGCTCAAACCTAGCAATTGTATGGCTGGCACAAGACCAAACAGTGTTTCGTCTGTTGTGCATAAAACTGCAATGAGTTGGAGCTGACATGATGGCACCTAAAAACAAACATCTTACCAGGCAGAAAGCAAAGATCTAGAGAAGTTAGACTGAATAGCCTGAGTCTAGCAGAACTCTTAATTCTCCTAACTAAAGAAGGAAGTAGTAGATCTTTATATAAAGGAGAGTTCAGTGAAGGAGAAAAAACCTTTTTAACTAAAATATGCACTCAAATGTATAAAGTCATATCTCTATTCAATAATAGAATGGGTCTTTCATTGTTATGGGGAAAAAAAAACCCTAACAGGACTACAGAATAGTCACTTGCCAAGAAAGCGAAATTACAAATTGGCAAATAAGTAAAACTCAGTTTACAGATGATATGATCCTAAGACAATCCCAAAGACTAAGCAAGAAAATTATTGGAATTCACTGATTGATTCAGCAAAGTGTCAGGATACAAGATCAACATACAAAAATCAAACTCCGTTATACAACAAAGAGAACTCTGAAAAATAAAGAAACAGGACCATTTACAACAGCCACTCAAAAATGATGAACTACTTCAGAATAAATCTAACCCAGGACACAAAAGCCCTACACAAAGAAAACTACAAAACATTACTACAAACTAACAAATAAAAATGACCTGCAGAAATGGAGCAATGCTCATGTACAGCAACACACTGTAAAAATGTCAACATTACCCAAAGCAATCCATAGAGAGACTGTAATCCCAATCCAGATTCCAACATCATTATTTAAAGAGATAGAAAAACTTCGCACTAACTTTCTATGGAAAGGAAAGAGAGGTCCCGGATAAGCAATGCGTTATTTAAAAAGAATCACAGAGCAGGAGGCCTCTCACTTCCCAGTCTCAAATCTAGTAACAGAGCCAGAGTAGTCAAAACAGCCTTGTACAACAAAAAAACACATAGGTGAATGGAACAGAATTAAGAACCCTGAGTAAATCCTGACCTACAGTCAGTTAAGTCTTTGACAAAGGACAAAACTGCATTAAATTGGAAAGAGACAGACAGTCTCTTTAATGGTGCTGGCAACGCATAGGAAATCCATTTGTAGAAAAATGAAAAAGACCAACACCTCATATCACATACAAACATGAATTCAACATGATTAAACCTAAACGTACAGCCTAGAACTATAAACATCATTAATGAAAAAATAAAGACAAATTTATGGCCTCTGAAATACACGACCAACATAACAGAAAACACAACAATAGAAGACAAAATAAATGATTGGGACCTCATAAAACTTAGACACATGTGCATCAAAGGAATCCTGGTGTGGCGATGTAGGATAAAGCAATGGACAGCAAGGTCGGTTTAAACTACAAGGTCGGTGGTTCAAACCCACCAGCCACTCCTTGAAAACCCTATACACAGTCACTATGAGTCAGAAGTGACTCCACGGCACTTAACAACAACATACATCAAAGGATTTCACCTAACAGTAAAAAAGAAAATCCACAAACTGAGAAAAAAATGTTTGTCAACAACATTATAAGACACTTCAACATCTCAACAAGACAATAATACAATTTTAAAATGGACCTCTGGTAAAGTAGTGGTTACAAATCGGGCTGCGAACCGCAAGGTCAGCCGTTAGAAACTACCAGCTGTTCCGCAGGATAAAGATGAGACTTTCTGCTCCAGTAAAGATTTATAGCCTCAGAAACCCTGTACAGGGTCGCCGTGAGTCGGAACCGGCTCCACGGCACATAACAACCAACCCAAATGGGAAGAGGACATGAACACTTCACCAAACAAGATATTCAGGTAGCCAACAAACATGAGGAAATGCTAACAATCATTAGCCATTAAAATTTGCAAATCAAAACAACCATGAGTTATCATCTTACTCCAGCATTCATAGCAAACCTCAAAAATAAAACCCAGAAAACAACAAATGCTGGCAAAGGTGTGGAGAGACTGGGACCCTCTTACATTGCTGGTGGGATTATAAAATGGTTCAACTCACTCTGGAAAACAGTACAGTACTTCCTCAGAAAGTTGCAAAATGAAAAACCATATAACCCAGCAATCCCTCTACTTGGTAATATCCTCAAGAAATAAGTGCCATGACACAAAACGAAATATGCACATCCATATTCACTTAAGCACTGTATACAATGTTAAAAAGATGGAGGCAGTCTAAATGCCCATCAACAGATGATCAGTTAAACATCTTTGGTACATACACACAACAATGGCAGTTGCTGTGTGTATGTTCCAAAGATGTTTAACTGATGGGAGAACATTATGCTGAGTAAAAGTGCTCAATCACAAAAGGTCAAATATAGTAGGAGACCTCTGTGGTAAAAAGTTAAGAAAAGGCTGTCTTGATAAAAGAAACATTACCAGGGGTTGGGGGGTAGAGAAAATTATTCAAGAGCTAGAGGGTAGACACATGTTAACACGGGTGATGGGACAGGCAAAATACAAGAGGGAGCTTGGCAGAAGAAAGATGAAAGTAATGGAAGAAACAGGGAGAAACACAGAGTTAACTGATGGTACACGGAAGGCATTACAATAGTTGTAATGAAAAAAAGTATAGGATTTGTTGAATGTAAAACTGATACTCTGCTCTGTAAACCTTCACTCAATTCACAATAAAAAGTTTAAACAATTTTTTTTTCACCATGAGTCAAAAGAGAAACCACATACTGGAGGAAAAATTAGGGTAATGACATATCAGATAAGGGACTATAAACAGATAAAAAAAAATTTTTTAATTTTAAATGTCACTTGCCTATTTCAATTGCAGTAAAATGAAATAGACCATCCGGTATAGGAAAGATCAGCATACAAAAATCAGAAAGTTGTTTCACCACTAGAAATAAATTGCTTTTATTCCATTTCAGCCAGCAGTACATTCAATGCCAAATAAAATCACACCTCTACCCAACCAAGGTATCACTTTAAGGACTAAGGTGAGCCCTAAATCATGGTATTTTCAATGATCTCATATGCATGCATAAACTGAACAAGGAATAAGGAATAAGAAAGAAGAATCAATACATTTAAATTGTGGTGTGGGCAAACAATATTGCATATATCATGAACTGCCAGAAAAACAAATAAACCTGTTGTGGCAGAAGTACAGCCACATCCTTAGAAGCGAGGATGGCAAGACTTTGTCTGATTTGCAAGAGAGAAACAAGTTATCAAGAGAAACAGTTTTCTGGAGAAGATCATCATGCTTGGTAAAAGAACTGATGTCTTGGTTAGTAGCTCGATATGTAACCCACTACACTACCAGGAGTCCTGATAAAGGAGAGGATCAGTGAAAAAAGAGAAAGACCCTCACTGACACAGTGGCTGCATTAATGGAATCAAACAAGAATTACTGTGAAGATGACACAGGACAAGGAAGTGTTTTGTTCTGTTGTACATGAAGCTGCCAAGACACCAACTAAACCACCACCTAAATAGAAGCGTTCCTGAATAGCACAAACGGTCAAGCACTCTACGACTAGTCAATATGTTGGCAGTTCAAACCCACCCAGAGGCACCTCAGAAAACAAGCCTTGAAAATCCTAAGCAGAAGTTCTACTCTATACATATGTTATTGTTGTTAAGCGCCTTCGAGTTGATTCCAACCCATAGCAACCATGTATAGGGTTTCCAAGGAGCAGCTGGTGAGCTTGAACCACTGACCTTGCAGTTCAAACAGCTTTGCAGTCTGATGCATTAACCCACGGCACCACACAAGTCAAGCAATGACTTAATGACAACTACCACCTAAACAAGTTATTTCTCCCTATTAAACCATATTAAAAGTATTGTACTGGTTGGCATGGGTATAAATGATACTCTGTACTTATTTGCTGCTCCAGGAAGCAAGAGTAGACTCTCAATAGCCAGCAAGTAGGAAAAGCCTTCACAAATTATCCAACATAGAACATCCCCTCAAACAATGCCACTGGAATTGGTTGTTGAGAGGTTAACATGTTGACAGTTAAATGTGAGAGGAACTCAGTTATCTACAACTTCTGCCTGAGTCAAAGTGAGAAGACAGGGGGTTTTCTACATCATAGTGAAAAATGCTGGAGTTGACTTTGTTCCATAGGTATGATACTTGACCCGATCAAAAATCAGAAAGAATTTGTTGGTAAATCAATTGATACAAATCATCTACTTGGCAACTGAATTTTATTCATCCTACAATTAAGAAATCCTGAGCGCTAAAATGTTTGACAGCACTGGTGGTCGCATAGGATAAGCAATGTATTGCTAACCACAAGGTTAGCAGATCAAACCCACCAGTTGCTCTACAGGAGAAAGATGAGGCTTTCTGCTTCCATAAAGATTTACAGACTCGGAAACCAAAATACAGGGTTGAGTTGGGACTGACTCGACGGCAACTAACAGCAAAATTTATGACACAAATTTAAGTCATAATGCAAATGAGAACTGTGTCCGAAACTTGATTCTGTTAAATAGTATTAAGGGGAGAGCGGGACCCTACCCAGAGAAGCAGTGATGCCTGAGATGGAGGCAGAGACAATGTGGAGAGATGGAACAGTTGGGGACTTTAGACCCAGAGAGGGAGAGGGGCTGTGTGCTGAAGACTGGGGGGTGGGTGGTGTGGGAGGCAGGTTTGCAGGGTATTCCCTTTGGTTGGTTGATGATGCATGGAGGGGACTGTAACCATGGCAATGAAACAATATACGATAGGATGAATGTAAAACTAATGTTCTCCCATGTAAACTACCATATAATTCACAATAAAACATTTTTTTAAAAGTTGATCACATTTTGTTAGCATGCATATCTACATTAAATATACCAGCACATTTGTATGTAGTATTTCTAACTTCTAAAGACAAATTAGGGTCAGATTTACAAAGATACTAATAGTATAAATCAATAATAATGAAACGTTTTTAAAAAATGAGGTATCCAACTTACATCAGAACCAACTTACTAAATAGTCATCAAAATGGAACCCTTTCTATGCTGGAAACTCCATTTTTACATATAGTAGTGTATGCACATGTAGAGGATACGTCAAAATATTACTTCTTTCTTTATTTAAATCTTTATTAGATAAAAACATCAAATGTGAAAGAAAAAAAAATAGTGTTAAGGGTTTCTTAACAAATATTCCACTCCATACCAACATGGGGTCCTGGTGTGGTGCTGTGGGTTAATGCGTCAGACTGCAAACCCTTTTGAACTGCAAAGTAGGTGGTTCAAACTCACCATCAGCTCCTCGGAAACCCTATACAGCGTTTGTTATGGGTCAGAATCAACTTGACAGCACTTTAAAACAACATACCAACATACAATAGTTAGGTTCAGGTTCTGGTGCTCGCCATAAAAGTTATTAATATTATAGGGTTTCAAACATTCTTGGGAAAACTCCATTTTTCCACAAAATTTTTTGAAACTCTCATGTATGATAATGAATTAGAAAAACATTTGTTAAAAGAGGCAGAGTATGAAAGAGCTTTAGAGTGTGTGAAGGTCACTCTAATTGCTATAAAACATCCATTGTTGTTAGATGCTGTTCAGTCAGTTCCAACTTTATAGTGATCCCAAGTGACACAGCTCTTTCTCCTGAGGAGTTGCTAAGTGGATTCAAACCATCAACCTCCTGATTAGCAATGGACCGCTTAACCACTGTGCCACCATGCATCGTGTGAGACATGTAGGTGATTAAAAACTCTAAAACCTGATCCCTCAATTGTAATGGTGAGATTTATAGTTAGGGACAGAGTCCTGGTGTGACACTACAGGCTAAGCACTGAACTGCCTACCACATGGTCAGCAATTCAAACCAACCAGCTGCTCCTCAGAAACCCTATATGGGGTCACTGAGTCACAAGAGACTCAACAGCACTTTTAACAACAACATACAACAGGTATCTTTGCTAGCTCATATTTCTGATATCTTCATCCAAAACTCTACCATGTCCCTAAGAAGAAAACAAGGGGTGGGAGGTGGGTGGTTTTCTCAGGCTACCTGCCTTTTTATTTTTCCACTATTTTCATCAAAAATATTGAATAATTCCTTATACTAATTTCTACCAGTATTACTAAAACTTTAAGAAACAAAAATCCAACTTTTTTTTTTAAATGTCTGGTCATCTTTGTATTTTGATTAACTAAAACATTATATGCCCTGATGCAACAAACGTCTCAGAACTTTTCCCAAGACATACAGATATTCAACAGCCCTCTTCTTTCTTAAATAATGACCACCAAATGCAATCACCTCCAACTTTGGTCATTCCTAAATAATAACATTTCCTATACACTAAACCTCATGGAGTGCTGGTATGGCACTGCAAAGCCATTTGAACTGCAAAGTAAGTGGTTCAAGCTCACCAGCTGCTCCTTGGAAACCCTATACAGGGTTGCTATGGGTCAGAATCAACTTGAGGGCACTTAACAACAATCCATACCTACTAGTTTAGTTCTCCTCCAAGAATTCTTATTACTCTAATTAATGCCACCTTCCATGTAATCTACCTGGTCACAGACACTACTCCCTCTCTTAATTTTTCATACTCCAGTATAATTTCTATTGTTTCTAAATTTTACATATCTCTTATATTTATTATCTCCTTTATGCTAGCTACATGCTTTTAAGACCCACTCACCAAAGTAGGATTGTCTTTGAGGGTTCTGTTACTTGGCTTGGTGTCCCAGGACAGTAGAGTCCTTTAGTTGTTAAGTGTTGTGGACCCTGTTATAGGGCAGGTTTGAACTGCTAACCTTTGTTGTTGTTCTTGTTAAGTACCGTGGAGTCGGTTCCGACCCATAACGACCCTGTACAGGGTTTCCGAGGCTGTAAATCTTTACGGGAGCAGAAAGCCTCATCTTTCTCCCGTGGAGCAGCTGGTAGTTTCGAACTGCCAATCTTGAGGTTAGCAGCCCAATTTGTAACCACTACACTACCAGGGGACCTTCAGAAGTGAGTATTTCTTTTCTAGACCATGAAAATAATTTCCTGCTTCCATTTTCCTCACATCCATCATTCGTACAGCTGCCAGTATAAGCAGTGGCCATGGCAGATCAGTCCTAACTACATGCTAAGAGGTAAGCAGGTCTGACCACTGGGGTACTCCGTGGGTACGACAGACCACCATCACATCATCTCAGTCCTTTAAGGCTCTCTTTGCTTGTTTGATTTAATTTTTATTGTGATGTGGGTAAAAGTTTACAAAGCAAACTAGTATTCCACTAAACAATTCAAATACATTTTATTTTGTGACAATGACTGCAATGTCCACAATATAACAGCACTCTTCCCACTCCACCCCACTCCTGGTGTTTATCATTTTCCTTCATCCCTCCTTCATAGTCCTTCCTTCCTTCCTTCACAGTTTTTGAGTTTTATTCCTTGGGCAAATGCTACCTTTTTGATCTCATATGGTTGACTGTTTTAAGAAGTAAGTGGATCCCTGGTATTATTGTTCATCTTATAGGGCTATCATATGACTGAAGGATCCAGGCCTGAAGGTTGTCACAGTCTTGGGGTTCTATCTGACCAATGAGCCTGATCTTTATATGATTCCAAGTTTTCTCCCATTCTATCCAAGACCTCCCATTATGATTCCTTTCAGAAGTGCCAGTAATGGTAATCAGACACCAACAAATTCTTCTGGTCTCAGGATCAAGGACATTGAGATTCCCATGGTCCACTAGTTCTCTGGACTAATTGTTTCCTTGAGTCTCTGATTTCTTCACTCTTCCTTGCTCTGAATGGGGAGAGCAACAGCTGCATCTTACCTAGCTGCTTACATGCTTTTTAGACCCCAGAGGCTAGTCACCAAAGTAGGATTGTCTTTATGGACTATGTTACACGTATTTACCTTGACGTGGCCCAAGACTAGTCCTAGCCGTCAGACTAGTGACTCATTCCTTCAAAGTGTTTAGTTATGACTAAGAAGGCTTCCTAACTTCCCTTTATCTAGATATGATTTACTATATTCATGAATATACAAGAGTTAGTTAAAAAGTATTGCTGCTAGGGTTCCAGTTCACACATGCATAGGTTTATTCCAAGGAAAAGGTGTTTAAGCATATCTCTATAATCAATGGCCACCAGTCAACCGTCAGTCTGTCGCACTGTGGAGGTTTACATGTTGCTATGATACTGAAAGCTATGACACCAGTATTTTGAATGCTGGCAGTGTCACCCACGGTGGACAGATTTCAGCTGAGCTTCCAGATTAAGACAGAGGCAGACTACTTCCAGATGCTTAGCCACTGAAAACCTTCTGAATAACAGCGAAACACTGTCAGACAGCACCAGAATAGTGAATATTGAAACATGATGAAGAGCGCCAGAATATTGTCAACAATGGGCTCAAGCATAGCAGTAATTATAAGGATGGTGCAGAACCGGGTCGAGTTTCATTCTGTTGTGCACAGTCTCTATGACCCCAAACCAACTCAATGGCACTTAACAACATGATCAACGGATGGCTGCTGACAAGTTCCTCAGTGTGGTGCTTTCAAAAAAACAAAGTACTGCACACCAAGATAAGCTAACTAAAAAATGTGACCTTTCCATCAGTCTTTTAAGCAAGATCAAAGCTAATGAAGAGAATTTTATGGTACAAGTCAAAACCAGGGAGAAGTCTTGGATCTACCAAAATGATCCAACGAACAAGATCCAATCAGAACAGTGGCTTCTGAGTGGATCTAATGGGCTAGTTAAATTCAAGGCTGAGAGATCAGGTCAAAAGGTTACAGTGACTATTTTTGGGCAATCCCAAAGGGATAAGGAGTCCTGGTGTGGCGCTGTGGGTTAATGCACTGGACTGCAAAAGTCGGTTTAAACCGCAAGGTCAGCAGTTCAAGCTTACCAACAGCTCCTCAGAAACACTATACAGGGTCGCTTTGGGTCAGAATCAACTCCACTACACTAATAACAACAAAGGAGTGATCATGATAGATTTCCTCAAAGGACACAGGATGACCACGGGGGCTTATTGTGAAGTATTAAGAAAATTGAGAACTACACAGGTGAGACATAGGCCTTAAAAGTTGCACTCAAGAAGGTTTTTCATAACAAGAATGCAGCTGCTTCCTCATTCTTCAAAGGTTAGCAAAGAAATTCTTATTCCATCCACCCTACAGCCTTGATCTTGCCCTTCAGCTTTCCTTTTGTTCCCTAAACTCAAAGAACATTAAAAGGAATACTCTCTCAGTCACCTGAGGATATCAAAATTGCTATTTTCACAAGAAATAAATTGTAGAGCACAGAATCCTTTGAGGAAGGGTTAGAGAAATGGACATGCATGTTGAGAAGTACATAGACCTAGATAGAGGATATGTTGATAAACAATAGCTTCATGGCTTTTGTATTTTTATGTGGCATTGCTTTTTACTTTCCTTCAAATCTAAACACAAATAAGCACATATCTAGAACTATCAGATTAAAAGATAAAGAAATGCAGAAAAATTTCAAATGAAAAGTTTAAACCTTCTAGTCACATACAGTCATATCTTTGTTCTTTTAAGTCTGTTTACATTACAGATATATCCAAATACCCTATATATTAAGATATTCTTCAGGAAAAAAAGGATAAAATATCACAGAATAAGACTTTGCATTTATATGGGGAAAAAAAAAAACACAACATTTTAGTTGGCTAATAATTGTTTCAAGCTATAGGATAAGCACTGGGCTGCTAACCACAAAATCAGCGGTTCAAACCCACCAGCTGCTCCTCTAAAACCTTATACAAGGTTTCCTATCAGTCAGACTCGACTCCATGGCACTTAACAACAATAGCAATCATAGAGAAGTAGGCAACCTGAGTTCAAGTTCCAACTCAGCCAGAGAAGAGGCAATGAGGAAATCTGGGGAAGGTGCTTGCCCCAAAGTTTGTTTGAACTACACACATTATTCAAGAAACTAGAAAACGGAAATGAGTAAAAAAATCTCCAGATTATCATTTCTCTGGCATATGAAATCTTAATGTAAAAGTGACTATTAAAGCACTATCAGAATGAGTCACATTCAAAATTTAAAACATTTATAGTATCCATGGTATTGGTTCACCACGCGCCTGTCTGTTTGTTGTACTGTGGTGGCTTACATGCTGCTGTGATGCTGGAAGCTATACCACGGGTGTTTTAATACCAGCAGGGTCACCCATGGTGGACAGGTTCCAGTGGAGCTTCCAGCAAGACAAACTAGGAAGAAGAGGTGGACTATTTCTGAATGTTTAGTCACCAAAAACCTTAAGAAAAGCAGCTGAACACTGTCAGATATAGTGTCAGGATATGAAACATTATAAACAACAGCAGGATATTGTCAGATACAGTGACAGAAGATGAGCTCCATCCTCAAAACTGAGATGACCAGGATGTTGCTAATGGAGTGAAGATCTCAAGACCTTCATTTGTTGATGAGAAACAACTGAAAATGAGGAGAAACAGCTACAAACATTAATTAATAATTGGAACATGAATGTACAAAGTATAAATCTAGGAAATTTGCAAGTTGTCAAAATGGAAAGAAACACATGAACAGTTAAAATCACCAAACTTGTTAGCAGTTCAGTGCTTATCCCACAAAGCCACAGCAGGTCGCCAAGGATTCACCAGAGAAAACCAATTAGTTACACCTATGTGTAGCACTGTAGGATAAAGCATTGGACCCCAATGTCAGTTTGAACCTCCAGTGCTTATTCTACAGCGCCACGATATACATTATAATTTGTTTTAATTTAGAAAATTATTTACCCTAAATTTCCTCAAAATACTTAAAAATAAAAATGTTTTCATTTGAGAGAGAAAAAGAAAGCTGTTCACTTTGGGTTTTTTTTCTCTTTTTCCTTGTTGTTAAGTGTCATTGAGTCAGTTACAACTCATGGCAACACTCTATAGGGTTTCCAAAGAGTAGCTGGTGGGTTTGAACTGCCAACCTTGTGGTTCACAGTCTAGTGCTGATCCTACAGCACCACACCAGGAGTCTTTTTTTTTTTTTTTTTCCATTTAAAGACAAAATATTATATTTTGTACTGGTTTATTATGCAAATTGAAATGTTTTAAAAGTAGAGAAAACATTACGATGAATCATTGTGTTCATTCTTTATCCATTTTCACCAATAATCAATATATGGTCTATATTGTTTCATCTATATACCCAGCACTCCCCATTCACAAACTGGGTTATTATAAAGCAAAGCTCAGACATCATTTTATCCATAAGTACTTTATTACCTCCTAAGAAAGGATAATGAGGCAGTACACAAGACATGGGAGGGGGTGGAAGAACAAGGTAACTAGGGAAACACTGAGACAGGTTTGCATGGGTTAAATGGGACAGAGGTAAACAGTGATGCATGCTCAACCTTGGAACAACAGAGCTCTGGGATACAGGGATCAAGGCATAGTTTGAAGAGGGGAAATAATACTAAGATGCTTGACTGTCTTATGAATATTGGTTTCCCTTGCCTATTACTGTAAAATAGACTATTGAGTAGGATAGAAAGGAATGTCGGGAAACATGATTACAGAAAGCTTGTAAGTCCATCTTCAGCCTATAACTGATTGGAATACCAAAAAGATGTTCTAGAACTTACCCAGTGAAATAGGCCTCATGCAAAGCGTTTACAGAGTATAGGACCTTAGGTGGAATCCTGAGTCCCATCCAGAACTTTCTGAGGTGGGACATTCCCAGTAGAAAGGATAACAAGACCAGCCTGGAACAGCTAGAGAGAAGATACATCTTCAAAGAAAGATCATCCGGGGGGTGGGGGGGATATGACAGTATGACTGGCTACTACAAGAATAAGAAAGTTGTTCGCTGGGAAGCCATCAAGTACAGCAATCAAGTTCCTTCAGGACAACCTCCCTCCCCCCCCCCAGACTGAAACTCAAAGGGAACACATGAGCGGGCATGTAAACTTGATGGTGCCCATGTGAGTCTACTGGTGAGTGGACGAGGGAGAAAGGCAGTAATGACAAAATTGATTGAGTTCAATCACGTTCCCCAGACTCCCCTGGACCTGGAGATGAGAGAGAAAGAAGAAAAAGTGCTGGTTATTCCAAAATATGGTGAGACCTGGAGACACATGAGGCTATGAACAAGGATGTAGCCCCACAGAGGGCTAGAGCTGAGAGTGAAGCATCCAGCTGATATGACGTGACAGGGGTCACACAAGAAGGCCCAAATTTGCAGACAGTATACCCATTTGACCTAGCTTCAATAGCTTGATAATCAGAGCTTGACTAGAGAAAGGTTTCATAAAAAAAAATTTTTTTTTTGATAAAGGAAACAGGGGTTAAATTGCCACAATTTGATGAACTTAACCTATACTCATGGAAGTAGTAACTCTAAATACCAAGAGAGGGAAAGAGTCTTCACATCAAGTATCAATGCTATCTCCTCTATGCACAGGGAGATAGGGATGGGCAACTTAGGCATTGGCTACCTAAAATGAGGGGGTGATAAAGGTATGAAGTGACTGGCTAACAAGGTTTTAAGGGGGAGCTTAGTTTCATTGTGTGTGAGGAAAGAAAGAGTTCCCAGTGAATAGTTTTCATATTGTCTAGATGGGTTCTAGTTAAAAGACATGGGGATAAGATTTTTTTGATTCATTAACGAGTAATTGTTATCATGACTAATTGAGACTGTCACAATTGTAAAGGTAAAAGTTTTGTAAAAATGGGTGTGGTTAATCTTACAGTCCAGAAACAAAGGACCCTACGATCATCAAGGGAAAAGAGCACAAGCGGAATGAGAGACCGTATCCAGAGAAGCAGCGACAACAGAGATGGAGGAGGAGAAGGGACATGGAGAGAGGGAGCAGCTGAGGACTCTAGATTCATGGGATGTGAGGGACCAAGAGATGGCGGCAGATTTGCAGAATGCACTCTTGGGTGGTTTAAATTATTATATATGCCTGAGTGTTTTGTTTTGTTGTTTTTTTAAAAAAAAAAAAAGTGAAGAGAGAGAAACACTATTAACTGATGTTGGTGGTTATGTGCTGTGGAGTTGGTTCTGACTCATAGCCACCCTGTACAGAGTTTCCGAGGCTGTAAATCTGTACGGGAGCAGAAAGCCTCATCTTTCTCCTGCAGAACAGCTGGTAGGTTCGAACTGCTGACCCTAAGGTTCGCAGCCTGATTCGTAACCACTACTCTAGGGATTATAAACATTATAATGAAACAAGGTATATAATTTGTTGACCGTAAAACTGATGATCTGCCCTGTGAAACATTTACTCAATCCACAATAACTAAAATTTAAAAAAAAAAAAGATGATTCTTAAAAAAAAAAAAAAATTCTAACAAAGTAAAATTTATCATTTATTTGATTTCATTAATGATTCATGGCCCAACAGCAGTCTCACAGAAATGTGTTCTACCAAATAAAGAAAAACTGGGAGTTTTCTAAGAGATAAAAAGTATAGAGAAAGAAAAAACAAAGCATCTTTCATATATTTTGATATATTATCAGGTCAAATATTTCAATGTATCCAAAACTTCTAAGTTGTTGTTGTTGTTAAGTGCCGTTGTGTTGATTCCCGACCCATAGTGATGCTGTACAGGGTTTCTAAGGAGCAGCTGGTGAGCTTGAACCACCAATCTTCCAGTTCAAACAACTTTGCATTCTGACACATTAGCCCACAGCGCCACACCAGGAATCCATTCAAAACTTCTAAGTAAGTAGGCAAAAATGCTTGTGCATGACAAATGAGGTCAAAGTCTTTTAAATAGTTTTTCAACTCTTAGGAGTCCTGGTGATACAGTGAGTAAAGGACTGGGCTACTAACCACAGGATCAGTGGTTCAAACCCACCACCAGGGGCTCCAAGGGCGAATGATGAGCCTTTCTGCTCCCATCAAGGTTTACAGCCTCAGACACCTAGAGAGCAATTCTACTTTCCTGGGATAGACTGATCCTAGAAAAGTGCTGAGACGTGTGCAGGTCTGATCACTGGGGTGCCCCTTGGGTCAGTAGGAGTCGGAACTAACTTGACAGCAATGAGTTTGGGGTTTTGGTTGTAACTCTATGTAACAAGTCTGGAGAATACAATACAAATTTAGCATATTTATACCTCAGAGTAGTCGCACCACTGGGAGGAGGGAGTATAGTATGGCCTATGCTAGGTGACACTGTAAATTTTACGCAATATTTTAGCAGAAACTTATTTTTTATAAAAATATCCTTATAGGAGACGCACAAGAACACCCAAACTTGCAGATAGTACCCATTTGACCTAGCCTTGATGGCTTGATAATCAGAACTCGACTAGAGGAAGATATATATATAGAAGGAAACAAGGGTAAATTGCTACAATTTGATGAAATTGTCCTATATTCATGGATGTAGTACCTCAAAATACTCTGTATAAGGTTTCCAAGGCTTTAAATCTTTTTCTTTTTCTTACCTTTTTATTGTGAATTGAGTGACAGTTTACAGAGCAGATTATACGTTTTACATTTGATAAAGTATATACTTGGTTTCACACCTCAATAATTGCAATCCCCTCTAAGAAACAACAGTTACCCCACTTCCTCCCTGTGGTTCTTATTTCCATTCCACCTTCTTCCCACCCCTTCTCAACTTTGTCCTTAGGTAAATGCTGCCCTTCTGATTTTGAATAATTGACCATTCCATGGTGAGTAGACCTTACTGCTGTTGTTATCCCCTTCTACTGCTTGTATGAAAATCAGGCCATGAAGGTGACTTCCTTTCCAAATGTGAAGAGTGGTTGAGGGCCATAGTCTCCGATTCCATACCCCAGTCTCTTTTTTAAAATTGGGGGTTTGTTCCACATTTTCTCGCGCTCTATCCGGGATCTTCTAATGCGATCCTTTCAGAGCAGTGGGTGGTGACAGTCAGATACCATCTAGTTCTTCTTGTCTCAGAGTCATGGAAACTGATGTTCATGTGTTGCATCAAGTCCACTGGACTGACTGACTCAAGGTCTTTATATATTTCATCACTCTTCTTTCCTATGCACACAGAGACTCTTAATTAGATGGCCACTCATGAATTTTTAAAATCCTAGTCACTACTCACCAAATTAGGGTGTAGAACATTGTCTTTGGAGACTATGCTATGCCTATTTACCATGATACCCCCTGAAACTATGGTACTGAGTTCCCAGGCCCAACAACTTGTTGCCTCAAATTGTTTGGTAATGTCGAAGGAATTTTCATCATTTTGCCCCCTGTATGCTCCACCACATTCAAAGGTGTGTTTCTTGTGGCACTGTAGAATAAGTACTTGCCCGCAAGTTCAAATTCACCAATCGCTCCTCGGAAACCCTATACAGGGCTCACCAACTCAAGACACAACAAATTCTACCACATTCAAAGGTAATGTCTGCAGCAAGGGCAAGTACCTATGTATTACTATTCCAAGGCACTAAATCATTACGGGAGCAGTAAGTCTCATCTTTCTCCCAATATACCTACATGGCTAAAAAAACCTCTATACTATTTTACTTTCTGAACCTTCTAATGCACTGGGACTCATATGTCAGGTCGCTATAAGCCAGAATTGATTCAATGGCAGTGGTGGGGGCTGGGGATGTGCTCAGGTGGCACAGTGATTAAGCACTCAGCCATTAAACAAAAGGTGAACAGTTCAAACCATCAACCACTTCATGGGGAAGAGATGTGGACAGCAACTTTCATAAAGGTTGTTGTTGTTAAGTGCCAGACTTGGAAATGGACTGGGCAGTTCTACTCTGTCCTCAATGGTTGCTACGAATCAGAATCAACTTGATGGCTATGGGGTCTGTTTTGTGTGTGGAATGCACTCAAGTCAGACCGTCATCATTATCCAATTACAATGATGGCTTTGAATCACAGGGTTTTGTCTGCGCTTGCTCTTGTTCTCACTGCCACTATAGTTGGGGTGCTACTGGTGAGGTACTGGAGGATAAGCATTCCACCACAAGGTCAGCTTGAACTTTATTGTAGGCTATTCAAACTCACCAGCCACTCTTTAGAAACTCTATACAGGGTCACTATGAGGAATAAAAGGAGCTCTGGTAGCAAAGCGTGGTGGTTACGAATCAGGCTGTGAACCGCAAGGTCAGCAGTTCAAAACTACCAGCTATTCCGCAGGAGAAAGATGAGGCTGTCTTCTCCCGTATAGATTTACAGCCTTGGAAACCCTGTACAGGGTCACTATGGGTCAGAACTGACTCCACAGCACACGGCCACCACCACCATGAATAGTAAGTGACTAGACATTTAACAAGTTGCTGATTTTGTCAAAGTTTTTTTGGTTTTAGCTACAACATTATGATAATTGGTCTTAATGAAACTATCAATAATTGCTTTGAGAATGCATAGTTAAGGGAAAAGGGGGGGGTAATTAAAAATGGACTCTGCTTAGTAACTAATAATGTAATTCAACATACAAAGATTTTACCAAACAATTTTTCTGTTAGTATTCACATAATCTAAGAAATCTTACATTTAAGAAATTTAGCGTAGTGGTTACGAGTCAGACTGCTAACCTCAAGGTCAGCAGTTTAAAACTACGGGCTGTTGTGCGGGAGAAAGATGAGGCTTTCTGCTCCCGTAAGATTTACAGCCTTGGAAACCCTATACAGGGTCGCTATGAGTGAGAACCGACTCCACGGCACACCACCACCACCACCATTTACTCTATGACCAAACAATTATTCAATAACTAAACTTGAATAAACACTAATGAGAATTCCACATGGTTTGGTACTTGGGGGGCGGGGGGGGGGGACAGTGGTTCCATGAATCACGGCATCAGATGATACTAACACTAATGATATCACTGACTCAGAAAATAACTATAATTAAGTAATATAAAAATTCTGTCGACAATGCCCCCAGTTTTCATGAAAAAAATATTTTTTTAAAACAATTTGTTTGTTCAAATCATCATCCCAAAAAGGCCCACGCATACTGGATTTGGAATCCTGGTTGTGGCGCTGCGGTTTAATGCACTGGACTGCAGGGTAGCTTTGAACCGCAAGGTGGCAGTTCATGCTTACCAGCCACTCCTCAGAAACCCTATACAGGATTGCTATGAGTCAGAACTGACTCGGCAGCACCTAACAACAAAAATACTGCATTTGGTAGTACATGTCCTAAAATTCTTTTTATCTATGGTTTTTTCCCACCCTTTTTCTTTCCAGCTTATTTATAAAAGAAACCAAGTAGATAATACTATAGTTTCCATACTCTCTATTTTGGAACCGTATGTTTCTCTATTTCCCTGTATTTCCTGAAAACTAGATCTGATAAGGAGTCCTACTGTGGCATCATAGAATAAGCACTGGACTGCTAGTAGTAAGATCAGTGATTCAAACTCACCAAGTGCTCCTCAGAAATCTGATACAGGGTCACTATGAGTCAAAACCTACTGAATGGAAGTTAACACCAACAAAGAACTCATCTTAATATGGGAAAGCAGGGCCCAGCACACTTCCAGTTTCAGACTTTATGTTAGTAAAAATCTTGATAGGCAGTGCTGCATACACCCCAACAGAGTACACAAAATACTTGGTGCTCTCTGCTTTTGGTGCAGGCAGGCAGTGGTGGTTACATGAGAGAATTCACATCTCAAACACAACCACTACTGCCTTATCAGTAGATGATTGTGTGCTGCTATGATGATGAATAGTTCAGCGGCGCTTCTAGACTAAAAGAGTAGGAAGAAAGACCTGGAGATCGCTTCCAAAAATCAGCCAATGAAAACATTGTGGTGTTTTGCTGTGTATCATTTCAACAGCAAAACAAATAAAATTTAAAGATATGAATCACAACAGTCTGATCCCAGAGCATAAGATTGCCATGAATTGGAAACCTATTTGATAGCAGTTCAAAAAACACCTTTTTTTGAGATGACCCCCAGATCAATCAGTAGGTATAGATTCATCTATTATAAACTTGCCATGTGCTTTCCACTTAATTGCTTTGGCAGTCACGGATGACCGCTATTGTTGTTAAGTGTAGTCAAGTTCAGACTCATAGCAACCCTGTATAGGGGGTTTTTGAGGCTCCAATTCGTTGTGGGAGTAAACAAAGCCTCACCTTTGTCCCACAGAGAAAGGTGGGTTCAAACCACCAATCTTGTGGTGTGCAGTCCAGTGCTTACCCTACAGACACGGTGCTCCTGATAGCCTCTATAAAGACACATTATATTACTTAGGGGTTGAAAAGTGACAATCATCTATCATTCCTTCTTCATTTATAAACTAAAATCCTTCTAATTAGAAATATTAAGGGCTTCAGAAAGTTCATGGAAAAATGGAATTGAAAGATAATACAATTTTTCCACTATCATTTTGAAGTCCTCTCAAATTTCCCCCCATCAACTATTTGGTTACTTGAGGTACAATTCATACAGAAAAAGCAAGGTAAGTGCTTGATGCTGCCCTTACACTTAAGAGCTTTCAGAATCAGCTGGCTTTCTAACATACTTTCAAAGTGACCAGTGAGCCTTAAATACCATTATGAATATTATAAATACCATTTCAGAAAACACCATTATGGATTTTAATGTATTTTTGTGCTTTAACTACTGCATCTTCTCATTTTTTAATTAGCTGTTTATGACCATTATCTACACTTACTTAATATCATTTAAACAAGCTCTATCTTTTAATATATTAAAATGTTTTATTCTCACATCACTATAAATACTCTTAGCTTATTCTTCATCTTTTTGTTACTGTTGCTTTTCTTAAGAAGTTTTATCCACGTTATATATTGTAACTGTTTGGTCTTTTCATTTCTTTTACTCTTTCTATATGGAGTCCTGGTATGGCGCTATGGGCTAATGTGCTGGACTGCAAAGTTGTTTGAATCACAAGGTCGGTGGTTCAAGCTCACCAGTCGCTCCTTGGGAACCCTATACAGGGTCACTATGGGTTGGAACTGACTCAATGGCACTTAAGAACAACACTTATATATAGCTTTCCTCCCCTTTCCTCCTCCTCCCTTCAATAGTTGGATTTTAAATTTTTTCATATTTTCATTTACAGTTAGCTTTATAAATCCACTTAAGAAAATGTACTACTACAAAGAAATGAGAAAGACACCAAGAGGAAGAGAAGAGTAAAAAAAAATGGTCACATGTATTTCTGAGTAAAAGTACTGTATTAATAAGCTATAACCACCACCACATTCTTTTTGTTGTTGTTGTTAAGTGCCATCAAGTCAGTTCCGACCCATAGCGACCCTGTATAGGGTTTCCAAGGAGCAGCTGGTGAGCTTGAACCACCGACCTTGCAGTTCAAATGGCTTTGCAGTCTGCTGCATTAACCCAGTGTGTTGTATGCCATAGAGTGGTTCTGATTCACAGTGACCCTGTATAGGATTTCCAAGAATGTTGCTGTTGTGTGCCGTGGAGTAGGTTCTGACCCATAACGACACTGTATAGGGTTTCTGAGAAATGGCTGATAAGCTTAAACTGCCAACCTTGAGGATCAAACCACCTTTGAAGTCCAGCTCATTAACCTACAGCCACATCAGGACTCCAATTCCAAGAAAAGAAAGACTAATAGTTTTGCAAAAACATTTAGCTTACTTTAACCACATGAGGGCAGTGTTCATCAAAAAAAAAAAAAAAAAAATTTCCTCATTTCATTGTAACTGTTCGTGCAAATACAGAATATAACTTTTAGGAACTGTTGTTGTCATCAAGTTGGTTCCCACTCACAGAGACCCTGTATAGAGTTTCCAAGGAGCAACTGGTGGGTTTGAACCACCAACCTTGCAGTTAGCAGTCTACTTTACCTCCCAGGCCTACTTTATGACAATATGAATAGCTGCTAGGAAGAATTAAAATCAAACCTAGACAAAATTAAAATACAACAAAATAAATTCATTTCTAACATGTGCTTGACACATCTACTTTCTAGCTTGTGGATTCTCATTCAGTTAATAAAGAGTTTAATAACTATTTTCTGAGTAATCTAAAACAATCTAAGCAGCCCATTGGACTCAGGTTTGAACCTAAAAGTACTATTTGAATTAGTGTTGAAATTATGAGTACATTCTAGATACACACAGATGTAACGTACAATTTACATCTAATGTCTAATATAGTAAATACGGTAATCTTTACAGATTTGTATTAGTGTTAAATGGCTTATTTATTGTTCCAAAGCATTAACTAGGTAATGCCATAGCAGTGAATGAGATCACTCAGATAATGTGAAGGATGAGAAGGAGCAAGAGCCTATACTGCAGAACACTGAAATATACCATTTTTAAGCCAGAGGGTTAAAAAACAAGTACACTAATGAGTGGCCAAAGAGGCTAAGTAAGAAGTTAATCAGGAAAAAAAATGATGCCTCAGAAAAGCCAAAAATAGTAGGAGTCACAATACGGAAACTTCCTAGACGTATCCAAACATCTCACAGGATTGATTTACTGGGTTAAAAGGTTTAGGACCACAGTCTCATCAAACAACTTGGTCAACTGGCACAACATAGTTCATAAAGATAATGTTCTACAACCTTACAAATAGCTATCTAAGATACAACTACTAGTCTCTACTCATCTGGAACAAAAGAGAATGAAGAAAACCATAGACTCAAAGAAGAATCTAACAACCTACATAATAAACTATGGCCTCATCTAGCCTTCGACCAGAAGAACAACATGGTGCGCCACTATCACTACCAACAATTCTGACCAAGAACACAGCAGAAGTACTGCATCAAATGGAAGAGATTTGTAGGACAAATCCACGTCCTTTAAAACAAAACAAAACAGACATACTGTACTTATAGAAATCAGAAGACGAGGGCTCTAGGAGATACCTTTAGAACTTATAACCACTCCCACTCCCAGAGGTAACCTTCCATACAAATAATAGATGCTATGGGTTCCAACCCAAAGCAACCCCGTTCCTAGGAGCAGCTGGTGAGCTTGAATGGCCATCCCTGTGGTTCAAACTGACTTTGTAGTCCAGCACAATAACTCAGCTCCATACATAAGCTTATGAAATAATAATGCCTGTGGTCCCTTAAATAATCAGCTCTATAAGACCATACATCTTTACCCTAAAGTAAAGACGGGTCAGTAAGGAGAAACAGCAAAGCTAGATTAATGGAAACAGAACACAAATCCTGAGAATGCCAACAATGTGTATAAAAATTGTTAAACAGAAACCTAGTTTTCTGGGTAGATATCCACCTAAATATGTTTTTGTTTTGTTTTTTTAATGAAAGAAAAGGCAAAAGCATTCTAAGAAAGGATAAAGATGTCCAACACTGTCTAGAAGTTGAGATGGTACCAGAAAAGTATTCATTCTAGCAACAATAAGATCTTTATCTAAGCTTTGCAAGTTTAGATTGGTTTAAAAATTGAAATCTGACTTGAGTAGACTTAGCACTGAATGAGAGGTCTGGAAGTAGAAACAGGGAGTGAAAACAACTCTTCTGAAACAGTGAAGTCAAGGCAGGAGTGTCTTTGTCAAATAGACTTCAACCCGTTACTTTGAACTTGTAGAAAAAGAGGTAAAAGCATCACTAACTATTCCAACTCTTATCCCACCCAATCCCAAAATGAGGCAAATACAAGGAGACTTTTAAAAGGTGAAGGGCAAATGGAATTACAAGATAATGAAAAATGTTCACAAACTTTTGAAGCCCCCAAGCAGATTCAGATAGTTTTTAACAAATCCCTCTTAACCAGACTTTTGCTACTTACAATTTGACACTCAAAACAAAATTAATTCAGAGGATGCAACATCCAAAGAGAACAGGGAATGCATGGAATTTAGAGAAAGGGAGTACTAATATAGCCAAATCTCTTACCAGAAAGACCTTAGTGGTATCTGTTAATCACTACACCTCTCTGTCCTGAAATGCACTCTTATGCCTGGCTTCTGTGACACCAGATTCTCCTTGTTTCCCTCCTACCTCTTTACCTGCAACTTTTTCTTGCTCTACCAACTTTTAATATTAATCTTTCTCAGGAGTTGTCTTCTCAACTTCTTCAACAATAAATATGTTCCTACAGCAGTATCCTAAACATACCACAGAATACCTGTCCCCACTGCATGATAATTACATTTTATCCCCATTGACTTGTAAGCTCCTAGTATCTCTTGCTGTCAAGTTCTGTTGAACCTATCTCAACTCACAGCTGCCCTATGTGACAGTGAAACCATATGGTTTTCTTGGCTGTAATCTTTATAGAAGCAGGTCACCAGGTCTTTCTCTCACAGAACTGTTGGGTGGGTCTGAAAAGTCAACCTTTTGTGCCTATCACATCTAAAACATGTGATGGATGACTGATGGAATTAAGAACATAGGTGGGTACATCAAATATCTGTGCTTTGTTCATTTGTAAAATATAAGATGTAAAAGGGAAGCCCACAGGGAGGAAGTAGGATAACTGTTGTTGCAGTTTGTAATCATGGAGATGAAGCAAAACATAGCAAAGTGTGTCATTTGTTGAATGTAAAGCTGATGATCTTTTCTGTTAATCTTCACTCAATTCACAATAAAAAGTTAGAGGAAATTTAAAAAAAAAAAAAAAACCCATAGGTGACAGGATTAGCCTTGGACAATTATAAAAATGTCCCCTCCTTTTTCCTTTACCAAATTGGAGGAAGGGTGCAAATGCCAATAAATTTTGTTCATTTGGGGGCAAAATTTGAATGTCTTATTAAGTGACTGAGAATATTCAGATACTTAATCTTTAGAGAGAGTATATACAGTGTATATACAGAGCCTAGCATTTCAGGGAATAGTAGTTTTATCTATAGATAAATTAAATACAATTCTGAACAGTTCTATCAACCCACTAGGCTTTGGTTCTCTTTACCTGATTATCAAATAAGTTTATGTGTTACCCACACTTCCTATGTTCAAGGAAAAAAAGTTCGCAACACCTAACTCTCCCAAAGGAGTACTGGTGTGGCATTGTAGGATGATACACTGGACTGCAAGGTCAGTTTGAGCCACACGGTCAGTGGTTCACACCCACCAGCTGCTCCTTGGAAACCCTTTATAAAGAGTCACTATAAGTAGGAACCAACTCCATGGCATTTAACAACTCTCCCAAAACTCTGAAAAATTAGTAACAAACACAGTTAATACTTACCAAGCATTTAATAGCCAGGGAATGTTGTAAATGCTTGGTATATATTATCCCATTTAATATTTACAATAGTTAGATTTTTTTCAAATGAGAAAATCGAGGCACAGAGAAGTTAAGTAACTTGCCCTAGGTCACATTAGTTATTAACTGATCAAGACAAGAATTTTTTGCTCCAAAGAACTACTCTATAAACAGCCATTATTGTTAAGTGCCTGTGAGTCAGTTCTGACCCATAATGACCATGTACAGGGTTTCCAAGGAATGGTAAGTGGGTTTGAACCTGACCTTGCAACTGGTAGTCCAGTGTTTATCCTACAGCATCATACCAGGACTCCACTATACTACTACTAAAATTAACTTTTTGTTGTTGCTGTTGAGGTTATAAATAGTAAGACATACTAAAATCAACAGAGCACAGGAATATGAAATTGATTAGGTTGAAAACTATGATTTGGATGAAACTAGATTTAAGACCTGAAGATGACAAAAAGCTATGGGACTTTGAGAAGTTATAATCCAGGGACAGAGATGTGCTATCCAATATAAAGGATTGGGAGGAGAGAGGAGAATAAATGTTTCTGCTTAAAATAAAGAAAAAATATTAATTCCTCTGGAACAATGAAACTGCACCCCCACTGCATCTATCAAACAAAAACTGGGCGTCTAGACTGTTTTAAGAACTGCTGTGGCTGCTGCTGCTGCTGTTGTTAGTTGCCATGGCGTCATCTATTTCAGTTCAAGGTGACCCCACTGTGTGCAGAGTACAAATGCTCCACAGGGTTTGGAACCACAGATCTGTCAGCTAGTAGTCAAGTACTTACTAGTACTTAACCACATTTGTACCACCCAAGCTCTAGAATATGGATATTATATATAAAAATCAAATGGTATTGTAAAAATGAGTAGTCAGGCTGCAATGAATAGCCAACATTTCATCTAAGAACTGAATAACAAATTGCCAGGCATGGTAGTATTCAAGGACAAAACAAGAACAAAGGTCTTTTTTATTAATTTGGCTCAAAAGCTACCACTCCCTAACTGTATGGAAAATTAAATTTAAACCCATTAACAAATATCTCATCTGGGTGGTTTTACAAAAGCAAACAGGTAACATACTAACAAGAAAGCAAAAGTATGAAGTGAAAAGCTTCCTTTCCACCGTATCTTCCACTCACCATTCTCATCCAACCCTTCCTCAAACATTTACTAGTTTCTTATTAATGCTTCTAGAATTTAAGCAATCATAAACAAATACAAATACATTTTTAATTTCTCATTTTTGTACACAAAGGCAAGTCATATATAATATTCAGTACCTGACTTTTCTCATTTAATATATATTGGAGATCTTTCCTGATAAGCATACAGAATGCATCTATGGCTTTTTACAGTTGCATAATATTTCATCATACATAACAATGTATTTAACCTAACTGATAATGATGGATTTCAGGGGGCTGCTTCCCATCTACTGCATAATTTACAGTGAAAACACGTAGGGCTCAGTTTCTATCCCCTGATCATGAAGCTTTCCATTTTTCAGCGTCAGGCCTTCTCGGAAGTCAAGGGAGCACAAGCACAGGTAAGGCAATCCAGAAGAGCAGGGAAGTTAGCTTATGAGCAGCCCTCAACTAATGTGGGGGTGGGAAACGGTGATGGTACCTGCTCCAGACTTGGTCTTAAATCATCCTATGCCCACACAACAGTTCCTAGAATAAAGAAGCCATGATAATGGTAGCAGAAAAGAAATCTATGCTTAAGCCCAACAAAATGGCCCTCCTCTCACCAAAATGGACACAGTTGAGCTACTGCTGCTGCTGAGTGACCAGCAACGGCCAACTCTTAGCCACCTATGTGTCATCATCCCACAAAAAGACCAGTTAACCATTTGTGTGACAAGTTGGTTACACTGGATTTCTTCTACTCTTTGTTGGTGTTAAATGCTGTCAAGTGAGTTATAACTCATAGCAACCCTGTATAGAGTTCCTGAGGAACAGCTGGTAGGTTTGAACTGCCAGCCTTGTGGTTCGAAGTCCAGTCAGTGCTGATTCTATAGCACCACACCAGGAGTCCTCCCTTTAGAGAGCAGCAATCTGTCCCTTGTGGCATTCATTACCCTTTCTTTCCTTCAGTGCTCAGCCAGCAAGACTATCTAACAATGTCTGATTGAAAGTAACATCACCTCTATCACCACTAATATCACCATACACTATATTACCAAGAAGTGGTAAGCCTGAAAGGGGCAGTGGAATGGCCTCTGTGGTGAATGGAAGTAGGATTGGCGCCTATGATCCTAGTAACCAAATAAAGTGGCTGGTGAGCTTGAACCGCTGACTTTCCGGTTCAAACCAAACTAGTAGTGCAGCGCAATAACCCACAGTGCCATTCCTTATTCTCAAGGGGTAAAATTTTTATCAGGACTCATAAATCTGACTCTGAAATTACAATAGGTGGATCAGCAAGCAAAAGGAGGAGTTATAATGGATCACTTGCTCTACTCTAGGCCCAGAGCACCCTTAATAATGCTACCGATCTCATCTGATCTCAGAAGATACGCAAGGTCAGGCCTGGTTAGTAAGGAGTCCTGGTGTGGTGCAGTGTTTGAACCACAGACCTTGTGGTTCCAACTGACCTTGTGGTCGGTCCAGAGCTGTACTTTACAGTGCCCACACCAAGAATCTGATTATTAGTATGTTGTTGTTGTCATTGTTAAGTGCCTTCAAGTTGGTTCTGACTCATAGCAACCCTGTATAGGCTTTTCGAGGAGTGGCTGGTGAGCCTGAACTGCAGTTCAAACTGAACTTGTAGTCCAGCGAATTAACCTCAGTGCCACACCACGGCTCCATGAATATTAATATAGCCAGCTTCAAATCAACTGCCACAGAAACTACTTCTAATCACTGTAAGAAACTACTTCTAATCTCCATCTTCAAGACTTGGAGACAAGAAAGGGCTAAATTAAAGAGAAGCACAAGCTGTATAAGAAGTACACTAAACAGATGCTTTCCGTGTCCTGCAGCACACCCCTTGCACACACAGCCCAAGCCTGTTTTTCACTGAAGCTCTCCGGTAGACAGTCCCCCTCACACTGACAACATGTTTTCTTTGTTCCTGCTGCTCTCTCTCTCTGACATACCTTCCCCATGCTTCTCTGAAGGGTTGTTCTCTAACAAGAAACGTTTTCAAAACGGATAATATTTCATTCTTCAGTGGCTAAAAGAGACAGGCACTTATAGATTTACCTTTCTGAAAAGCAATTTGGTAATATGTAACTTAAGAGTCTTTCAAAGACTGACATCCTTTCAACCATTAACTTTTTTTTCAAGCTATTCATAAAAGTTAAAAAAAAATTTTTTTTTCCATTAAGAGACCTAGGTACAAAGTGTTCAATAAATATTATTTGCAATAGTATAAATACCCAATACTAAGATAATAATATATATCTATTTTACTCCTCTCCCAAAAAGATCTTTTAAGTTTAAGAGCAGAGTAGAGACCGTAAGCCTCTTTGTATATGTGCTCCCCAATCAGCACAATACCTGGAACATAGTAGTAACCCAATAAATTGTTCAATTTAAAACAATACATATTATGCTGTCATTAAAAAATATTTAAACCGTTTTCAATGATGAGGAAATGTTTATGATACACACCGTTAAACAATGAAAAAAGCTACATAGAAGATTGAATATACAATAAGATTTCAATTACACAAATAGAAAAATTTAGAAATAAATGTCAAAATATTAATAGTATTAACTTGTTGTTATTGTTCTTCTTAAGTGCTATCGAATCAGTTCCAACTCACAGCAACCCTACATAGGCTTTCCAAGGAGCTGCTGGTGGGAATGAACCGCCAACCTTTCGGTTAGCAGTCCAGTGCTTATTCTACAGTGCCACATCTTAGGACAGTACCATGGCTTACAATCTAGACACAGAAGATACACAGATAAGACTTCAGGATCCCATGAACCTGTTTAGAATTATGTACAATATTTAGTGCCTATAGCTTCTTTTGGGGAATAGAGTAACAGTTTTCAAATTCCAAAAATGATTACGAATCCTCTATCTGGTATCATTAAGATTATATTTTTTTTCCTTGTTTCTCTCTGTTTTTATATTTTTCCCAACACACATTATTAGATAATCAGGGAGGTAAATTAGGTAAGAATGTCCAAAGTTCACAGAAGTTAAGTGATTAATCCTTAACAGAAAAGTTAAAGGATCTACATATTTGGACAATTCCTTAAAATTTCTATTGTCTCTAACACGAGTAGATATACGCACACTTATGTTCATAGCAGCACTATTTACAATAGCAAAAAGATGGAGACAGCCTAAGTGCCCATCAACTGAAGAATGGATAAACAAACTGTGGTACA
>NW_006408534.1:14566659-14572057 GCF_000296735.1 Chrysochloris asiatica | reverse complement strand
AGAAAGCCTCATCTTTCTCCCGGGGAGCAGCTGGTAGTTTCGAACCGCTGACCTTAAGGTTCGCAGCCCGATTCGTAACCACTACGCTATCAGAGCTTCTTTACAGATATGTGTTAGTGAAACAAAATAATTTCACCAAACTAAAAACATGGGTTCCACTCTCATAGCAGTGAGGCCACTCATGATGTAAATTTCCCATAAAATTAAGTAAGTTAAACCATACATTTAAAAAAGTGTTGCTATAGCAATTTGCAGCCAGAGTTCTCCTTAGAAGCCAGGATGGTGAGATTTTGTGCCTCATACTTTGGACATGTTGTCAGTCCATGGAGAGTATCATGCTTGGTAAAGTGGAGGATCAGCGAAAAAGAATAACATCCCCAGCAAGACTGATTGACACAGTGGCAGCACCAATGGGCTACACATAACAGCAATTGTGAGGATGGCGTGGGACCAGGCAGTGCTTCTTTCTGCTGTGCATAGGATAGCTATGGGTCAGAACCAACTCAACGGCACCTAACAACAATTAAAATGTTAGGGTGCATCTTTCTTGTAACCTTCTCTCTACTACAATGCATAACTATGAGAAATAAGAATCTATGAATAATAAAACCACTAAAAAGGTAGATTTCAAAGATTCATCAAACTTTAAGCTCTTCAAAAATATTATACTTTCAACTAGGATCTTAAACGCTCATGAGCAGTCATGTAAGGTACAACTCTTCCCCTATCCAGAAGAAAAGTAATAACTGAGGATGCTTGGAAACAGTTTAATGAAGAGACCACATGAACATTAGTCTCCACGACCCTGAGACGAGAAGTAGATGGTGGCCTGCTACCACTATAAACTGCTCTCAAAGGGATCACACTAGAAAGTCTGAGATAGTGTGGGAAAAAACGTAGGTAACTCAAAATCATAAAAATAAACTCAGGTTTACTAGTCAAATAGACTCTAGTGGAACTCCGAGACTATGTCACCCTTCAGGTCTGGAGCTGAGCTCACTCTCGTAGCTTAATTTTCAGTCACACAATAGACAGATATATAGTGGGGAACAAGAAACTGGTGAGGTATGCACACCACAGAATGGTCACCCATCTGAGATCGTAGGTAGCGTTTAACTAAAGACAAAATTCAGAGGGTTGGAAAAGAATAAAAAATGGAAATAAGAAACACAAGAAGAAAATGGAATAAATGACGTTACAATGAGTGGATTGCAACCACTGAGATGAAACGAAGTTTGATTTGTTGAATGTGACACTGATGATCTACTCTGTCAACCTTTAATCAATTTACAATAAAAAGTTAAAATAAAGACAGGACTAAGAAAAAACATCTATTTATTTTTTTCTTTTACTTTTTCTCCCAAAGGCTAGAATGTCCAGAAAAACTGCTTATTAGAAAGTCTCAATAATTACAAAAGCCATAAAGTGGTCAAACCATATACATTCAGATTACAATGCCATAAAACTGTAAATTAACAAAAAGTACAATAATTCCTTAACAGTATTTTAAATCTCTATACACCACCCTCAGCTTCCCTAAAATAGTCGGAGACAAAGACTGAAATCACAATGATAATACCTGGACAAAAGTAAATGGAGGAGGCAATTTATTAATTATGTATGTCTTTCTCTTTTTTTGTCTTTACTTGATTATTTTTAACATACTTAATTGATTTTAACAAACAGCTGAGTTTGTACTCGGTTCCTTCCACTGCCTACAAACCTTCCAAAATATGGCTGTACTTTGTACACGGGGCTGCTATCGTCAAGGTCGAGAGTTCAGACCCACCAGCAACTGCTCCATGTGTAAAAGATGAGGCTGTAAAAATGTAGTCTAAGAAACCTTATGGAGCAATGCTAGGCTGTCCTGTAGGGCTACCATGAATCACTATCAACTCAGCAGCAGACACTTTGGTTAGTTTTGTTTCATCCTTAACAGGAGCCCTGGTGGTATAGTTGTTAATCACTCAATTGTTGACCAAAAGGTCGTTCAAACTCACCTGCTGCTCCATGGGAGAAAGATGTGGCAATCCGCATCTGTAAAGAGTTACAGTCTTGGAAACTATGAGGCAGTTGTAGTCTGTCCTATAGGGTTGGTATGAGTCAGAATTTGACAGGGCAGCAGTGAGTTATTGCCAACATGGAGTCCCTGGGTGGTGCAAATGTTTTAAGTTCCCAGCTACAAACCAAGACTGATGATTTGGCTCCACCCAGAGATGCCTCAGAAGAAAGACCTGATGATCTACTTCGGAAAAATCAGCCATTGAAAACCCTAGGTTGCAAAGTTCTACTCTGAAATACACAGGGTCACCGTGAGTCCGAATCAGTTTTATGACAACTGGTTATCCTCAACATAAAACTTTTACTGAACTAAAGCTAATCCAATTCTACTGTCTCACAATTCTCACTATGCATTTGGTATGTAAGTGCAGAGTCTCTCCCTTTGATTGTCTGACAACAGTTATGAAGATTCTTCTCAGAAATAAGTATAATTTTTAAGGTTAGTTTCTATGAGCCCATTGTTGTTGTTGTTAAGTACCATAGAGTTGGTTCCAACTCATACTGACCCTGCACAGGGTTTTCGAGGCTATAAATCTTTACAGGAGCAAAACGCCTCATCTTTCTCCTGCGGAACCACACGTAGTTTCAAACTGCCGAACTGAGGTTAGCAACCACTACGCTACCAGAGCTCCTTAGACCCCATGAAACCTAAAGCAAACATGTGCTGTTAGCAATCGCCTTCCCATTCAACATTCTCCTGGTAAAAAGGCCATGATTTTCTTTTGAGGATCCACTCCTTCCTCCATTCTCATCCATATGATAGGACCCAACACGAGGAGTAGAGCAAGAGACATAAGTCTAAATCAATTAGCAGTAAGCATCCAGTAATGGAAACCTGGATGATGTGAAGTTAAAACTGCTATTAGCTCTCTCTCCTGTTCCACATACAATTTGAGAACAATCAAACCAACCAAAAAGATGTAAAGAAATAAAATCTCGATAATGTCTTTAAACACTAAATCGAAGCATACCTAGAACTCAGGGTTTTCTTTCAACCATAACAATCCTAATATAAAGTCCATTCCCCCCTAAATCAAGATTAATAGCTCCTAGAGAAGATGACAAACCTGTATTCTGAATCCATCCATACGGGTTCCTAACAGTAAAGCTAACTATAGTGAATACGCTGGCAACAATCAGACTCAAGCAGATACAAAAAGCTTTCAACCATACTAACAAAAAATCTGCACATGTGCTTTTTACATTTAACTTACAAAGGTAAGTTATTAAACTGTTGAGGAAATATTTCCACAAACCAGTCCAAGTAATGCCTTGAAGCTACCAAGAGAAGGCATTTGTTTTAGGACTAGTTTCCCAGATGCCCAATAGAAACTGTATTCCTACATTCTTGTTTAAAACAGCCAAACTCAGATAAAATCTTATTTTCAATGACACCCTTTCTTCTGACCTACCTTAAATACTTCAAACCAAATCTCCACTGTCACCAAGTCTATTCTAATTCACATCAACCCCCTACAGGACAGAGCAAAACTGCCCCCAAACAGACTGTAAAACTGGTATATGTGTAAGCACATTACCACATCTTTCTCCCACAGAGCAGCTAATGGGGTTCACCGAACTTTCCATTAACACCTGAGTTTAAATTTAACTACTGCACCACCAGGGCCCCTTTCCTTAGGTACTTAAAAGCGTGCAATTTTAACAGCTAATTATATTCTAATTTTCATAGTTCCCAATTGTTTTAACCTTCCTTGGAAACCCTATACAGGGTCGCTATGAGTTGGAACCTACTCCACATCTCCACCACCATGCTTATCTCCAGTATGGCGCTGTAGGATAAGCACTCAACAGCAAGGTCGGTTTAAAACACAGGGTCAAACCCACCAGCTACTCCTCGGAAACCCTGTACAGGGTTGCTGTGAGTCAGAACCACTTAACAACAACAACATGCTTATCTCCAGAATCCTGGTGTGACACTGTAAAATAAGCACTAGACTGCAAGGTCAGTTTGAACTGCAATGTGGCAGTTCAAATCCACCAGCTGCTACTGGGAAACCCTACACAGAGTCAGAATGGACTTCTTGGCACTTAACAACATCCTTGTCTCCAAAAAGCTGATGTCCTTATTCGCTGAGGCAAAACAGACAAGGTTTTAATCAAGAGAGAACTCGATGCTAAAGTTAAGAGTGAAGCAGCTGGCTGGTCTGAAGTAGGGGGAGGCATGCGAGAACTCCCAAACTGGCAAACAGCTCCCACCTGGCCTAGTTTGGATGGCATGCTGACCAGAACTCGAACCAATGAAGATAAAGAAGTTTGATATGAGGAACAAGTGTAAACTGCTACAACTTGATTAACTCAACCATTGCTTATGAATGAAGTTGCCAAAAACTCCAAATGAAAGGGAAAGGATTCTTCATATCAAGGATCATGCTTGATCCTCATTATACTGGGTTGATAGGGACAGGCAACTTAGACCAGCTATCAAAATTGGAGGGCTATAAAGGCACGAAGTAGCTGGCTTCCATAGCTGGCTTATGCGTGAAGGTGCTTACTGTCAGTACGAGGGAGGTAAAATAGAATCCCCACTGACTAGTTCTCCTCTTGTCCAGATGGGCCTGGTGGTGATGGGGATAGGATTTTATGATTCAATTGTGAGTAGTTGTTATCAGTACTAATGGTGATTGTCACAAGTGTAAATGTAGAAGTTGTGTAACTAAAAGGGGGGAACAGTTAATCTGTCATTTCAGGAACAGAGGACCCTAGGACCATCAAGAGGGAAGAACATGAGAGGAGCAACAGATCCAAACCAGACAAGTGGGGAAAGCTGAGATAGAGGCAGAAGTGATGGCATAGAGAGACAGAACAGCAGAGGACTATAGGGCCGTGGACTGAAAAAGAAAGTGTGCCTACAAGCAGAAGGCTGGCTTACAAAACATACCCTTTGCAACTTGGACATCAGCTAACCAAAATGGGGGATGGAGGGTGGGGGTGGCGCTACAAAGGCAAGAAGTGACTGGCTTACAAGCTTTCAAGAGAGAACCTAGATCCAGAGGGTGTGGAGGAAGGTGGAATCTCCACTGAGTAGTATCCAATCTGTCTAGATGGGGTTGATGAAAAGATGTGGACAGGTCTCTGGTGATACAATAGTGAATAATTGTTATCAGCACTGATTGTGAGGGTTGGAAATGTAAAGTAGACCTTTTGTAGCAAGGAGGGGAATGATTAACTTTGCAGCCTGAGAGCAGAGGTCCCTGAGACCATCAAGGGAGAAGAGCAGAGAGCGCAGGACCCTACCCAGAGAAGCAGTGATGCCAAAGATGGAGGCAGAGATGATGACGTGGAGAGTTGGAGCAACTGGGGACTTTAGATACAGAGA
>NW_006408534.1:14539357-14566452 GCF_000296735.1 Chrysochloris asiatica | reverse complement strand
ACGTGGTATGTATATATCCAAAAGCAAAACAAAACAAAACAAAAAAGGTAAATACTGTTGGCTAATGGTACATGGCGGTTCAAACTCACCAGCTGCTCCTTGGAAACCCTATACAGGTTCGCTATGGGTCGGAATCAACTCCTCAACAACAACAACAACGGTGCATGGAGGGGGTTGTAATCATTGCAATGATTTGTTGAATGTAAAACTGATGATCTGCCCAGTAAACCTTCACTCAATTCACAATAAAAGCTTTAAAAAACAAGAGAACTAGAAAGAAGGCTCCTGAAGCTAACAGGAGCTAACAAAGCAACTCCAACTTTAAGAGTTTCTGAATTTCATCTTCCCTTTAAGTGAAAACTCAAGTCCTTTGTTGTGAGTAAGCTGCCACAATGGCCCCCTAGAGGAGCAATGATTTCCTTTTAAAGCTTCAGTTCAAATATGGAATAAAATAGCCTTTTACTTTGACCATCTATTGCATAGTTTAAAATAAATAAAATTGGCATTGTAAAAAGAAAAATTTACTAAGTAGTGAAGAAAAGCTAGACAACAGAAAGAAGGAGAAAGAAAATACAACTCACAATCATGTTTATGAGAAGGCTTCAGAACGTCCATGGAAAAACTCCATTAAATTTTAATTTCATTTACCAGGAATGTTCTGAAGCCCCCGTTTATGTGCAGGTTTCTGAACCCCATCATGATGGCCTTCTAGTATGAATGGTCTCTTCTCTAATGTCTGCACTTCTGAACTCCCTGTCCTAGTTGACAGGTTTGCACAAGAGACACACAAGCAGAGGAATAACTGTTCCAGTTAACGGCCATGTTACATACTAATATGACTCTTCTTCAGACATTAAAACAAGGTTGTTGCTGTTGTTGTTAAGTTCCGTCGAGTCAATTCCAACCCATAGAGACCCTGTATAGGGTTTCCAAGGAGCAGCTGGTGAGCTTGAACCGTTGACCTTGCAGTTCAAACAGCTTTGCAGTCTCGTGCATTAATCCACAGCACCACAAAGCTTAAGTAGGGGGAAAACACTAGATAAACAATTGTACTAAAATATAAATATTAAGTTTCCTATAGTGGTAGAGAGGAGTCCTGGTGTGTTGCTGCGGGTTAATGCGCTAGACTGCAAGACGGGTTTAAACCACAAGATTGGTGGTTCAAGCTCACCAACAGCTCCTCAGAAACCCTATGCAAAACCGATTCCAAGGCACTTAACAACAACATAGTGGAAGACTGTATGATATTTTTCCTCTTTTTATCCTCCCCTCATTTTCTATCAAGTGTATTATTATAACAGAGAACTTTCAAATTTTTTAAAGTCTAATCTTATACTTTATGGATGCTTTAATGGATGATACAAAACGCAGAGCCATTATGAAGAAACACAACTAATATGACTACATAAAACCAGAAAACTTAAGTGTGGTTTGGTTCCCTGTGGTGTGTGTTTTGTGAGCACACACAGAAGAACACACACACATAAATCCAAAAACAGCATCTAAAGAGAAACCAGGGGAAAGAAATCATTGGAAAGCCATCATACACAGAATTGTTACAAATTAATGAGAAAAATAATTCAAAGAATTGCCAAAGAACAAAGGTAGTTTAGAGAAATAAAAATACATATGTTCAATAAACATCTTGAAAACTTCTTAAGACTGTAACTCTGTAGTGCAGTATATTATTTCATGCGTCTTCTCACCATAGTCCGTATACTCCCACCAAGTGACTTTTTCCTGATGGGTCTGCGTGAGACAAGGTGTGGGGAGATGCTAATGGATTTTATGTTTCAGCTGGGAGTGACTGCTGGCAGGGTTAATGGTGAAAACTTGGAACTCTGATGTGACTATAAAATTGAACCATCTCAAAAGAGAGGGAATTTCACTACCATCAAAGATGAGCCAGACGTAGCGCACGTCCTTAGGACCCCAAGGTCCCTGTGCATTGAACCTCCTCAGCCCAGGTGCAGAAAGTTGTGACACCATAAGAGTGGCAGAGAACCAAGAGTCAGAGCATAAGACATAGCAGTAGGCTTTCCAGCACATGAACAAGTAAAGCTGAGTGACACTGGGCAGGAGGTTTGTTTGCAGAGTAGGATGTCTCTAGGCATTTAATTGGGGGATCTAGATTTACTAAGGAACTCTGGTAGCGTAGTGGTTACGAATCAGGCTGTGAACCGCAAGGTCAGCAGTACAAAACTACCAGCTGTTCCGTAGGAGAAAGATGAGGCGTTCTGTTCCTGTAAAGATTTACAGCCTCGGAAACCCTGTACAGGGTCACTATGCGTCAGAACTGACTCCCATGGCACACAGCCAGCCAGCTAGCCAGATTTCCTGATCCACAGAGCTAGAGCAGAGTAGAGTGCCTTCAGGCTGGAGCTTATAATGGAGTTGGTGTCGCCTGTGACCATTTATCAGCAGGGCTTTGTAACACTATTGAGCAAGGCAGAGGCCAGGCCAAGAAGACAAAGAAAGAGACTTGTCCGCAGCAGGCACAGCTGAGGAGAGGCTGTCCAGACTCAAAGAACTGCCCTGAGCATTTTCTGATCCTGGGTTGTAACCTAGTAATTTCTCTAATACAGTCCTGGTGTGGGGCTGCACTACAAGGTCGGTTTGAACCACAAGGTCGGTGGCTCATGTTCACCAGCTGCTCCTTGGAAACCCTACACAGGGTTGCTGTTAGTCAACAGCACTCAGCAACAACAACTTCCCTAACAATTGTGATTATGGAGTCTAGTTCTGTGTGGCCATTGCAATGAATTATAGAACCAAGTTAAGTAGCTAGGGCTGTGGAGGGGAATGGCTGCCGACAGTTCATACAAACTATAAATAACAAAAATTAAAATAAAAAGCAGAGAGTTTTTACCTATTGAATTGGCAAAGGTTAAAATGGACTGAAACACTAGACCACAAGGTCGGTTTGAACTGTAAGGTCTGTGGTTCAAACTCACCAGCTGCTCCTTGGAAATCCTATACAGGGTAGCTATGGGTTGGAACCGACTCGATGGCACCTAACAACAACAACAACAACAACAACAGACATTGCCATCACTATTGTAACACAGTGTAACTTTTTTGTAGCACAACTGGCACTCTTTGGTACTTTCTAAACCTGTGCTATGCAGATGACAAAACTTGCTTGCTAGAAGGGAAAAAGGACTTGAAATACAAACAGATGAAGATCAAAGACTACATACAGCCTTCAGAAAGGATTGCATCTCAATGGAAAGAAAACAAAAATCCTGACAATTGAGCCAGTAATTATGATAAAGGTAAAAAAGACTGACTCATGGAAGCAGCAGTCAAGAAATCAAACAAAAGAGAAGACACTAGATTCGTGGGAAGAGAGGGACTAAGAGCTGGCGGCCAGGAGGCAGACTTACAGAATGCGCCTTTTGGTGGTGTAAATTATTATATATTCCTGAGTATTAAAAAAAAAAAAAAGAGCTAACATGAATAAAGAGAAACAGTCTTAACTGAGGGTACATGGAGGGGATTATAATCATTGTAATGAAACTAGGTGTATGATTGTTGAATGTAAAACTGATGATCTGCCCTGCAAACTTTTACTCAATCCACAATAAAAACCTTAAATTTAAAAAAAGAAAGAAAGAAATCAAACAAAGTTTACTAGATGAGTTTACTAGATGCCATGGGTTCAAGTACCTGGTTTGCTTCCCGGGTGCTCAGGACCCCATTCTTCACACCCTCCTCACTCCTCCGATCCCCTAGGACAGTAAATGAGGCAGGGATGCTAGCCATGCTCCAGACCTCTTGGCACCAGGTATGAGAGTCCTGGCCCTGGACTGCTAACTTCAAGGTTGGCAATTCAAACCCACCAGCCACTCCTCAGAACCCTACACAACATCACCATGAGTCAGAACTAACTTGACCACACAGAACAACAACAAAGCATGAAACCAGTGACCGTCAAGGATGTGGCCATGCACTTCACCCAGTCAGTGGCCCATCCTAGACCATGCACAAAAAGCTGTCTACAGGGATGCGATGCTAGAGAATTACGCAAATGTAGCTTCCATGGGAGGGGCTCACTCAATCACAGAAGCAAAGGAGGAACTATTGGGATCTTCACAAAACTCTTTGTGTCTGTCCTCCCAGTTCTCTGAAAGTGATTTTGGACTTCCTCATAGTTTCCATTTACCAGACCTGTTCTGGTCTCCCAGCTGGAGCGAGGAGAACTGCCATGGGGCCTTAATCCCTGGGCACCAGTGGGCTGGGGGACTGAGAAGGAAGAGCCACAAGTTTCCAAGGACTGCCAGGGCATGTTCCCCAGGCTCCAGACTTTGAGAGCAGCGTCGAGCTGCAGCAAGGTCACTAGATAGTTAAGGAGACAAAAAGGAGAGAGGTCACAGGTGAGTCAAGTGAGAATCTTGGGACCTGTGTTTGTCAAGAGAAGTGAAAAGAGAGAGAAATTAGGATAAAATGGTAGTGTTGGCACACAACTCATTATCAATAATGGTCATAGTAGTCAGATCTCTTTTGTATGTGAAAATGTAACAGATATTTCAATATCAGAGACACCACATGGAAGAAAAGTCTTAAGAGTGCAAAGAATGTTGAAAAGACTAGGTATAATTCATTACTTATTCAACAGCAGGTAATTCACACTGGAAAGAACCATTTAAGTGTAAAGAATGTGCAAAAGGTTCAAGTTCAAATACAACTTTGATCCAGCATCAGAGAATCCGCAATGGGGACCTATGAATGTAAGGACCGTGGCAAGGCCTTCAGTAGCAGCTCTGTGTTCTTTCAGCACCAGAAATTCCACACTAGGGAGAAACTGTACGGATGTCATGAATGTTGGAAGACGTTCAGTTGTGGCTCAAGCTTTTTTGTTCATCAGTGAACGCACAATGAGGAGAAACCCTCTGCATGCAAGGAGTGTGTGAAACACATTTTAACACAGCCTTGACTCAACATCAGAGAATCCGCACTGACAAGTCCTTTAAATATAAGGAGTGTGAAGAGATGTACTATCAGAAAATCACCATCATTCAGCAAGAGCGAGTTTACACTGATGGAAAACCTTAGGAATATAAGGTCTGTGGGAAAACCTTCAGCTGGTGTGGAAGATTCATCCTACATACCCAGAAGACCCCTGTCCAACAGTAAAGCTGTCCACAGTCAGGTTCTCTGTGCTTCTTCTTGATTCTCCCCATTTTATGTTCTTCTTTCAACACTGTTCCCCCTGGCCTGTGCTCATTCTCACCCCACATCGGCTCTGCATATCCAGAACACCTCCTGGCTCTTCCAGTCCCAGAAATATGTTTATTTAGTTCCATTATGAAGCTTATATGAGATTCTGTCTCCCCATCAAATTCTTTTTATGGGTTACAAAAGACAAAAAAGTAAAACAAAAACAATTCCCTTCTACCCAATTCACAATTAAAAGTTGAAATGCACACGCATGCGCACACACACACACACACACACACACACACACAAAGCAAAATCCCTAAACTTAAAACATGAAAGAAAATGTAAATTTCCAGATTGAAGGGATCAACTGACTGCCCAGTGGGATGGATGTGGTGAGGAAAGAACATCACTGAATTACCAAAATACTAGGTTTAAAGAGGAGAACTTATAATATTCTAGAGAGAAATGATCAGGAATAAGAGATCTCTCAAGTGCAACCTGATATTTAGATAACAATGGTGTCAAAATTCTGAGGGAAAATTATTTTGAACCCAGAATTCTATATCCTCAACTGTGACAGCAGAATAAAGGCATTTCCAAACCCTTTGGGTCTAACCAATTTTTTACTTCTCCCACATCCTTTCTGAGATGTGTACCACAGAACGATAAAGGGAAAAAAAAGATGTTATGAATACACTATTACAAGCTGTGTATCAGAAGTCTCCTAAACTCAAAAACAGAGGAACCCTGCCTGTTTAGAACAATCTACAGCTTGGAGAACATTCCCAATAGGGTGCAAGCTTTCAGAGACCTGATGGTGGCTGTGTGCCGTGGAGTTGGTTCTGACTCGTAGTGACCCTGTACAGGGTTTCCGAGGGTGTAAATCTTTACGGGAGCAGAACACCTCATCTTTCTCCCGTGGAACAGTTGGTAGTTTCAAACTGCTGACCTTAAGGTTCGCAGCCTGATTCATAACCACTACATTACCAGAGCTAGCTCAGGTTTAATGCCCACTCGCTCTGCTGCTTTCTCTGCAGTTAGCATTCACTGCTCATTTGCAATCCGTGTCTTAGCAAAATTCTGGGTGTATGCACCTTTGAGGGAGCCTTAGTGGTGCAACTGCTAAAGTGCTCGGCTACTACCAAAAGAAAATTGGAAAAAATAGCAATGAAGCTGTGCGCTAAGCTCTACAACGTTCAATAGACTCTTGTGTACCCAGGTGGAGACCTGGTCGGCCAGCAGTGTGGCAAGACCTGGGGACTCTTGGGCCCAGAGTCAGTGACATAGCCACAGAGGATTAGAGTGGAGACTGAAGAGTCCAGCTGGTAAGAAGAGAGGGCATATGCATAAGAATACCCACACTTGCAGATAATACCCACTTGACCTGGCTTCAATGACTGGATGATCAGAGATCAACTAGATAAAGAGGGAAAGAAAAAGAGCAATCTGATACAATTTGATGAACTTGACCTACACCTATGGATGCAGTAGCTCAAAAGAGGGAACAAATCTTTACAGCAAAGATCATTCCCACCCCCTCCATACACAGAGTAGACAGGGATGGGGAACTTGGACATTGGCTACCCAAAATGGGGGACTACAAAGGCAAGAAATGACTGGCTTACAAGCTTTCAAGAGGGGTCCTAGATCCAGAGGGCATGGAAGAAGGTAGACTCTCCAATCTGTCTGGGCGGGGCTAATGAAAGGAGATGGGGATAGGTCTCTTGTGGTACAATGGTGAATAATTGTTATCAGGACTGACTGTGAGGTTTAGAAATGTAAAGGTGGCTGTTTTGTAGCAAAAGGAGGGGAGTGGTTGACTTTGCAGTCCAGAAGCAGAGGTCCCTGGAACCATCAAGGGAGAAGAGTGGAGAGCAAGACCCTACCCAGAGAAACTGTGAAGCCAGAGATGGAAACAGAGACAATGAGGTGGAGAGATGGAGCAGCTGGTGACTCTACAGACCCAGAGAGGGAGAGGGACTATTTGCTGATGACCAGGGTGGGGGATTGAGGGGGCAGGCTTACATGGTATACCCTTTGGTTGGTTGATAATACATAGAGGGGGTTGTAACCATGGCAATGAAACGATATATGATAGGATGAATGTAAAGCTAATGTTCTCCCATGTAAACTATCACATAATTCACAATAAAACATATTTTAAAAAAAGACAATTGGTTCGAACCCACCAGCTGCTCTGCGGGAGAAAAATGTGGCCATCTGCTTCTGTAAAGATTCCTGCCTTTGAAACCCTATGTGGCCATTCTACTCTGTCCTATAGGGTTGCTATGAGTTGGGAACCCAATGGCAGTGGATACACAGATGAGACAAATGCGAGGCACTAGGGGTCTTAAATGTATTCATCTCCTTACTATTCCAAGTGACCTCATAACAATATTTATTGAACAGCTGTTGTTGTTGTTAGGTGCCGTGGAGTTAGTTCCGATTCATAGTGACCCTGCACAGGGTTTCCGAGGCAGTAAATCATTACGGGAGCAGAAAGCCTCATCTTTCTTCCACGGAACAGCTGGTAGTTTCAAACTGCAGACCTTAAAGTTAGCAGCCCGATTCGTAGCCACTATGCTACCAGAGCTCCTTTGAACAGCTATAAATATCTGCAAATGGATATAAACAATCAGAACATGAAATATAAAGTATGAATCTAGGAAAATTGAAACTTGTCAAAAATGAAACAGAATACATAAACATTGATATTCTAAGCACAGTCAGCCAAATAGACTGGTCCTGGCCATTATGAACTTGACAATCACATGCTTTATTATGCCATGAATGACTAACTGAAGAGGAATGGCGTCACATCATCATCAAAAAGAACTTTTCAAGATCTATCTTGAAGTACAACACTATCTGTGATAGGATAACATCCATAGGCCTACCAAGAAGACCAATTAATACCACTATTCTTCAAATTTAAGCACCAACCACTAAAGCCAATGATTTTGAAACTGAAGAATTCTACCAACTTCTTCAGTCTGAAATTGATAAAACATGCAATCAAGATGTATTGATACTTGCTGGTGACTGGAGTGCAAAGGTTGGAAACAAAGAGGAAGGATCAATCATTTGAATATATGGCCTTGGTGATAAGAAACAATACTGAAGATCACATGATAGAATTTAGAAAGACTAATGGTGCTGTGGGTTAATGCACTGGACTGCAAAGTTGGTTTGAACCACAAGGTCAGCAGTTCAAGTTCACCCAGCCACTTCTTGGAAAGTCGATGTTGTTGTTTTTGTTAAGTACCATAGAGTCAGTTCCGACTCATAGTGACCCTGCACAGGGTTTCCGAGGCTACAAATCTTTACAGGAGCAGAAAGCTTCATCTTTCTCCTGTGGAACAGCTGGTAGTTTTGAACTGCCGACCTTGAAGTTAAACAGCCCGCCAGAGCTCCTTTTGGAAAGTCTATACAGGGTTGCTAATGGTCAGAACCAACTTGACAGCATTTTAACAAAAACAACAATGACTTCTTCATTGCAAATACCTTTTTTAAACAACATAAAAGGCCACTACACACATGGACGGCACCAGGTGGAATACACAGAAATAAGACTAACTACATCAGTAGAAAGGAGCTGTGGTAGCATAGTGGTTACAAATCAGGCTGCAAACTGCAGGGTCAGCAGTTCAAAACTACCAGCTGTTTTGCAGAGAAAGATGAGGCTTTCTGCTCCCATAAAGATTTACAGCCTTGCAAACCCTGCACAGGGTCGCTATGAGTTGGAACCAACTCCACAGCACATAAACACCACCACACATTGGCAGAAAGAGATGATGGAAAAGCTCCATATCATCAGCCAGCCAGAACAAGACGAGAGACATAGACTGTGGAACAAACTATCAATCACTCATATGCTCACATGCAAGTTCAGGCTAAGGCTGAAGAAAATTTAAACAAGTCCACTAGAGCCCAAATATAACCTTTAAAATGTCCCACCTGAATTTAGAGATCATCCCAAGCCCACATTTAATGCATTAGACATTAATGACCACAGACCAGAAGAGTTGTGGGATGACATCATGAACATCAGACAATAAAAAAGCAAAAGGTCATCAAGAAAACAAGAAAGAAGGAAAAGAGCAAAATGGATGTCAGAAGAGATTGAAACCTGCTCTCGCATGTAGAGATGCTAAAGCAAATGAGAAAAATGAAGAGGTTAAAAGAAAAGAGTTGAACAGAAAATTTCAAAGGGCACCTTAGGGAGTGAAAATCAAATATTATAACAAAATGTGCAATGACCTGGAGCTAGAAAATCAAAAGATGAAAGGAATACAGAGTCACTGTACCAAAAAGAAGTGGTTAATGTTCAACTATTTCAAGAGGTAGCATATGATCAAGAGCCAATGGTATTGAAGGAAGAATTCCAAAGTGCACAGAAGGCACTGGCAAAGAACAAGTCTCTGGAAACTGATGTAATACAAATTGAAATATTTCAAAAAACTGATGCTGTACTGGAGGCCCTCAACTCACTGATGCCAAGAAATTTGGAAGACAACTACCTAGCCAACTGATTGGAAGAGATCCATATCTGTGCCCATTCCACAGAGAGGTGACCCAAAGAAATGCAGAAATCATCAAATAATATTAATATCACAAGTTTCACACATATTAAAATTAAGTAATATTATAGTGTAAAATCTAATCTATCTCATTAGTAAGAAGAGGGCTGGCAAAATATTTCATTCGTTATGTTGTTGTTTGTTAAGTGCCACCAAGTTGATTCAGACTTAGAGTGGGCCTGTATAAGGTTTCTGAGATTGTAAATCTTTGCAGGAGCAGAAAGCCTCCTACAGAGTTGCTGGCGTGCTCAAACTACTAACCTTGTTGTTTATAGTCCAGCGTTAATCCTATAGAGCCACTGCACTCCCTTGATTAGATACAGATGAAGACAATATCTAAAGAAAGTAGACCAAAGCCATATACAATTTATAAGTCTTTTAAGGCACCCGAAAACCAGGTAGCTTAACTAATACTAAGCAAGTGTATGTATCAGTACATAATGATTATATATATATATATATATATATATACACACACACACACACACACACACACTCCTGATTTCATTCTCCAGCCTTTTAACCCATTTCTTTAATACATCAAGGTTACGGATATATCCAGTGTCACAACTAAGGGGGGGAAATTCAATCACAAATACATTTCAAATCAAATAGACAACTGAATCATTTGACTAAATGTTTATTCTGTGCCAGGTATCACATGGAGAATATAAGGATAAAAAATAAATAATAAAACATAATTCTTACACTCAAAAAATCTCTTATTGGCCATGCGGTCTGAAGTGCGGAGAGGTGTGTGAACTCCCAAATTTGCAGCTGGTACCCACTTGACCTAACTTGGATGGTTACTAAGGCTAGCTTACTAGAACCCGACCAGATGAAGATAAAGATGTTGGATACTGTGAGCAAATGTAAATTGCTACAATTTGATGAGCTGGACTTTTGCTTATGGATGCAGTTGCAACCAGAATGGAAGATTCTTCATATCAAGGAACATGCTTGTCTCCTCAATATTGAGAGGGACAGGCAATTTAGACATTGGATATAAAAAATGGGGGACTATAAAGGCATGAAGTAGATGGCTTACATGAATGTGCTTATTAGTTTCAGAATGAGGGGGGTAAGTAGAATCCCCAATGAATAGTTTCCTCTTTTCCAAATGGATCTGGTGAAATGGGTTGGGGAATGATTTTATGATTCAATTGTAATTGTTAGCAGGATTGACTATCAAAACAGAAATTGTAGAAGATGTTTAACTAAAACAGGGGAGTAGTTAATCTTTCATTTCAGAAACAGACGATCCCAGGACCATCAAGAAGGAAGAGCATGAGTGGAAAAGCGGTAACAGCAGAGACCATGGCAGAGACAGCAGTGATGTGGAGAGACAAAGCTACTGCGGACTCTAGGTCCATGGACTGAGTAAGGCTGTGTGCCTATAGGCAGGAGACTGACTTGCAGAATGTGCACTTTGGACACTGAAATGAATGTGTATCTTTTGTTTTATATGTGTGCTTTGTTCATTTGTAAAATATAAAATGAAATGGGGAACCACAAGGAGGAAGCAGGATAACTGTTGGTATAGGGAAGAGATTATAATCATTAAAATGAAACAGAGTGTAAGATTTGTTGAACGTAGAACTGTTCTTGTCTATAAACTTTCATTCAATTCACAATAAAAAGATTAAAAAACAAAACATTTAGTAGCAAAGACAGATTAACACATACTACACAACATTTTCAAATGCACCGAAATCAGGAAACAAAAAACACAGAAGCACATGGGGAATACGGGGGAAGGATTGCATGGAGGGGATTGTAACCATGGCAATGAGACGATATGTGATAGAATGAATGTAAAACTAATGTTCTCCCATGTAAACTATCACATAATTCACAATAAAACATTTAAGAAAAAAAAAACAGAAAAGAAATATAATTAATTCAACTGGAGATGAGTTCTAATGTGGAATATAAAACAAAATTTGAAATTTGACCAAGTGAGAAAAGGTATTGAAATTTCAAAAAGGAAACAATAGGCATGATGGCATGAAAGATGTATGTTTCAGGAACCACTGACTACTGCAGAGAATCAGGCACAAGGGAGGAGATCGAAAAACAAACTGGACAGTCCAGGATTAGACATAGTAAACTGCCTTTTATGCAAAGCTATAAATGCTGAATTTATCTTTATAAGCAAGTAAAGGCAGCTAGTAAAGAAGCAGGAGAACCATCACGATGAAATTCACATTTCTTAAAGATTATTTATGACAATAATATGGAAGACACACACACTAGAGGGGGCTTTAATATACAGGCAGTGATTTCCAGTTGTGGACAGTACACAACTAAGGCAATGGGACTAAAAATAATAAAGAGGAGAGAGGGATTTCAAAAACTCTAGGGTTTTGAGAGACAGATAACCTTAAAAGCATAAAGGATTACTCTAAGCCTTTAACTTTTGGTTAAAAAAGGAAAATGAAATACAAAAAGGAATAAGTGCTGAGAAATTTTATTTAATAGACACATGGTGGTGGTATGGTGTGGAGTCGGTTCTGACTCATAGCGACCCTCTAAGGGTTTCCAAGGGTGTGAATCTTTACGGGAGCAGAAAGCCTCATCTTTCTTTCCGCGGTATAGCTGGTAGTTTTGAACTACTGACCTTGCAGTTCACAGCCCGATTCGTAACTACTACGTTACCAGAGCTCCTTGGATACATGGTAATCTTTACCAAGTGACAGAAAATATCAAGTTGGTAGTATATCTGAAAAGAAAAAAATCAGTACTCACCCAACCCCTGTGTGTTGACTTAAAATTTTAATGTTATATATAACATACGGAGTCCTGGTGTGGCGCTTTAAGATAAGCATTGGACCACAGGGTCGGTCTGAATTGCAGGGTCGAGGTTTAAACTCACTAGCCACTCTTAGGAAAACCTATACAGGGTTGCTATGAGTTGGAACAACTCAACATCACTTAACAACAACATATATACACATGAACAATATGAGGTATAAACTCCTTCTGCTTATTGTTATTAAACAATTTTAAACATAAATATATAAATTGAATCCAAGTTATAAGAACAATGGATTTACATTTTATGCTAAATAAATATTAAAATAATGCTATTGACAGTAACCACATCACCATGGTTCTGACTGCTACTGCACAGAAATCTTTTGAGATACACTTTTGTCTAAATACTAAATGCCCTGCTGTGATATTTACTTATTTAAACTATGATGAAAACTTCATTCAAATAATATATGTACCAGGATGTCAACTGGCTTTCCTTGGCACAAATTATAGATGGGCATGAAAATAGCATGGCAATTCAAGTCACAGATATGCTCATGCAACTTTTAAGGTTAGCATCAAAGCATAAAACTCAAATATTCTCAATGAAAATTTTCAGAACGCCATGAATTAATCTACAAGCTCCTGGTGGGAAGCCCACAAGAAGGCTAGTTTGAAAAACATTTTTATTAACTCTGCCTGTGTCATTTGCTACCTCTTGTCTGCTCCAATAGACCTGGGAAATACATATAAAGCAACCCCACTACTAACTGAAAGACTTAAGAAACAGGTGCCCCTCTAGCCCCCACATGTGTTCTCAAGATGTAAATTTATAAAACAAACCAGAAATAGGTTTTCTCCTGGTTGATTTACCCTTAATTTTTATCAGAAATAAGTAGAGTTGACCCTTGAACACACGGAAGTTAGGGCCACCAACCTGTGGCAAAATCAGAAAGCCACATATAATTTTTGAAGCCCCCAAAACTTAACTACTAATAGCCTACTGTTGACAAGAAGTCTTATTGATAACAAAGAGTTAATTAACACAAACTTTGCATATCACATGTATTATATACTGGACCCACATAAAAGCTGCATTTCAATATGCAATTAAAAGACATTACACAAAACAGGCAAGACTTTTGCACCCACTGACATAGCTACATCAAGGACTTCATAAATTTCCTAATGTTTCATTTTTACAATGGTCCTTATACTGGATTCATTTAATCTTGAAATGATGAACAACCTCAGTTGCAGACTTCAAACTACAGCCCATATCAAGCAAGTCAGCTTTTTCTTATAATGTCATGACTTTCCTCTGCTTCTTAGACACATACAGCATCACTAGTGGCACTAGAATGGGTCCTATGGTGTTAAGGTTTACTCTATTGCACTAAACGTGAAAAATACGTAAGTTCACCTTTTACTGGGATACACAATTTACTGGGCACGTGAAGTGCTCCATGTAGACACGATTACCATTACATGGCATTTTTTCAAAGTCTGCATATAAATGGACCCACACAGTTCAAACCCATGTTGTAAAAGACTAAACTGTTTCTCAATATCTAATAGTGTTTCTCACAAAGAATATCAGGATTCCAGGAAACAACACAACAGCCCCTAATGTAGACCACCTGAATAAACCTGACACTGCCACAGGAATTCAGCGAAGAAAAAAATCAAAATGAGCTTGCATAGCTAAAGGTTTGCTTTGTTTTTGTTTTCCTGTTGTTTTTGTTTGTATTAAACTGATATTTTGTTGTGATAAATAAAAAGCACTAGACAGGGAGAGGGGTCCTTCCTGTGTGAAAACTCCTGGAGATTAGCACAATTTAGGATATTTAAGTATGAAATGAGACAAATTTGAATGATATGAATAGAAATGTACACCCTTTCCTAATCTTCCTACAGACGAGTTTTCCGAGTCTCTTGGCCTCTTACATTCAATTTTTCCTGCCCTCTACAATAAATCCCACAATGGCCCATTCTGCATTAAAAAAACATAATTATTATCTCCAGAATGAAAACTCCCTGGCTACTAGAATAGAAAACCTTCTATAGCCAAATTTTATCCCCACCTGTGGCGCTGTAGGATCAGCATTTGACTGCAAACCACAAGGTCAGCAGTTCAAACCCACCAGCTGCTCCTCAGAAACCCTATACAAGGTTGCGGTGAGTCAGAACTGACTCGACAGTACTTAACAACAACAACTACCATTTCACGATGCTCAGTGGTGTATCAGCCATGTACCAAACATGCTCTGCATTTTTTCAGCCTTCCCTCTGAAAAGTTTTCCTTCTGCCTGAAATGTCCATCCCCTGTTGTTGTTAAGTGCCATGAGTCATTTTCCAATCATATACAACCCTGTATAGCAGTTATCAGTCCAATGCTTATCCTACAGCCCCACACCAGGACTTCTCCTTCTCCAATGTTCTTGTTGTGTTGTTGTTAAGGTCCAACTCATAGTGACCCTGTACAGGGTTTCTGAGGAGCGGCTGGGTAGTCTTGAATGGCTGACCTTGCAGTCCAGTGCATTTATCTATCACCCCTGAATAATCAGGTAAAACATTCTCTGAGACCAATCCTCCTGCCAAAAAGAAAATTTTTGGTACTCGTATGGCTATTATGAAGTGTGAAGACCACGCATTTATTTTATTTGTGACAGCAAACTTAACAGCTTAAAATAACCCAAATTTATTATCTGAGAGTTTCTGTGTGTAGTCCAGGTATGGGTTAACTGGGTCTTCTGTTTAGGTAGGTATCAAAATAACAGCTGTGGCAGTGACATTATTGGAGGCTTAAAGTCTTCTTTTAAGCTCACTAGTGGTTCGCATAATTCTGTCCCTTGCAGGTGTAGGACTGAAGTCCTTAACTTGCTGGCTCTCAGCTACTAGAAACTGCTTCCATGGCACATAACCAACATCACCACTAGACAGCTGCCACAGAGTCAACACCAACTCATGAGGACTTTATACTTACACCATCAACACACTGAAGTCCATCACTGCAGCTATTGTGCTAAGCTGTGTCATCAAAGCTATCCTGTACCCTAGTGGTTATCAACAATACCAACATGATATGTGATCTCTGGATACTGTATTAAAAAATAACCTTAAAAAAAAAAATTAAAAATAACCTAATTAGGACTAGTCCCCTCCCCCCATCCCGATACTTCCTCTTATGATTAACTTAGTTGCTGTTAAGTGTCATCAAGTCGGGTCAGACTCATAGACACTGTATAGGGTTTTCCAAGGAAACCCGACAGGTTCTGGCTGATAAGCCTGAACCACCAACATCATGGTCAGTAGTCATGTGCTTATCAGACAGCACCACACCACAGCTCCTGATATTAACTTAGATTTACCTTAATTACTTCTGCAAAATCCCTCACCTTTGCTGAACGTGACCCAGTAATATTCTATTACAGTCACAAATTCTGCCCACACTTAATGGGAGGAAATTATATAAATGGAAATCTTGGGTTTATCTTAAAATTTTATCCACTGTTTCTATATTACCAAACGATTTTTTTTTTTATTAACTGCTGTTGGCATCAGGTGCTGACATATCAGGTCCAACTCACAGCAACCCTATGAACAATAAAACGAAACATTGCCATCCTCACAACTGCTGTTAACTTTGAACCATTGTGTCAATCCATTTCGTTAAGGGTCTTTCTCTTTTTCCACTGATCTACTTTACTTGTCATGAATGATGTCCTTTTCCCAGGACTGGTTCTGTCTAACACGTCCAAAGTACATTAAAAATGTCTTGCCAAACTTGGTTCTAAGAAGCATTCCAGCTATACTTCTTGCAATATGTACCTGTTTTTTTTCTGGCAGTCCATGGTACTTTCAGTATTCTTCATCAACACCATTATTAAAATCCATCAGTCTTTCATCAGTCTCCCCTTATTCATTGCCCAACTTTAACATGCATATGAGGTGATGGAAAATATGCCTTGGGTCAGGCACACCTTAGTCCTCAAAGTATCATCTTTAGTCTTCAACATTTTTGTAGGAGATTTGTCCAATGCCAATACTTTTTTGATTTTTTAAAATTGCTGCTTCCATAGCATTGTGTGGGTCTAAGTAAAACAAAATCCTTGATAAGTTCAATCCTTTCTCGAGCTAGCATGATGCTATTTACTGGTCCAGTGTAGTCTCCAATCTTCAAGTGTTCTTCACTTTCAGCAAGCAAGATTGTGTCACTGCATAATGCAAATTGTTAATGAGTCATCCAAACCCAATTCTAATTCCATGTTCTTCTTCATATAATTCAGCATTGACTCATGTCCCATCAGTAAATGAAGGTCCCAAAAACTCTGCTCCATCCATGCATGTCATTAAGGTTGACTCTACTTTGAGGCAACTTTTCCTCTCAATGGCGTTTTGAATTTCTTCAAACCCAAGGGGTTAATCTCCTGACACTGTACCAGACAGTGTTTCAGCATTATTCTTAAGATTTTCAGAGGCTGATCCCTCAGAAGTGGGCCACCTAGTCCTGTAGGATAAAGTACTGGACTGCAAGGTGGGTTTGAACCACAAGGTCGGCAGTTCATACCCACCAGCTGCTCCTCAGAAACACTATACAGGGTCCCTATGAGTTAAAACAGCACTTAACAACAACAAAGTCTGTCTTACAATGAAAGCTCCAGTTTAAACCTGTCCACCATGGGTGACCCTGCTGGTATTTGAAACACTCTTGGCATAGCTTCCAGCATCAAAGTACCACCCAAGCCATCATAGGACACCAACTGACAGATGGGTGGGGTTTTGTTTTAACTATCTACTTGAATATTTGAGTCTTGGTGTGATGCTGTAAAATAATCACTGGACCACAAAGTCAGTTTGAACCACAAGCTGCTCCTTGAAAACCCTATACAGGGTCCTATGAGTCAGAACCGACTTGCTGATGGCACTTAACAACAACATATGAAATATTAGTAATAGCCCACTCAAGGCATAATAGAAAAAGTGTTAGAGTAGTAACCAAAAACATAACACTTGTATAAATCATTACCCCTAATATAAATTACAGTCTCCTGGTATGGCACTGTAGGCTAAGCACCGGACTGCTAACCGCAATGTTGGCAGTTCAAACTACCAGTCACTCCTCAGAAATCCTATAGAGTGTTGTTAAGAGTCAGAATCGACTGGACAGCACTTAACAAAAACAATATAAATTATATGCCTTCTATTATACAGTAGGGGAGTCCTGATGTGGTGCTGTGGATTAAGCGCTGACTGCAAAGTCGATTTGAACAGCATGGTAGGTGGTTCAAACTCACCAGCTACTCCTAGGGTCATTATGGGTGAGAACGGACTCAAAAGCACTTAACAACAAATAACAACATTAGCAGTAGAAGTCTTGGTGTGGTGCTGTGGGAAAAAGCACTGGATTGTATGGTCATTTTGAACCATCAGGTCAGCAGTTCAAACCCACCAGTCATTACTTGGAAACCCTATAGAGAGTCGCAATGAGTCAGAACCAACTCGACGGCATTTAACAACAATTATGCAGTTAAGTTCTGGTATGGCGCTGTAGGAAAAGCACTGGACTGCAAGGTTGGTTTGAATCACAAGGTCGACAATTCAAACCCACCAGTCAATCCTCAGAAACACCATTGTGACCCTGTATAAGGTTTCCTAGGAGCAGATGGTGAGCTTGAACCACTGACCCTGCAGTTCAAACCAACTTTGCAGTCCAGCACATTAACCCACAGTGCCACACCAGGACTCTAAGAGGTAGGCTACTGAAATGGACCCAGTGATTCTGCAAAAGAAAGGGCTGGCAATCTGCTCCCATAAAAATTATAACAACAACAGAAACCTATGGAGCTCAGTACTACTTACTATTCTGAACTCCACAGGGGCTTTTCTGTACGACTCACAGGTCACCATGAGTTAGAACCACTTCCATGGTAAGAGGCTTACTTGCTGTTTTATCTTCTGTTGCTGTTGTCTCGCCATGCTGGTTTGCTTCAACAGAGGAATTCTGACTGTGACTCTTCCAACACAGATTTGTTTGTTCTTCTGACAGTCCATGGTACTTTAATATCCTTCTCCAGCACCATAACTCAAATGCATCACTGAATCTTTGGTCTCCTTATTAATTTTCCAGCTTTTGCATGCTTAAGAGGCAACTGGAAATGCTACAGCTTAAAGATGCTAAAGCATATGGAAGAAATGAAGTAAAAGAGCTGAACAGATTTCAAAGGACAGCTTGAGAAGTGTTTATTATAATGAAATTTAGAAAACCAAAAGGGAAGAATAATATGCTCAGCATTTCTCAAAGTAAAAGAACTGAAGAAAAATTTAAGTCTCAAGCTACAATATTGAAGTATTCCTGGTGTTCTGCTTTAGGATCAGCACTAGACTGTGAACCACAAGGTCAGAGATTCAAACCCACCAGTTGCTCCTCAGAAACCTAACACAGGGTTGCTGTGTCGGAACCAACTCGACAGCACTTAACAACAAAATTGAGCAAAACATGGAGCATGTTGGTTCTGTATAATAAGCACTAGGCTTTGCGGCATTCTGCTTCTGCAAAGATGTACAGCATCAGAAACCCTATCCCAGGATGGGGCAGTGTTTCATTCTGCTGTGCAAGGTCTCTATGAGTTGGTACCAACTCAGCGGCACCCAACAACAACAACAATTAGTAAGAACTAACTCCACGGCACTTAGCAACAACAACAACATGGGCAAAATGGAGTCCTGGTATAGTGCTGTAAAATAAAACCACGGTCAGCAGTTCAAACACACCAGCCCTCCTTGGAAACCCTATCCAGAGTCACTGTGAGTAGGAACTGACTCAATGGCACTAACAACAACATGGGCAAAATATCAAACAATGCAGGAAACAACAAAAGAAGATGGAAGGAATACACAGAAACACTGTACAAAAAAAAAGTGATAGACATTCAACCATTTCAGGAGGTAGCATATGATCAAGAACTGATGGTACTGAAAAAAGACGTCCATGCTGCACACAAAGCATTAGAAAAAAACAAGGCTCCAGGAATTGAGATGTTTCAACAAACAAATAACAGCACTGGCTGTGTGCACTCATCTATGCCAAGAAATTAGGAAGAGAGTTACCTGTCTAACAGACTAGAAAACCCAAAACCCACTCTTAGTGATCCTATAGAGAGTACTGCCAAAAATGTAAATCTTAATGAGAGTAGGCAGTTTCATCTTTCTCCTGTGGGGCAGCTGGTGGGTTTGAATCATAGACCTTGTAGTTGCTAGCAGTCATCACAGGTTTAACCCACAGTGCCACCAGGGCTCCTAGAAGAGATCCATATTTGTGCCCATTCTAAACAAAGGTGAACTATCAGAATGTGGAAATTGTCAAACAATATTTTTTAAATTAAATGCAAGTAAAATTTTGCTGGCGATAATTCAAAAAAGCTTGAAATACACAAGCAGGCAGCTGCCAGAAATTCAGGCATGTTACAGAAAAGGGTGTGAAATAAGGAATACAATTGCTGCTGTCAGGTGAATCTTGGCTGCAAGCAGAGAATACCAGAAAGATGTTTATCTGTGTTTTATTGGCCATGTAAAGACTGTATGGATCATAACAAATTATGCATAACACTGCAAAGAACGGTTATTCCAGAACACTTGGTTGTGCTTACAGGGATCCTGTACATAGACTAAGAGGCAGTTGTTTGAACTGAACAAGGTAAAACTGCATGGTTTAAAATCAGAAAAGGTGTGAGTCAGTCAGGGTTGTATCCTTTCACCATATGTACTAAATCAGTATGCTGAGTTTAGGAGGGTGAGAGAGGGAAAATAACTCTCTCCAAGACATGTAGACTTGGGTGAAAGGAAAAGTAATACACAATACGGGAAGGTCAGCACTAGGAGGTATGCAAGAGTAAAAAGCAACAATGGTAAAAACAATTTCACATACAATCCTGTAGTAACAGTAATAATAAAAATTTATGAGTGGGTACAAAGGTAGATATGTGAGTTGTGGGGTGGCTTATAGGAGTACGCCCATGAACTGAGGTTTGAAGAGTATATTTCTATACACATATATCCAGTAGAGCAAATGGGGACCAAGTTAAGCAAACGTCTTAGACATAACAAAAGATGTCGAGGGATTGAGGGTTTGGAGATGTAGGAATAGAGTCTGGGGGTCATCTAGGTTAACTGGCATAACAAAGATTATAAAGACAATATTCTACATCCTACTTTGGTGAGTAGCAACTGGGTCTTAAAAGCTTGTGAGCTGCCATCTAAGATACAACTATTAGACTCTTCCCATCCACAAAAAAAAAAAAAAGAGCAGGGAGAGAAATCAAAGATTCAAGAAAACAATTAGTCTTTAGGACTAACGAACAATAGAAAAAGGTTTCCACCAGCCTGAGACCAGAAGAACTCGATGCTGCCCAACTACCATCACTGACCACTCTGATCAGCATCACAATTAGAAGGTCCTGGACAGAGTGAGAGAAAATGCTGAACAAAATTCAAAATCATTTTAAACAGATCAAACTTACTGGTCTAATAGAGACTGGTGGAGCCCTGAAGACTACGGTTCTTAGATACCCTTTCAAACCTAGAACTATACTCATCCTCAGATATCACCTTTCAGGCAAACAATAGGTCTATAAAGCAAACAATGCCCATAAGGAACACATTTCTCAGAACAGTCAACCACACAAGAACCAAAAGGGTAGCATTTGCCCAAAACTTAAGTTCAGCAGGCAGGATGAGGCAAGAGAGATGTGCAAATGGAAATGGTGAAACCAGGAAGGAAATGGGAAGAATGCTGTCATATTGATGAGATTGCAGCTAATGTCACAAAACAAATTTGCAAAAATTGTTGAATGGGAAACTAGTGTGCTATGGAAACTTTCACCTAAGCCACAATAAAATATTCCAAAAGCAGGCAGAGTATAAAAGCACTAATACTATTATTCATGGCCAAATTGAAGTATTTAAAAAATAATAATAAAATATAGTTGAACTCACACCTAGACATTATTACTAAATACCAACAAAGGAAGAGTTAAACAATTACATGTATAAAACAAGGATACAAATCTGGGATACAGATGTCTGGAATTAAGGTGTATGATTTTGTGCAGTATCTCCTGAAGGCAGGAGAAGGACCTTTCATCAGTCACATGACAGGGATAAATGAGTCCTCAAATTTGTTCATAACTAGTTACATCTGTGAATCCATACAGACCTGGGAAAACAGATGGCAAACAGGATCCTTTTTCCATTTGAATTATCTGAAATTCCTGCATTTATTTACTAACACCACCTTTATAATACCTAGTCTTCCCATTCAGTTGTTTTTAATACATTTAATTATCTCAAGGTCAGCAGTTTGAAACTACGAGCTGCTCCACGGGAGAAAGATGAGGCTTCCTGCTCCTGTAAAGATTTTAAAGACTCGAAAACCCTGTACAGGGTCACATGAATCGGAACCAACTCCACGGCACAGATCTACCACCAATTATCTTTCAGTAATATTGACAGCGCTTACAACCTACCAGGTACTTTACAAAAAAACGTGCATTACCTCACCTTAGCACCCCAAATGGTAGGTTTTAATATTATCCCCATCTTAAAGATAGAAAAACTGAAAGGCTTAAATAGTGTAAATGTACATTTTAAACGTAGTCTGTTGGCCAGCAGAACCAGCAACTCCTGAGAATTTGTTAGAAATACAGAACCACTAACCATATTTCAGACCTACATAAAACTCTTGCATTGTAAGATCTCTTCCATATGCCTCATACGCACATTAATGTTTGAGCACTGGTTTAAATGACGTGTACAAGTTGCCACAACACATGATAGAACCAAGATCAAATCCAAATCTGTACGGTTCAAAGTCCATGTGTGTCTTTTTTGTAACTTTGTTTCTGATGAAATCATACACAACATACACCCATTGAACAATTTCTACATGTACAATTCAGTGACATTGGCTACATTCTTCACTTTGCGTCCTCATTCTCACTATCTTTTCCCAGTTACTTCACGACCATTAACTTAGACTCACTGTGTCCTAGTTCTCATTTGTGCTTTAAAGTTACAATTGTCAATTTGATCTCATATATGAGGGTAAGTCAAAACGTATTGCTGCAAAATCATAGAAACCATTACTAAACAAAAATGTGAAGCTACCGTTTCTCAACGTATCCACCATCTAGGCCTATACACTTCTGAAGGCACTGTTATCAACTCTCCAACCCTTCCCTGAACAATTCTGCATGCTTCAATTTTGTGGTTATTGTTGTTAAGTGCCGTCGAGTTGGTTCCAACTCATAGCAACCCTGTATAGGGTTTTGAAGGAGTGGCTGGTGAGTTTGAACCACCAACCTTGCAGTTCACTCGACCTTATGGTTGAGTGCTTATCCTACCAGCACCACATGGAGTACCGGTGTGGTGTTGAAGATAAACATTAGATCTTGGTAATCATAAGGTTGGTGGTTCAAACCCACCAACTGCTCCTTGGAAACCCTATACTGGGTAGCTATGAGTTGGCACCCACTCTAAAGCGCACAACAATAGCGACAACAACATTAAATATATATATCTTTTTTCCTTTCATGGCTTTCAGAGGTAATTACTTTTATAAAAACTTTAGTATCTTTATCTTGAAACTCATTTTTCATTACATCTTCACAAACGCTTAAAAGAAAACCCTTTGTAACACGTTAATATATTTCATGAGTACCATACATTTTTAACTTAAAATTTCCCGTCAGAACCTCTCAAACCAAATGGAAACTAGTCACTATAACAGCAATTCATTTTTTTAAATTGCATTGTTATAATTTACAAATAAGTCATTAATACCACTGAACACTTTATTTGAAACTGAGTATGACTAAACCAGTTGAATAATTCAGACACCAGTGGATTCAAGATTCAAGATGATTTGCGCCTTCCCAAGCTATGAACTGCAATGTGAGTCTATTCTAAATGTAGTATCAACTGTTAAATGTCAGTAGAAAAGGAATGACAAGTCTTTCACAACATATATTTTACCAAAAGAGAGATCAAATTACTCAAATGACACTACACTTACATGGAGGACTAGTTACATGTGTATTTACCATTAACCAATTTTAGTTTTGTCAACCAAGGTAATAAAAACTATCATAGACATTTTCCAATGTCCAAGTGTGACTGAAAAGTCTCTTTGAAGGCAAATATCCTGTATATGTTATAATAGGTTTCCTTCACAAATAAGGGAGATATTCATCCTGTATTACTGCAAAACAGCAATGAAGTAAACTAAGTTTAGTCAACTTGTACCCTCCTGAAATTAAGAACAGTGTCTTCTCTTTCATCGTCAATAAAAAAAGAAACAGTACTTCTATGTAAGATATTACATTAAGCTCTGTGGGTAGAAAAATTGTAACAGAAAGAACCTTTAAGGAGCACACAAAAATTGGTGTGTAAACTGAATGTTTCTATTTGTCCATAATAAAACAAGTATTTTATTTAGAGGAAATGTTCCGTCAAGGAAAAACAGTATTTAAAAGTACTCAATTTATAATCTTTTTGAGAAAGGAAAGTATTATTAGTAGGACCCAAAATCGTGGAAGTACAGGCATACTTTGGAGATACTGCAGATTCAGTTCCAAAACACATCGATAAAGCTAATAATGCAATAAAGAACGTCAAATGAATGTTGTGGCTTCCCTGTAAGTATAAAAGTTATGTTTACACTATACTGCAATCTATTAGGAGTCATGGTGTGGAATCAAAGGATAAGGTCAAAATGTCTGACAGCACTCAACAATAATAATAGTAACACTGTCTATCAAGTAATCCATAGCATTATGAAAAGTTCGAAATACTGTGAGAATTACTACAATGTGACAGATACACAAAGTCAGGGCATACTGTTGGAAAAAGGCTCTCACAAACTCGACACTAAGTTACTGCAAACCTTCAGTTTGTATACAACATGATCATCTGCAGGTATGTCTGTATAAAAAATAAAAACTGATTTAAGTGTGTTTACATGAATATTAAAAATATATGAGCACATTTGTGATAACTGACCAATATGAACTCCATTACCTGTTGCTAGCTAGTCAATTCTGATTCATAAAAACCTTACAGAACAGAGGAGAACTGCCCCTGTAGGGTTTTCTAAGCTATAATCCTTTTGGGAGCAGAGAGCACCAGCACTTTCTCCCACAGAGCCTCTGGATGGGTTCGAACAGTTAGCAGCTAAGCACTTAACCACTACACCACCAGAGTTCACAGTATTATATTCACAGTATTGTCACTGAATTATAGTCACATAAAAAATGTTGAAATACCCAATGTTTTCTTACATTACATTTACCAGCTTTTTTCTAATGCTGTATTTGTTGTTGTTGTTATGTGCCGTGGAGTCAGTTCCGACTCATAGCAACCCTGTACAGGGTTTCCAAGGCTATAAATCTTTACAGGAACAGAAAGTCTCATCTTTCTCCCGTGGAACAGCTGGTAGTTTTGAACTGCTGACCTTGCGGTTCACAGCCCGATTCATAACCACTACGCTACCACAGCTCCTTTTAGGGCAAACCAAACTGGACCATGCTAGGACCCCTCAGTCACACTAGCCACATTTTAATGGCCTATTAAGACTAGTAACTACGTCATGAAGACAGCACAAATAGAGAACATTTCTACCAAGCTCTACATAACAATACAACAAATCAAGTTATTATCCTAGAAAATCCCCACAACACAGCAAGAAATTTATTGGAATTCATTGAAAGATTAAATAAAGTGGCAGGGCACATCAATATACAAAAATCAGTTGGATTCCTCTACATTAAGAAAGGTAGTTCTGAAAAGAATAATCAAGAAAACAATCCCATTTACAATTGTTGTTGTTGTTGGAGTCGGTTCCAACTCATAGTGACCCTGCACAAGGTTTCCGAGGCTGCAAATCTTTACAGGAGCAGAAAGCTACATCTTTCTCCTGCAGAACAGCTGGTAGTTTCGAACTGCCAACCTTGTGGTTAGCAGCTCAATTCATAACCACTATGCTACCAGAGCTCCTTCTACAATAGCCACCTACAACATGAAATGTTATTGTTGTTAGGTGCCAGGAAGCCGGTTCCAACCCACAGCAACCCTGTATAGGGTTTCCAAGGAGCGGCTGATAAGCTTGAACTACTGACCTTGCAGTTAAAACAGCTTTGCAGTCTGGCACATTAACCCATAGCACCACACCAGGAATAAATCTAACCAGAGAAACAAAAGACCTTAAAAAAAAAAAAATCCTACAAAACACTACAAGAAACCAAAAGACTTATAAAAATGGAAGAATATTATCAAGCTCATGGCTTGGAATATTTAACATTATGAAAATGTCAACACTACCTAAAGCAATTTATAGATGTAATGCAATCCCAATCTAGATTCCAACATAATTCTTTAAAGAGATGGAAAAACAGATCACTAACTTTATATGGAAAGGATAAGCAAAGCACTACACAAAAATAATAAAGTTGGATGCCTCTCACTTTCTGACCTCAAAATCTACTACACAGCCACAGTGGTCAAAACAGCCTGGTACTGGAACAATGAAAGATACATACATACAAAGATCAAAGAAACAGAACTGAGAACCCAGAAGTAAATCTATGCACATACAATTAAGTGATCTTTGACAAAGAGCTAAAATACATTAAATGGGGACGGGATAGTGTCTTCAACAAATGGTGCTGGCAAAATTGGAAATCCATTTGCAAAAGAATGAAACAAAATCCCTATCTCACACTATATACAAAAATAAACTCAACAAAGACTAAAGACCTAAATGTAAAAGCTAGAACTAAAGTATCATCAAGGAAAAAGTAGAAACAAACATGGCATAAATTCACTATCAAACAACTAAAAACACACAAACAGTAAAGACAAAATAGATGACTGGGACCTCTTAAAAATTAAGACACTTAAGTACATCAAAAAATTTCATTAAAAGAGAGCCCACAAACTGGGGGGAAATTTTTTTACAATGACATTATCAGACAAAGAACTGATCTCTAAAATTTATAGAAAATTATAACACCTCTACAATAAAAAGACAAACAACCAATTTAAAATTGAGCAAAGGGCATGAACAGACACTTCACGAAAGAAGACATTTAGGCAGCCAACATATGAAGAAATGTTAGCAATCATTAGCTGCTGTTGTTGCTAAGTATCCCATTGGTTCCAACCCATAGTGACCCTGTATAGGGTTTCCAAGGAGTGGCTGGTGAACTTGAACTACCAACTTTTCAGTTCAGTACATTAACCCACAGTGCCACATGATCAGCCATCAGAGACAAAAATCAAAAAAAAATGAGATATCAACTTACTCCAACATTAATAACAAATTCAAATAAACTGAAAACAACAAATGTTAATGACAGTGTGAAGACATTGGAACCCTCCTACAATGCTGATGGAACTGTAAAGTGGTAAAACCACTGTGGGAAATGGTATGGTGCTTCCTTAGAAAATTAGAAATAGACATACCTGTATGACTCAGCAATCCCTCTACTTATTTCCACAAGAAATAAGAGCTATGACAGCCTTGGAACTGCAGGGCTCTGA
>NW_006408534.1:14534427-14538272 GCF_000296735.1 Chrysochloris asiatica | reverse complement strand
AGCTGATGAAAGGAGATACAGATGGGTAACTCGTGATAATGTAGTGAATAATGCTTATCAGGGCAGACTATGAGGGTTGGAAAAGCAAAGGTAGATGTTTTGTAACAAGGAAGGGAGGGATTAATTCTCCAGGATAGGTGCGGAGACCTCTGGGACCATCAACGGAGAAGAGCTGAGAGCGGGAGGGACCCTACCCAGAGAAACAGAGATGCCTGAGATAGAGACAGAGACGATGATGTGGAGTGATGAGGAGTAATGAAGCGGCTGGGGACTTTGGATCCAGAGAGGGAAAGGGATTGTGGGCTGAAAACTGGGGGGTGGGGGTATAGGGGTGTAGGGGGCGGGTTTCTAGGATATACTCTTTGGGTGGTGGATGATGCATGGAGGGGATTGGAACCATGGCAATGAGATGATATACGATGGAATGAATGTAAAACTAAAGTTCTCTCATGTAAACTATCATATAATTCACAATAAAACATTAAAAAAAGAAAATAAATAAGAGCTACGACACAAATAATATATGCACACCATTGTTCATCGCAGCACTATGCACAATAACAAAAAGATGGAGACAGTCTAAATGCCCATCCGTGAAAGAATGGATAAATATACAATGGAATGTTTGGTACATACAATGGAATACTACGCAACAGAAAAGAATAATGATGAATTTGCAAAACATCTTGTAACCTGGATGAACCTGGAGGATTGTATGCTGTTGCTAAGTGCCTTTGGGTGAGTTCCAACCTACAGCAACCCTGTACAGCATTTCTGAGGAACAGCTGGTGGGTTTCAAGTATCTTGTAGTTTGCAGTCCTTATTTTATAGCACTGTTTCATTTCATTGTTGTTTATTCTTTCTTCTCCTCGATCCATTCCCTTGATTTTTATCCTTTGTATCTCAAGTCTTTTTTTCCTTCTTCTGCTACTTATTGCCCTCTTGTTTTCTTTCCTTTTTGATTTTTCTTTACTATTCTCTTGTCATCTTCCCTCTCTCTCTGATTTTTCAAAAATTTTTATCTCTTCCTTTTATTGTCTCTCATATTTTTTTACTCTTCAATAGCTCCGTTTTCCTGTGCCCTTTTTCTTTTTATTATTTTATTATTTTTTCTGGTTGCTGCCTTCTTTTATGTCTAGTTTATCCTTTATTATTTTCTCTACTCATTATTGTTTGCTTGTTTATTCTGTTTTGTTTCCTTGTAAGATGGAAGTGGAGGGTTCCTCCTGTTTCTTACCAGACAGAAGACAACATTCATGATGATACAGGTCACAACCACACTCTCTGCAGCTCCACCCACTGGGCAAGAGCTGTATCAGTCCCTATGCCACTTAATTAACGACTTACAGCAGCCAAATCCACCTTAAACTGAGCTGCACTCACAGTGCATAACTTCCATAACTAAACTTCTCTAACTACTAAACCCACAAGAGACAGTTGATGAGAGCCTATGAACAACACATCAACATGCAATCACCAATTAAACCACAATGTCTTGGAGACAACAATTTTAGCTTACACGAAGAAACAAACGAGAATAATGCAAACAAATGATCAAGATGCAGAACCAGAAAATATTTCGAAGGAAAAAAAAGTAATGGAACTAACTGTAAAATAACTCAAAAGAATAATATTTAGGTACCATCAAAGAACTGATAGGAAAATCAAGGAAAACAATGAGAAAACTGAGGGGAAAAAACCTTTAATTCAAGGAAACACTACAAAAACAAACAGAAAAAATAAATGCAAATTTTGAAACAACGTGAAACCTGCAATTAGAAATACAGATTATTACTAAGATTTTAGAAATGGGCAATACATTGAAAGGGCAAAGGAGTAAATCTGAAGCAATGGTAGTCTGAATTACTGAACTTGAAAATCTTTTAATACTATTAAGCTAAAAGAACAATCTGGAAAAAAATCCAAAGAAAGCCTAATAGTTATGTGGGCCACATTGAAGAGGAATTACTTACAGGTGATTGGAATTCCAAAATAAGAAGACATAATAAAAGTACAGATAAAATTTTCTAAGAGTTGTTGGAAGAAAATTTCCCTAACATCATGAAAAATGAGAAGACATTCATGTAAGCTGAAAGAACCCTAAAACAGGATAGATCCCAAAAGATAATTATCAAGACATATCATAAACTTTCCAAATCCAAAAACAAGGAAAGAATCTTAAAGGCAAGAATTATATACACAGCAAAGCTGTCCCTTAAATATGATGGTGAAATTAGGATTTCCAGATAAACAGAAATTTAAAGATTCCAGACCAAGTTTACAAAAAACATTTGGACTGAATACCAACAGCAGACAACTTGAGATCATCATATATGACAATATCACCCAGAACTCAATCCAGGTATTTATTGTTGTTGTGAAGTGCCGTCGAGTCAGTTCCAATCCATAGTGACCCTGTATAGGGTTTTTGAGGAGTAGCTGGTGAGCTTGAACCACCAACCTTGCAGTTCAAACGGTTATGCAGTCTGGCGCATTAATCCACAGCGCCACAGTACTTAAAGTAAAACAAAACTGAAAACAGGGAACCAGAGATGCAAATTTAAAATGAAGTCAACTACAAAGCAAAAAGAGGGAACAGTGTAGATATAGAACTTCCAAATGGTAAGGAAGTCATGTAAATTTTAACACAAAACAGACTGTTTTAAATGGGGAGGAAATTTTTAATACATTATAGTGTAACCTCAAAGAAAATTAACACACCTGCACATCAAAATAAAAAAGAAAATCAGAGATTTAATAAACATTAAAAAGAAATGAAAATTTTAAAACCCACAAACATAAAACTCAGCACAGAAAATTATCTGTAACAAAGAAACTGGCAGCACCACAAAAAACACAGAGCAAAGTGACAGCAGTGAATTCATACATATGGATAATTACACAGAATACAAATGGATTAAATGTACCTGTCAAGCCACAACGTATCAAACTGATAAGAAAACAGGTTCCTTCAATATGATGTCTACAAGAGCACAAGGGTAAAAAGATGGAGACAATTTAAATGCCTATTAACAGAAGACTGGTTAAACAAACTTTGGTGCATGCATATAATGGAATACTAAGCAAGGTTTTGAAGAATAACAATGAATCTGCAAAACATCTCACATGTGGATGAACCTGGAGGACATTAAACTGAGTAAAATTAGTCAATACTGTTGCAAAAAGTTAAGAAAAAGTTTTCTAAATAAAAGCAACCTTCTATGATGTTTAAAGGGGATGGAAGTAATTTAGGCACAGGCTAGAAGGCAATTCACATGAGTGAGAAGGCAGGCAATATATACAAGAGGGAGATTGGCAGAGGAAAGATGAAGGTAGTAGGAGACACAAGGAGGAATGCAAGAGTTGAAGTGAATAAAAGTAAATACTATTAAATACTGTTAACTGAGGAGTCCTGGTGTGGCGCTGTGGGTTAATGCACTGCATTACAAAGTTAGTTTGAACTGCAAGGTCGGCGGTTCAAGCTCACCAGCCGCTCCTTGAAACCTGATACACTGTCGCTATGGGTGTGAACTGACTCAATGGCACTCAACAACAACTGTTAACTGATGATATATGGAGGGGATTGCAATCATTGTAATTAAGCAAAAGATTATGAGTTGCTGAATGTAAAACTGATGATCTGCCTATAAACCTTCACTCAACTCACAATAAAAAGCTTTTAAATAAATAAAGGTTAAAATCTCCTAGAAACATTCAGAACTAGATGAATACATTATTCAGAAATGTACAGACTGATGGTTTACATCTTTATTGACTGGCTACATAGCCTTACTCGGCTTTATGAGCAGTTGTTGTTATGTGCTGTGGAGTCGGTTCCCACTCAT
>NW_006408534.1:14518750-14533307 GCF_000296735.1 Chrysochloris asiatica | reverse complement strand
TGTAGGGGGCGGGTTTCTGGGATATACCCTTTGGGTGGTTGATGATGCATGGAGGGGATTGGAATCATGGCAGTGAGACGATATACGATGGAATAAATGTAAAACTGAGAAAAAGAAAAAAAAAGGCTCTTGAACCCCTGATGTTTTATCTGTTCTTTCTTGTCCTGCCCTACCATATTCTTTACCTGTATTAAAATCTTACATCAATTAATAAAAGAATAGGACACACCCTGTGAAAAGCAGAAAAACTTGAGACCCAGAAAAACAAACAAGGCAGGCCCGTTGAGTTATGTATGGTACTGTGTGATTTAGCTTTGTACAATACTAACTCACACAATACCATAAACAATGAAAAGGCTTCAATGAGCTATGGAAAGAAAGAATAGAGAACTAGAGGGGCACTCAGAACTTTTGAGAAAAGTACAAAACTAACAGATTTTAGCAAACTTTCGTACTGATCAGTTCTTTCCATACACTGGCCTGTTTCCAGTTTTTGTAGTGAAAACATAATGCCCTTTCACCAAAATTGCATGACTCTTAAGAGTAAATAGAATCTGTGGACAAGGAAGCAGCAAGGAATGCTCCAAATCAGAGGTTATTTTCTCAGCTGCTCAGCTCCGGTCAGAATTCTAGGAGAAATGCAACAGCAGTAGCACCGTTCAGAGAAATTTTTGATGTATGGTTCAAAATGATTTTTTAACCCCCCTCCCCCACCAAAGTAGGTTTGTGGGCTTTTAAGACAAGAAAATAAAATCAATACAAAAGAAAGGGTCAAAACAAAACAAAAATAATACAAATTTTGAAAAGCAAAATGTCCAAGAATTTTACTTCTACAGTGAGGAAAAAAAGATCATTCAAGCAACACAGTAACCAAGAAAGAGTGTTGCATCAAGTTACATAGGACCAATAAGTACACAGAGTAACTTAATAAATATGCAGCTATTGGTCTGAAATTTTTGCATCAGAACAGTGGTTTTCCCATTTTTCACCCACATCCTTCATTATACTTTCTGTTTTATGTACTCCACTAATCAAGATTTTGTCCAGTTTTAATTTATATACTGTTTTTTTAAATTAATAAATAATAAGCTTGTTGGATTTTTTTTTCAAGCGGTCACTCTCCTCTGGAGATTCTGTTACAACTACAAATACAAACCCCTACTTTAAAGCATGTTGGCTATAAAAATATATATCTAAGGACTATTCAAAAGCCAAGTATTTCTAGCCTTACCTTAAAAAGGAAAAAAAAAAATTCATGATAAAGAAAGACTGTTGTTGTTTGTCCACAAGTCAATTCCACTAAAAATCTTATATGATAAAGTCCAACTGTCCACAAGGCTTTCTAGGCTGTAATCTCTACAGAAGCATATTACCAGATCTTTGTACCAAAGAACTGTTAGATGAGTTTCAGCTAGCAGCAGAGCACTTAATCATTGGACCACCAGGGCTCCTGAGGGTAAAGATTGTTGTTGTAAGTGCTATCCAATCAGCAAGTGCTGTCGAGTCGATTCCAACTCAAAGCGACCCTGGAAAGGGTGTCCGAGGAGTGGCTAGTGAGTTTGAACCACTGACCCAGCGATTTAAACCAACCTTGCCTTACAGTACTTATCATTATAAATATTTCTAAGCTAAAAGGTCTCTATTTGTCTAAAATGTTTTCTATTATAATGCGTTTCTAAATACCTTTCTAATCATTATATTTTGTTAAGTAACTATTTCCCTGGGTTAATAATGCATTGGACTGCAAGGTTGGTTTGAATCACAGATAGGCAGTCAAGCTCACCAGCCACTCCTAGGAAACCCTATACAGGGTCGCTGTGAGTTGGAATCGACTCAACAATACATAACAACAACACACTACTCACACCGTAATTAGTCTATCAACTTGCTATCTCTTAAATGGAAATATTCTATCTTATACCTTATTGTCTTGACATTGTAGGAAAAGCACTGGACACAAGGTTGACGGTTCAAATCCACCAGATGTTCCTCGAAAACCCTATACAGGGTAGCTATGAGTCAGGACCAACTCAAAGGGACTTAACAACAATGTAATTGACTGAAGTTAAGTTACTTCAGGTAAATAATGAATAAAAATCTTGTGTACATCCAAAATATTAACCACTGGGAGAATACAATCTATAATTAGAATTAAAAACAAAAAGAAATATGCTTCTGCATCTTCAAATCAAATGTTAAAGATTAAACTGTAGTCCTCAATCTAAAAGTGATCTATATCACTTTTCATCCTTTGACCATTCATTTAACTATCCAAGTTAAGTGCCATCAAGTTGATTCCAACCCATAGAGACCCTGTGTAGGGTTTCCAAGGAGCAGCTGGTGAGCTTGAACCACCAATCTTGCAATTCAAACGACTTAGCAGTCTGACACATTAGCCCACAGTGCCACACCAGGACTCCTCCAAAGATCCCTCTAAAGTATGATCTCTGAGGTCTACCTTTCTGACCCTTTCCAACTACAAACACAAGCACATATGCATAGCATGCAACTGTCCTCTTAGAAGATTTGGCAACACTTGCCTAGTTATTGTGGGTGAGAAAAGTTACAAAGAAAACAAGATCAACAAGACTGTTATTTCAGAGGTTCTGCTTTATAAAAAGAGCAGCTAAATTAATCATTTTTTGTTAAAGTGTTGTCAAGTTGTTAAAGTGCTGTCAAGTCAGTTCCAACCCATAGTGACCCTGTATAGATAGGGTTTCCACAGACCAGCTGATAAGTTTGAACCACAGACCATGAGGTTCAAAGTGGCATGTGGTCTAGCGCATTATCCTGTTGTACCACACCAGGACTCCAAATTCCTCATGGATGCTACCAAATATTTATAAAAAGAACATGCCTAATTGAACATAGTTTTAAAGTCAATGTAATGGTTCTCAATATCTCTGACTTATCAGAAATTATTTTAATTTAAACTGCTGGGCTGCCAACCGCAAGGTCAGTAGTTCGACTCTTACCAGTCGCTCTGCAGGAAAAAGAGGAGGTTTGCTGCTTTCCTAATGATGTACAACCTCGGAAAGCCTATACAAGGTCGCTGTTAAGTCAGAACTGACTCAGTGGCATACCACCACCAATATGATGGACGAGATTGGTGGGAAAATTGTCCATATGGCAAGAATACTGGATTTATAACATGATGTCATCAATACGAAACAGCTCATAGATCATAAAGAACTGAAAAATCAAGAGTTAATTTTAATGGATTCTGAAAAGAAGAGAAAAGAAATGATGAAAAAGGAAATAATGAGGAAGGAAAGTAATGTCAAAGAATTTCACAGTGAAAAGATTAGCTGGACTTTTTTCTCAACTAAATCATGGGTGTTAGTTGCTTGAAAACATGGACCCATATGCTGGTCATTGTACTAACAACAAGCAGATTCAGGGAGCAGTAAGATGTCTATATGATCAATAAAGAAAACAGGGCCACAAAGACAATTCTCATTAAGTTCCTGACTAGAAACACCAACCATCCCCGTTCCCAGGGATGATACAGAGCCTTCTACAAGTAGAGTTATTGCAAAACACTGACATACAACTCTTTCATCATCAGAGTAAATTTTTATGATGGGTATTCTGGGACATGCTCGTATATATTAAAATGATCTTATATCTATATGCAATGTTACAATCTGCAAAGACAAAAGATCAGATTTATAAAGATACTGATAATAAAGGCAATAATAATGAAATGTAAAATTTTAAAAAAGAGGTATTCAACTTCCATCAGAACCCATTTAGAATAGAATTGTCAGAAAGGAACGCCACCACAAATTAGTTACTACCTGTAGCTAATTTTTCTTGCTGTAGTTGTTGTTAAGTGCCTCTGACTCTGCATACAATTTCCTAGGAGCAGCTGGTGGGTTTGAACTGCAGTCCAGTGCTGATCCTACAACACCACACCACAGAGACAGTCCAATGTAGTAAGATGCAATCAAGTTCAGCTTAATCTCGGGTCCACAGCCCCTCTCGCTTCGATTTTTTTGCTGTTATTGTTAAGTGCCATGGAGTCAATTCCAAGCAGCTGGTGAGCTTGAACCACCAACCTTGTGGTTCAAATCAACTTTGCATTCCAACACATTAACCTACCAGTCTATAAAACGAAAAATCCACTGCTTTCTAATGGATTCCTACTCATAGTGAACATGTAGGGCTGAGTAGTTCTGACCCCTGGGCTCCCAAAGCTGTACTCTTTATGGAAGCAGTTTGTCACATCTTTCTCCCACTTAGCAACTGGTGGGTTTTAACTGCCAGCCTACTGGGGTTAGCAGCCACCTAACCAGCCTAAAGTTTGTCTACATTTAGGTTCAATTTATCAGTCTTTTTTGACAGTATATTGCTATTATATAATCATTATGAGTCCTATTATTTTGCCTTTTTAAAAAGAATCTTATATACTCACACACACTTGCATTTTATTTATATATACTCCTTATTTATCTACGATCTCATTATCCAACATTTCACATTTTTACAACAGTAAGAATTCTACTATCCAACTATTTTTAGTAAAAATTCAACTATCTATTTTAAGCATTAACAACTTATATCTGGCAGTAATAGATGCCAAGGTGAAAGGTGAGAGTAATTCTGGCTGGCTGTGATGGCTAAGGTTAAGTGTCAATTTGGCTGGGCCTTAATTCTAAGCAGTTTGACAGTAATGATGTAATTTGTCAATTATGTAAAAATGCAGTCATCTTACATTTTGTGATCCATCTGCTGTGATCATCCTCCATTTTTGCTTAACACCGATTTTTGTATAGTGATCTGGTCTTTGAAATCAAACCATGTCAATTGATACCTGAGGAATAGGTGTCTATATAAGGGAGCTTCAAAGAGTTCACAGAAAAATTCCAGTATCTTTTAACTCCATTTTTCCATGAACATTGTGACATTGCCTCACATATACCTATATGTACATATGTATGTGAATGCATCCTGTTGTTGTTAAGTGCCAATGAGTTCGTTCCAACTCATACCTACCCTGTACAGAGTTTCAAAGTGAGCCTGAACCACTGACCTTGCAATTCAAACCAACCTTGTCATCCAGCGCATTAACCCACAGCACCACAACAGGACTCTCATGAATGTGTATCTCCACACACAAACTTATTGAATAAACCTGTTTTCACATTATTGGTTAGAAATACAACCCCATTTTAATAGTGCTCCCTAAACACATGGTGGACTCTTAGTGTTCAAACTCACCAGCTGCTCCTTGGAAACCCTATACAGGGTCACTGAGTCAGAACTGACTAGACAGCACTTAACAACAGCAACAACACACTACAGCTATATAATGCAAGTACCAAAGACACAAGGAAATAAGCAGCAGATATTTCCTGGATTTGTAAAGCATATTCTTCCTTGTTAAAACTCTGCTCCTGTAACACTTGACCTTAATGCCTATGAAATAAATTTAAGCCTTAACACCCCTTCTCCTCAATCTCTTGAACTTCTAAGTATATGCACTATTTCTTAATTTAGGTCAAAATTACTTTTATTTGTCAAATTACTGATTTTATGATTTCATTATTCTGAAAAGATTTACTTTGTCTATTTCTCCTACAAACAGAAATCTTTTAAACCTTGAGGTTTATTTTAACACCTTCATTTCAGAGAGGATGATAAACAAAAACAAAAAGAAGGGGTGTTTTCCAAATTTTCAACTATTTGGGGCAGGGAAGGTGTTGGTATCATCATTCTCTAAAATTTATTTTTACTTAAAACTGGTATTTGTGAGAATCGAATAAAAATACCAAGCCACAAATACACTGATCAGAAACTCATCCTGAACTCTACTGATCAAACTAGCATTTCCATCTTTTAAATATTTCTCACTAAGCATGAAATGTCAATTATAAACATGCAGACACCTTTCCTATTTGTTACAACTCCATGTTTAAACTATTTTATACAAAGAGAGAACTCAAAAGTATTCTTAAATTCTAAAGACTTAACAGTAATTAGCATAATCAGGAGGTGAGGTTTGCTTACCGATAATTAAAATTTACCATGCTTCTTTTAGTAACAGAAAGAGGTCTTACAGAAGAAAATAAAATAATCCTTTTCTAAAACAGCAACCTCCTTCCTGGTACCAAATAAGTTATTTCTAGAGTTTTATCTTTTAGAGGGAAACTACCAGCATAATCACAATTATAAAGATATGTTATATCTGAAAACAATAAATAAAAGTTTTATTACTTTTTTACCAACTTTCTCCCATTTCCAACTAAACAGAAATTCAAGTTTAAGACTTGTCAACCCAATAATGTGTAAAGTTTACAAAACAAATGCATAAAACTGAATAACAATATGACTCAAATTTGGAAAAATTAATTTAAAAGATTAGATGGTAGTACACCAAACATTAATACAGCTGAGGCGTGAAATAAATGACTTTTTTCTTTTTTAAAAGTTTCGATAATTCTGCAACTTTCCACAGTTAACATTTACTACTTTTGCATTCAGGAAAAACTTCATTTAAAAAATAGACCACATAACTGATATAGATTAGTTTAGAAGGGTTCTTCACGATTCACCATTAAGGATAATGTCCACACCTTCTTATTTCCCAACACTGAACCACTACTGCTTAATGTCCTATTATTTTCTACTGCACTCTCAAGAATTGGAATGAACTTCACTTTCTCCTGTTTTATTTGTACCTACATGAGATCGTTTACTTTTGCTTAAAACACAGTAAAATTTCACGCTAATTTTCCATATTCTATGCCTTCAACCTATCTCTGGAATACTCTATAACAAAATTCGCAAAGAACTGTTTTACCCACAAACTACAACTTCGTTAGACCAACATTTAGCGACGCAAAAGTAAAGGCCGGGTAAACTACATATCCCACCATGCATTGCTGCCTTGTTCAGAGTAGGTCTCTACGGAAACTGAAAAAAAAAAATTCTACAAGTCCCACCTGTTACTTCGTTTCTAAACACCTCCCGCACTTTCAGCTCCAACAGCAAACAAAAACAAAAGCCTCGTGATTTCACGCCGTATCTAAGAGCCCAGATAAGCAAAGGAGCGGAGGCCGGCGGCAAGTCTGTTCTAGCGGGCAAATTCTACCAAGCTCCTGCGGTCCCCTTTCCGGGGCTGGATGCACACACAAGCCTTCGCCTATCTGCATCCAATGGGGGCTCTTCAGCCGCACACGGGAAAAGCACCGGTTACTATGCAAGCACAACAGATTTCGCTGTGCCGGGTAAGAAGCGAGCACAGTGTGGGGCTGATAGTGACTTGACCCTGAGAGACAGCCTCAAAACACCAAGAAGACTCGTCGCTGTTGCTGGGAGAAGTCACAGCCCCGCCGCGATCCCTTTCTGCAGGGCGCCTCCATTCCCAGAGGGAGCACAGCCCCGACATTAACCGTCGCCCTCTGAGCGCGGTTTTGTGCCCCCTCAGCTGGGTCCCTGAGCCAGTGACCTCCCTTTCCCTTGCGACTGGCGGGTGGCAAGGGGACTAAATCCTCCCAGCCTTCCCCTTTGCTCCCTCCCCCTTACCGTCTTGGCGGCCTCCGCCCAGGTCCTGCCCTTCTTCCTACGGCCCTTTTCCCTCATGTCGGGTCTTGAACTGACTGGGAGGCTCCCGTGTCCGGGCTCCGACCGCCCTCCCTGCCTGTTCTGCCCTGCGCTGTTTTTCCCGCGGTGCCGGGAAAGATAGGAGAAAGGGGAAGTCAGGCCGGAAAAGCACCCAAGCAGAGGAAGCAGCAGGGGTGGTGCGCGGGGGGGTCTACAGGGCGGCCGGTCCTCCTGCTGCCGTTGCCACTGCTACCGCCGCTGCCATATTGGGTTCTTACTGTACAGGCAGCCGCTACGGTCATGTGACCGCTCCCGCGCGGCCGTCACTACTGTACGCAGCCAGTCGCGCGAACGAGCGCGCGCGCGCCTCCGACTCAACGCGGAGTTACTGAGAGAGGCGGCCCGCAGCGACGCCTCGCCACTCCCCCGCCCTTCCGGTCTCCGCCTCTCCTCAGGAGCATGCGCTTGGGGCAGGGGCCGACGCTTCTGTGCGTCGGACGACCTGCGTACACGCGTACTAGAAAAAAATCTGCCTGCGGAAGCGGAACTTGGATCTATCTGGGAGGGTTAATTAAGCGAGTTTCAACCGCGTGCTAGGCGCCGTTGTGGCGATAGAACCGTGGGAGTGCTTGTCTCGCTCATAAAAAAAGACTGACGCTCGCAACTATCCCTTTTAATAAGCCTGTTGTTTGTTGTTAAGCGACCCTGTATACAGTATCCGAGGAGTGACTGGTGGGTTTGAACCGCCGAACTTGTGGTTCAAATTGACCTTTCGATTTACAGTGCCACACCAGAAGCGGCTGTTATTAAGTACCATCGAGTCGACCAGTAGCGACCCTGTATAGGGTTTCAGAGAAGCGACTGGTGAGCCTGAACCGCTGACCTTAGGATTCAAACGGACCTTGCAGTCTAGCGCATTAACCCGCAGCGCCCCACCAGGATCGCTACTTATTTTATCATTTCCTAATTCATGTTTTTTAAGGAGCTCTGGTAGCGTAGTGGTTACGAATCGGGCTGCGAACCTTAACGTCAGCGGTTCGAAACTACCAGCCGCTCCGCGGGACAAAGATGAGGCTTTCTACTCCCGCAAAGATTTACACCTTCGGAAACCCTGTACAGGGTCGCTATGGGTCGGAACCGACTTGGTGGCACTTAACAACAACAACAATTCATGTTTTGCAGTGGTTTTTGTTTTTTGTTTTTAAAAAGATCATGTATTTGAAGAAATGCAACAATTCTCACCTGTTAACTCCAATCACAAATTGGGTGATATGCCAAGCTGGTTATGTTAAGGTGGCTGCTAGTGGATTCTAACTCTTAGTGACCCTATGTACAACAAAGGAAAGCACTGCCCAGTCTTGTGTCATCCTCAAAATCTTTGCTGTGTTTGAGTTCTGGTTGCAGTCGCTGTGTAAATTCATCTTGAGGGTCTTCCTCTTAGCTACAAAACATGATGGCCTTCTCCAGAGATTGGCCCCTCCTGATAACATGTCCAAAGTACTTGAAAGGAACTCATCAACCTCCATTCTAAGGAGTATTCTGACAATACATCTTCCAAGACAGGTTTGTGGATTCTTCTGACATTCCATGGTGTATTATATTCAATACTCTTCACACTTCTGGTGTGGCACTGTAGGATAAGCGCAGGACTGCAAGGTCAGGTTGAACCACAAGGTTGGCGGTTCAAACTCACCACTGGCTTCTCAGAAACCCTGTACTGCATTACTATGAGTCAGAACCAACTCAACAGCACTTAACAATAATGCAAAAACGCATATGTTTTTCTCCAGTCTTTCCTATTGTTCAATTTTCATATGCATATGAGGTGATTAAAAATACCTTGTCTTGAGTCAGAAACACCTTAGTCTTCAAAGTTTTATCTTTGCTTTTTGAAGAGGTATTTTGCAGCCAATTTGCCCAATGAAGCTTCCTTTGATTTCTTGAGTGCTGCTTATATGGATAGTGATTGTGGATCCAAGTAAAATGAAATCCTTGGCAACTTGGTGTCTAGGATGCAGATAAACCAAACATTAAATTGCAAGCTCTGGAATGGTATTTTCAATAACCTCATATGCATGCGATAGCTAGACAGTGAATAAGGACAACCGCAGAAGAATTGATGCTTTTGAATTATTTTGAATAATATTGAAAGTGTCATGGGCTGCCAAAAGAACAAACAGATCTATATTAGAAAAGGTGTAGCCAGAGTGTTCCTTGGAGGCAAGGATAGCCAAACTTCGTCTTTCATACCTTGGACATGTCAGAAGGGACCAGTTGCTGGATAAGGATATCATAATTTGGTAAGACGGAGGGTCAGCGAAAAAGAGGAAGACCCCCGGGAGATGGATTGGCAAAGTGGCAGCAACAATGGACTCATGTATGACAACAGTTGTGAGTTTGGCCTAGGATCTGGCAGAGTTTCGTGCTGTTGTGCAACCGGTCTCCATGAGTCCGTGCCAACTCCATGGCCCCTAACAATAACAATTGGCCCTTTACATCGCCCCAGAATTCCTTTCAAACTCATATGACTTTTCTTTTAAGACCACTAATAACTGCATTCATGTTTTGTCTCATCAAGGAGAGAAATGGTGTTTTATTTATCTTTCAGCTCAGTTCCTGGCACAGTGCCTGTAAATACCAGTGGCAATAAATATTTTCTGAATGATTCAACTATGTCTGTGGTCAAAAACCATTATTTGTAGTGTCCATGACAGCCTCCTTAAAATCCAGAATATGGTATCTCCCATCACATCAGCAATTTCTCTGTACTTTTTAGTTTGCAAAGTAAAATTTTGCAAAGTGTTAAAATGCCTACTGATACTTTCAGAAGTTGCCTCCAAACTTACCTATATCCTAAAATAGGGCTGAAGACTGGGTTGTCTCTTGGGAGAAATGACAGGTTGAGTAATACTTAACTTGGAATCCATGGATGAGTTCCAAAGTTCATGCAAGTCCTAAAATTGTAGACAATATTTTGTGTTATGTTAATCTGTATATTTTTAAAAAGAGAATTCATACTGGGACCTCCTAAAAATTAGAAAGTTAGGTGCATCAAAAGTTGTCTCCAAAAGAGTAAAAAGGGACCCCACAGATTGGGAAAAATCCTTTTATACAACATGACTTATTAGACAAGGGACTAATGTCTAAAATTTATTTTAAAAACTACAACAACTCTATAAAAAAAAAGACAACCCAATTTAAAAATGGGCTCAAGACATGAATAGACATGGCCAAGGAAGACACTCGGGCAGCCAACAAACATGAAGAAATGTTTACAATCCTTTGTTGTTATTGTTAAGTGCTGTCAAGTTTGTTCCGACCCCTAGCAACCCTGCATAGGGGTTTCCTATACAGGCCGCTGGTGAATTTGAACAGTTAACCTTGAGATTCAAATGACCTTTGTTGTTGTTAGGTGCCATCGAGTAGATACTCATATGCACAACAGAATGAAACACTGCGTGATCCTGGGTCAGCCTCACAATTGTTCCACTCTTGAGTCCATTGTTGCTGCCATGTTGGCAATCCATCTCGCTGGGGGTCTTCCTCTTTTTCTCTGACCTGCCACCTTACCAAACATGATATCCTTCTCCAGTGACTGGTCCATCCTGACAATAAGTCTGAAGTATGAGAGACGAAGTTTGGCCATCCTGGCCTCCAAGGAGCACTCTAGCTACACACTTCCTCCAAAACAAATCTGATTGTACTTTTGGCAGCCCATGGCACTTTCAATATTCTCCCCCAACACCACAACTCAAAAGCATCAATTCTGCTGCGATCTTCCGTATTCACTGTCCAGCTTTCACCGTGCATATGAAGTTATTGAAAATACCATGGGTCAGGCACACCTTAGTCCTCAAGCTGACATCTTTGCTCTTCAACACTTTAAAAAGGTCTTATACAGCAGATTTGCCTAATGCAATGAGTCCTTTGATTTATTGACTGCTGCTTCCATGAGTGTTGATAGTTGTTGATCCAAGAAGAATGAAGTCCTTTACAACTTTTATCTTTTCTCCGTTGATAAGAAATGTTGTTTATTGCTCCAGTGGTGAGGATTTTTGTTTTCTGTACATTGAAATGCAATCCATACGGAAGGCTGTGATCTTTGATCTTCATCAGTAAATATTTTAAGTCCTCTTCACTTTCAGCAAGCAAGGTTGTATCAAATGACCTTGGGGTCCAGCAATTAAAAAGATGTAAATCAAAACAATGAGATACCATCTCATACCAGCATTAACAGTGAAGTTCAAAAAAAACAGAAAACAACAACTGCTGGTGAGGGTGTGGAAAGACTGGGACCCTTCTACACTGCTGGTGGGACTGTAAAATGGTTCAACCTCTCTGGAACACAGTAGGTCACTTTCTCAGAAAGTTGGAAATAGAAATATCTATAACCCAGCAATCCCTCTATTTGGTATATAACTGCAAGAAATATGAGCCAGGACACGGTTAGATGTTTGCACACCAATGTTCATCACAGCACTATTCACAATGGCAAAAAGATGGAGACAGCCTAAGTACCCATCAATAGAAGAATGGATAAGCAAACTTTGGTACATACACACAATGGAACACTAGACAGCCTTGAAGAATAACAATGAATCTGCAAAATACCTCAACATGTATGAACCTGGAGGACATTATACTGAATGAAATTAATCACAAAAGGACAGATACAGTATGAGACCATTATTGTAAAACAACAAAACAATCAAAACTTCTTAGATATAATCACACATCTTAAGGCAATGAGTAGCTGAGCCTGGGGGCTCAGGATCATAGTGTCAGAGGACACGATAGTCAATTGGCGTAACAGTCCACAAAGACAATGTTCTACCATCCGTCCTTGGTGAGTAGGGTCTGAGATATTAAAAACTCATGAGTGGCCATCGAAGGGGAAGCTATTGATCTCTCCATGTGCAGATGAAAAGAAGAGTAATAAGAATTGAAGAGGCTTGGAATCAATTAGTCCTATGCAGTAATGAACATGTGAGTATCAGTCTTCATGACTCTGAGACCAGAAGAACTAGATGGTGCCAGCCTAGCACAACCAAATGCCCTGAAAGAAATCAGATTAAAGGATCCCAGATAGAGCAGGAAAAAATGTGAAACAAAATTCAAAATTACTTAATAATAATAAAAGACTATGTTTGCTGGTCAGAAAGAGACTGGAGGAACCTGAAACTATGGCCCTCGACCACCCTTCAGGTCTAGAAAGAAACTCACCCTCGTGACCCAGTTTTCAGCCAAGCAGTAGACAAATTTATAAGAGGAGACAACACTAGTAAGGTATGCTCACCATGGAATGTAAATCATTCAAAATCAAAAGGGCAACATATGCCTAGGAACAAACTTGAGAAAGAATGGGAAGCTGAGTGCAATGCGGATGGGAACTACAAGGAGGAAACAGGATAACTGCTATTATATGGAGAGGATTGCAATCATTGAGATGTAACAAAGTATACAACTTGTTGAATGGAAAGCTGATGATAAAATCTGTATACCTTCACTCAATTCATAACAAAAAAGTTTAAAAAAACAACAACAAATATTTACAGACTAGGGGAGAGAGGAAGATGATTCATAACATTGCTACAATTTTTCTAAAACAATGTATTAAACACAACAACAAAAAGGTTTTAAAAAGAAGTTTGAAAAGCCAAGTAAACATTCCCTTATAGTCTTCTTGCAGTCAGTGATTAAATTACTGTTGCAGTAATTGTGATGCATGTATGTTCACAAAGTTTTTTTTGTAAGTAAACACTGTTACCCTCATGGTATGTACCACCTGCCTCTGAATGAAGGCTGTTAATGAAGCCCTTCTCTATCCCCAGCTCTTGACCAGGGCTTACTGTTCAGCCTGTTGTCTTGGGTTGGTCCTGGGAGCACTACCACAGTTTGTTTTTAGGCCCTAAACACATTGCTAAAGGATCTCTGGTATCATAATGGTTAGGGGTCGGACTGCTAACCTCAAAGTCAGCATTCCAAAACTACCAGCTGTTTCGCGAGAGAAAGATGAGGCTTTCTGCTCCCATTAAGATTTACAGCCTTAGAATGGATAAACAAATTGTGGTACATACACACAATGGAATACTATGCTACATTGAAGAATAGCAAGGAAGCGGTAAGCTACCGCATAACATGGATGAACCTTGAGGAAATTATGCTGAGTGAAATTAGTCAGTCACAAAAAGAGAAATACTGCATAGGACCACTATTGTAAAGGACTAAGAAAAAGAAATTATACCAAAAGGGGGCAGGCGGAGGCCTATGTTAGGGATTAGGAAGTAGATGAAGGGGGGAGGGAGGGAGGGCAGAGCGCAGGGTGGGGGTTGGGCACAGGAGAACCTGGGTGCGAGGGAGTGGGGCAATATACAGGGAGGGAGAGGGAAAGGGAAAAACGGGGCAGCTGGGAGAACAATTGGGTATAAGTGAAAGGGCCGAAGGGGACAGAGATAAAGTAAGATATATACACAACCTTGGAAAGGCAGGGCTCTGAGATACAGGGACTGAGTCATGATTGGAATGGGGGGGTACCATGTTAGGATGCTGGAATGTTTCTTCATTACGTGACTAACCAAGGGGATAGAGTTTTAGTCTGTGTTACAGGTCAAAAGCTCTCCAGTATGGATTCCAGCCTGACTAATTCAACCCTATAGCGAGAGGACAGCCCTTCTCCATCTTTGGAGCGAGCTTGCCTGAGGGAGCCAGCATTCACCAAAGACCCACCTGAAAGAGGGATGTTACCTGCATCTCCATTGAGGCCCCCCCGGCAAGAGCACCAACGAACCAGCCACAGCAGAGAAGACTTTAAGAACTGTTTAACCCTTAGTGAACTGGTTAAACCCCAGAGACATTTTGCTGCTTTGCTTGTCAGGCGTGGGGAATGGGGAGTTAATAGATGTTACCGATTTTGCAGTCGTTCATCAACCATCGTAGGCTTTATTGCCTGTTAAAGTTTTCAGAAGCTAGGCAAATCATTGCGGTGCCTGGCCCTTAAACGTGCCATGTG